>NC_051188.1:67004694-67304694 GCF_015220075.1 Falco rusticolus | reverse complement strand
GTAAAAGAAATTCTGATGTGCTTGTAACAAACCTGTAATGACAGCATTAAGTATCAGAGGCACATTAGAAAGCAAGCTCAACATGTTCAGTTTCCAACTACAGATAAGCTCTGAAAAATTGGACTAACAACTACTCAACCAAGTTGAGTCATTTTAATATGAAACAGTAGGAGCCTCCAATTTAAGCTGGTTAATATCAGTTTGCAAATACAGCCCACAACTAGAACAGGCTATTCTGCTTGCAAGTACTGTTTCCTGTTTTTCAGCTGTAGCACTGACTCAAAAGTAACTGAACACCCTTAGAAGTACATTAAGGTAGCAAGAATTTACAATAATCTTGGTAACAGTAACTTCAGGAAGACAGACATCATGCACATATGATACATGTGAACAGAAAGTAACTTATCCTAGACACAGAAAAATCCTAACTGCAAGAAAAATTAGGAGGAATGAGATTCTACGTATTGTCTTTTAGATAATGAATTACAGTTCATTCTGTGGCAAAACACAAAGACATCCTCACAGTAAATCTACATAAACTGGAAAGAAATAATTGGAGAATTAGAGGTCGTCATACATAGAAGAAACTAATTAGATCATGCAACCTGTCCTCACAGCAAGATTTTAGTTTGTTTCTTTAAACAGATTGCAAAGGGAAAGTTGGAAACAAAGATGCAAAGCAAAACATGCTGGAAACTGAACTACGTATTTGCCTGAATACTTTCCAGCTGCAAGTACTTCCAGATAGTTGTACCTTAGCAAAAGGATGGAAACAGTTTTCTCACCAAGATTTTTACTTCCAGCAGCCTCCCAGCTGTTCATTCAACAGAGGAGTTAATGATCACAATGAAAACTCATACAAATATAATTTAATTTAATGACTGCTTTTCAAGGGCCTTGACCAAATTTTAAATGGCAGGGTATTTAAAACATCTTGCAGTTAATATAAAGTAAAAAAATCCTGCTGGACTGAACCATTTTGGACCACTCCAATTCTGTAATTTCCACAGTCATGTTCCAAACTTTACATCTTCCTAAACAAACTGAAAGTAATGCAACACATACTATTTTGATGGCACCAAATGCTCCAAAGTACATTAAATGAACCAGATTTTCTGCAGGTTACAGATCAAGTTTTGCCTTTACAAAAGAAAAAAAACTAAGTCAAATATTCATTCACCTTCTTGGTGAGTAGATTTCATGCTATTTTTCCAAGTTTCAGTCTCTAAATGACAAATAGGAACAAATACAGCAGAAAATATATATTGTAATTTAAACCAGAGATAGAAGGAAATGAGTACAATTCTCTAACAAATACTCTAAATCAAAGAGTTACTAAGATACTTTGCCACATGAAAATCTTAAACATTCAATTACACACTAGTACAAGAACTACTTGTATGAGTTTGAAAGTAGGACATATTTGCTTTAGACTTCCCATCACTTAACTTCAAAGTTGTACTACTGTGGCATTTAGGACATGGTGAGAATAGCCAATAAAAAAGTAAAACTTAAAATTTGCAACTTGAAATGAAGTATACTTTTTTGAAGAGCAATAGCAAATAACAACTGAATCTAGTCCTAAGGATGCATTGCAGCAGATTTTCTATCATTAGTTTATCAGTTTTGTTTTCAATTTTTCCAAGTTACACACTTGAAAAAAACCAACACAAAAACCCCAGCAGAACAGCAGCATTATCACAGCCTTTACAAGCACAAGCCAATTCAGCAGCACATCTATTTCCTCAGGCTGAAACCATGAAAGGTATTTGATTTCTCTTCAATGTAAATTCCTTCCCCACCCTCTCTTGGTATACATGGCCCCACTGTGAAATTTATATTTTCATGAAAATTAAAGGAAGGACAGACCTGAAATTTCTCTTTTGGAATATTCCTTCGAGCTCCTTTTGCTAGAACAAGGGCTTCTTCCACTCTGTGGCTAGCTAGAAGATCCTGAATCTGTTTTTCCAAAGGTAGCGGCACCAAGATATACACACCCTTGTTAGTAGCAACAATCACCTTTCCTGGGTAGAGCAGACAGACACATTCAGTTTATATTTTCTACAGAAAAAGCACATTTCAGAAATAAGCTTTAAGACTTACTATTTAAGATACAAGAACCTGAACAGTGATAAAATAAAAAAATCGTATTTGTTGTTACCATATTTACTAGCTAGTGTAGTTCACCTGTAAATTGCACTTCAGAAATACAGAGATAATGGTAAACATTTATTTACAGCAGACTTTATCCCTCTCTGAGTAAATGAAACTGGCTATCGTCTCTCATGATGAGCTAAGCTGTAAAGGCCACCACTGAAACTATTACCCACACTCCACAGAATAGGGACTTTTAACTACCAGATATTTCCACATGCTTACATCAGAAAATTGTAAGCTGTACATCAAAGGCAGCAAGCAATGCACATTTCTTGTTGTTCATATTGTACTGAACAACAAAAAACTGAACACAAAGTTCATAGTGCTACAGTTTGTAGGTCTCCTGGAAAAAAAAAGCAACACAATGTATTTCATATTTCAGAATTCTTAATTGAAAAACAGGTCAAAAGAATTTTTTGTACTTTTTGTTTAATAATTTTTATGAAATATTCCATTGGAAACCTCTCACACAGATATTTCAGAAAGAAATACAAAATAACAATTTTTAAAATGTTAGAATTCTGTCAGGAGAGCAACAGAGAAATACCTCTAGCTCACAGTTACTGACTCATAGCATAATACTGCTCCTTTGAAAGGAATAATCAAGTTACAAGAAAAACCTCTAACCCCACAGACTCCTACCAACAATTAACTTGACAATTAAAGCATATTTAATGAACACACACTCTGTTAGAATTTTGGATGTGGAATTACATTTTGTGGAATTTTGGATTACTACAGTTTTCTTATCATAATTAGCAGATATCTAATCAGGAAAGCATTTGCAACAAAAGTTTCAACAGTTGATGTGCTTGATAGATACTCTGTTTAAAAAACAAACTGAAGTGACTGTGCCCACAGCAGTGGCTGTTCCAGAATTACTGATGCAAAAAAGTGCCCTTTTTAATACCTTCGAAGTCCTGTAGAATGTGACCTTCTTTAAAAGGCAGGGTTTGCTTTTGCTGCTGGTCCAGCATGCTGTGCACCGTAATGAATTCATCATCAAGAGCAACGACGTAAGGAAAGCACAAAGCTGCTCCAATCACGTTCTCTGACCAGTGCACAGGGGCACGCTGTGAAATGCCATCTACAGTTGCAAACATGCCTACAAAAGCAAAAAACAAAGCCTGAGGCCTGTGCTAGTTGAAAACTGTTGTTTTCCCAACATGAAGCATGGGTACCAAGGTGCAGAAATAAAGTCTCAGATGAACAGATGCAGTATCAGGTGGCATGACAACAGCACATCACACCTCCCTTGACCTTACAGGCCTGTCGGTTGAATTTTTTTTTCCTTCTCCTTTACCACAAAAACAGGTGACACCAAAAACTGAAACAAGAAGAATACTGAAACTAGCCAGAATTATTCAAGTTTAGTAAGTTTCAGATTTTTTTTTAGTAAGAATTATGCCATGTAGTTTGAATTAATTTCAACACACTAATATTTACTGAGACCCAGTTTTCAAACAATACAGCCTTAGTAGGAGCCACAGATCTGCAGTGCCTGACCTATCTGGCAGTACAAACATATTTGTTCCTTGTAGTGTCAAATGTCTAACAAGCATTTTAGTTGACAGAATAATTTACTACTTCACTTTTGCTACAGCAAAGTTTTCACAGAACAAGGGTCCAGCTCTTTGGGATGATTCCCTTCCTGTGAGGTATCTGTGTTTTCAATAATTTGAAAGAAAATGCAGAGGTTGCATACAAAGCACATTTTCCCAAAAGCCAAGCACAGACTAAAGATTTTTTTAATATCCCAATGATAACCTCCTATGCTGTCTTCAAAATAACCATATTAAATCTTCAGTTAATTTGTGGTTTTCGTTGCCGCTATCTTTCCTCCTGTCTATCCTGCCCTCCTCCTTTCTAGCTTAATAAAGGTTTGACTTGCTTTTGGACCACATGTCGCTGGTTCTATTTATGCTACTTGGTATTCCCCAGCTCTTCCCAAGACATTAACTGAAGAAAAACTCCAGTCAAAGTTTTCAGGCCTAGTTCAGTAAACCTTTGCTAGCTGAGCCATACTGAAGCACGTTACAAACTTCTGTTCTAAATATGAATGCATACCCCTTAAAACCAGTACTCTCAGGCCATTAAAAAGACATGCCCATGAAAACTGTTCTTCAGCAGGAATGAGCTACTTGACAGCTGGCAGAGTAAGTCTGAGCTCTAAAGGACAGAGGAGATTAAAAGATTATGTTATTCAATTTACAAAATCTCTTCCAAACAGAGGATAATGAGGCAAGGGTAGCTGATTATGAGAACCATGTTGGAATTAAAAAAAAAAAAAAAAAGGAAAAAAAACCCTGAGGGTTGTAGGTTTCTACAGAATTACAATGTAGAGACTAAGCTTCTGGATCCTTTATAGCAGCTTTGAAATGATCAGCCCTTTCCCTTGACTAAGGGTGCAATACATAATTAAAACTTCAACATCTGACTTGGCAAGTAACATTACTTGCTTTTTCACTATAATGATCAGCTTTTCAATCAGAGCACCTCACAGAAAATACTTTTTTTGGCCATTATATGTAATTCCCATTTTACTCTACAGATCTTGATATTCTTAGGGATTAGAAGTGGAATTTTATGCCAGGCAGGCTGCACTATCCATTTTTAATGCCTTCCAGTTGTTACTCTGTGCTATAAACCCATGTCAAAAAGTGTGAGAAAACTTGAGTTAAATACATACTAAGCAGTAGTAAACGCAGGGATAATATTTGAGATATTCATTCTTAGAATTTTCTATTTCTCTGACAGTCTCAGAAAAATAAAACCCCCTGATTTTAAAATTATTTTTTTTAAATGACAGAGCTCCTTTTAGCTAATTTTAAAAAAACCCTTTATGGTAGTGAAAGGGTATGCAGAGCAGTGCATAGTACTTTTCCAAGTCAGTGTCTCTTTACATCCCTCTGCCCTCAGCAGCTAGTGCTTCTGTGATAGAATGATACATTTTCTGCCTTCATCCAGCTCTCACCTAAAGATAACAATAAAGAAGACAACTACAATCAGAAGCCATGGCCTTTTTATAGTACAGGAATGTGTTTGAAGAAACTGATGATGAAACCATTAATCAATTCTGTATTAAAAATATGTATGCTATCCAGAGGTTACAGGTTACTCAAAACGCAGCTACAGTTTTCAGCTTCAGGAGATCTAGAAATGTATAGAATCATAAGAATAATTTAAGTCAGAAGGGGTTTCTGAAGGACACAGTCCAGCCCACCGCCCCTTAAGAGCAGGACCAACTTAGACCAGGTTACTCACAACTCTGTGCAACAGATTATAGATTTCATTTTAAAACAAAAAGCTTCTTAGAGAAAATACCTGTAAAAATTGAAATAAAACTTCTTTATTGTTATTACTTGCCTAAAAAGGAATACAAAAACTTTCAGCTATCGCAGAAGTTGACAGCATGAAGAATACTACAAGTGAGTGAAAACAAGGGATCATGCTGGTTCTGTTGACTACCCTGCTTTATGCAGTGTGGTCAGCTATGAAAAGGGGCACTGCATAACCTGTGAATCATTCTGCTTAGTACCTCTGCACTTGTTCTAAGTGACAAGGGTCAGCTCTCCAACTCCGTTTGTAGTCTACCCAATCACTATAGAACTGTTCAAACCATGCACCACTAAGTTTATTCTAGAAAAGCAAAAGGAATAAACTAAAACTAGGTATTTAAAATTTGTATTTTTTTTATTCATTAAAGTCATGGAATAGTTGAAACAGGAAGGAAACTTTGGAGACTGTCCAGCCTGACATCCCTGCTCAAAGAAGGGTCAACTGTAACAGGTTGCTTGAGATCTTGCCCAGTCAGGTTTTGAGTACCTCTAAGAACAGACTCCACACCCTCTCCAAGACTTGTTTCCTGGTTTGGCCACCATCACAACAAGGAATTTGTTTTCTTATGTTTACATAGAATTTCCTGTATTTCAGTTTGCACTGACTGCCTCTCATCCTTTCCCCTGGATACAATACCACTGAGCAGTATCTGACTTTGTCTTCTTTACCACCCCCCATACACGTTAGCAAGATCTCTGCAAACATTTTCTTCTTCAGACTGAACAGTCCCAGCTTTCTCAGCCTCCCCACATATGAGGTGCTCTTATTTTTCTGGTCCTTTTCCTATCTCCTGTCTTTCTGGTCCTTCAGTGGATCTACTCCAGTATGTCCATATGATTTCAGAGAGGCCAGAACTGGACCCAGCACTCAAACGTGGTCTCACTAGGACCGAGTGGAAAAAATGCCTCTCTTCTCAACCTGCTGGCAGCAATTGTCCTAATAGAGTAATTTAGGTTGGAAAAGACCCTTAAGATCATTGAGTTCAACTGTTAACCTTGCACTACCATGTCCACCACTAAATGCAGCCCAATAGGCTGTTGGACAACTTTGCCACAAGGCCACACTGTTGGTTCATGGTCACCTTGCCCCTCAGAGCCCCAAGGTCCCTGGTCAGGAAAGGTACCTTTCCAGTCGGTCAGCTCCCAGCCTGTACTGGTTCATGGGGTTGTCCCTCCCTAGGTGCAGGACTTCACATTTCCCTTTACTGAACTTCATGAAATTCCTGTCAGTTCATTTCTCCAACCTGTCAAAGTCCCTCTGAATGGTCACACAATTCCCGAGTGTATTAACCACTCCTCCCACATCTGCAAATTTGCTGAAGGTGAACTCTACCCCAACATCTGTATTAATGAAGATGTTACTACTGACCTCACATTGGCCCCCGGCAATACACAAGTAGCAACTGACCTCCCATGGTGCATCCCATCAAGTCCCACAGATTTGTCTGTCCAGTCTATTTAAGTGTTCCATAACCTGATCCTTCTCTACTGAGGACAGGTTTTTGTTGCTCCAAATTTTCTCACCGGTCCTAGGGGCTAAGGATTCCTGAAGGAAGATCATACCAGTAACAACTGAGGTAAAGGCAGTATTAAGCACCTCGGCTTTTTGCATACCCTTTAGCATCAGGTCCCCAATCCCATTCAGCAGTGGGCATCCATTAGCCTTCCTTTGCTGCTGATATGCTTGTAGAAGCTTTTTTTGTCACCCTTCATGGTGCTCAGCAGAACCAATGCTAGATGGACTCTGGCCTCCCTAACCCTATCCCCACATGCTTGGACAGTGTCTCTATGTTGCTCTGAGGTCACCTGGTCCTGCTCTCTCTTCACTTGCTTCCTTTTTATATTTCAGTTTAGTCAAGAGCTGCCGGTTCATTAATGCAGGCTTCCTGCCACCTCTGCTTCTTTTCCTGCTCATTGGCATGGGCCATTCCTGAATTTGGAAGAGACAGCCCTTCTCTCCAGGCCCATATCCTGTGGAATTCTTTTAAGCAGGTCCCTGAACAAAAGTCTGCTGTCCTGAAAATTAGGCTTGTGTCTTTTTGCCTTGTTCCCTTCTCTCAGGATTCTGAACTTCACCATCTCACAGACACTCAGCAAGGCTGCTGGCCTGACCTTCACATTCCTAGCCAGGTTCAACAAAGCACATCCCTTCATCAGCTCCTCAGTTACCATCAATGCACTCCAGAAATCTCCTGGACTGCTTGCGCCCTGCTGTGTTGCCCCTCTAGCAGGTAGTGAAGTGGTTCAAGTGCCCCCCAAGAACCAGGGCCTGCAAATGCAGGTTTCTTCCTGTCATCTGGAAGAGGCTTTACCTACATCATCTTCCTGATAAGGTGGTCTGCAGCAGGCACTCACCATGTCACAACCCACGTTAATCTGATCTGCCCTCTAACCCTAATCCATAAACTCTCAGCTGCGTCCTCCTTTGTCCCATGGCACACCACCATATCTTCCTACTGCTCTCATGTAAAGAGCAACCTCTCACCTGTGCTGTTAACACATTGCTGTGCTAATTTCCCAGAAAAAGTGAGAAAGGTTTCAGCATCCTGTTGTTTTGTATAAACAACTTTGTGCCCATGGGCCTGAAGCAGGGCCTCTTCAGCGCTGTTTGTTGAATACAAAGTCTCTCATCCATGTCATCCTGCACTCTGTTTCCCAACTCAGCCTATCACCACCATTCCTCATTTCAATCTTCCTCACCAGGTTGGTCAGCCTGTTGGCAAAAATGCTTTTGCCTCACTTGGCCTGGTGAATCCCATCTCTTCCTTAAATAGGGATCCATAGTTATAAAAGCCAAATCCCTCATCACCAGAAGCTGTGCAATCCGTTGGTGACCTGCACAATCCACCCACTCTTCCTCAAGCTGTTCTTCCTCACTGGCAGGACTGATAAGTAAACCTGCATCTCCAACATGAGAGTCTCCCACTACTATTACTTGTGAATCCCTGCTGGTGCTACTGCATTGTACAGGCTCAGATGATTTGTTGGAAAGAGCTTCCTGTTTCTCATCTGCTACTGTGAGCACTGAACATATTCTATAGATGCAAATCTGTGGGCAGAGAAGGAGAGTTCTTCCTTTTATGAGAAGTCACAAGTTTCCAGCCTTCATCATCACAGAACAAGCAGAGACTCAGCCTGCCCTTCCCTCAGTACAGCTGGGGGTTCAGTCCTGGGTCCTGCAAAGGATTCAACTTTTTTGTCACCTCTGATGCCATGCACTCTGCTGACCTCCTCCTGCATCTCCTTTACTTGGCAAAAGAAATCTTCAACCAAGCACTCATCTCCTACAGGCAGTTTTGGGACAGTTGCCCCAGCTGGTGCGAGGAAGCATGCCCTGTGCCAATATGCAAGAATTGTTTGCTGCAATTTTAAAAGCTTAAAGCCTCTGTATGGCAGGACATCTGATTGGAAACATGCAACAAGAGCTTTATGGAATGAAAAACTAAATTTTGGTAAGCATCGTTTCATACATAAAGAATTGATTTTCCATTCTGAATTAACTACTTACTGGCCAAAATGCAGATGCATCAAAACCAAAGTTCCTCCTCTCTTTTGAAAGAATAAGCTATATACTAACTGCAATTAGAGCCGACAAAGTACTGAATGGATAAGCCTATGGATCAACTATGAGCAGTTCTTACAGTCAGTTTTAAATGCAAAGAGTCTGGGTAACGAAAAAGGTTGCATATCCAAAGAAACTCAAAGATGTTTTACTTCATGATTACCGTTTTAAGTAGTTGCTTTCTGCCATTCTGAATTCCAGTCTTAATTCAAAAGCAAGTTAATCTAAATAAATTTCACTTCAAGTGCTATTAAGCCAAATACATTAATGCAGAATACATCCACCTCAGTAAAAAAGGCTGAACTTGGCACAGGTGCTCTAACAAGTGCCAAACGAATGTGCCTTAACCAGTAAGATGTACAAAAGCAAACCAAAATTAGAATATTTACACTGAGCCTTTTCAAGTCTGTTCATCCTACAGCAGAGGCCTACCTCAAATGTCAAGATGTGCAATGCTTATGTATTATAACAGTGCACAACCATCTTCACAACTTCAGACAAGTGTTAAAACCATGAAGAATTTTACCAAGGAAGCAGAGCAAGATGGGTAATACTAGTCAAAAGAACAGTGGTGAGGGAATAGAGAACAGATAATTAAAAAAAAGTAAAATCCACAAGCTGTATTAGACAAGGAGGAACTATACAATCCATAGCAAGCAGTCTTCTAAGGTTTCTGAGCTAGCGCAAGATACGACTTCGCCTGTATTATGAAGAAAAGGGAAGTTTATAACATGTTTAGAGCTGCAGAAGTGCATTTGCTTAAGATACCACATGCCTGATATTCTAACTCCAGAACAATCTACTTACACAAGGATGCTGGATTTTTTGAGTAAAGGTCTTACTGTACATCTCTCTTCCAGAACACCAGATAAAAGCAAAAAGAATAAATTCTGCTTTTTGACTAAATATAATTATGCTTTTGAAAGTATAACTATTCTTCTTAAAAAAAGGAATGAACCACTTTAATAGAATCTGGTTTGACCAGACAAAGATTGAAGTAAGTATAGGATCTCCTTAGAAACATGTCAAAAGGGAAAAATTTTGGACAGTCAATTCACAATTTTTAACTTTCATAGCACTCCTAAAATGGTTAATGCCCACAAATAAATGTCCACATTTTAACCAACTAAGAGTTTTAACAGGAGGTGGGCAACCAAGAAGACTTACAAAAGCCCTATGAACTTGCTTTTTTCAGGCATCTTAGAACATCTTTGATTTCATAAATTGATGCTGTACTTTCAAGAAAAACTGGTGAGTTGATGTACATCTCACATTCTGGTCACAAGACAAACCAAATATAAACAACAATGCACACTTTTTTTTTTTTAATTTATATTAAAAAGCCCAAACCCATGCAGATCTCTGAATTAAGGACCTAAATAGTTGGGATTTTTGTGTCATGCTATTCCTAATGCGTCAGGGAAGATACATGAACTGCATCATCTAAATCGAGAGTCATATGGCAAACAGCATGAAAGCATTCTGCCTGTTGTCTGTCAACTCTGGGTTATTGCAGCTTTTCCAAAAAAAGCTCAAGATTACTGACCTCACAGCATATTGTTGATTTAGACAGACTACAGCAGCAGTAGTCTATACAATCATCATCATTCTATTAGACACAAGCTTTATTTCACGTGGTCTAATTTTGGTTTTGCAGTACTTAATCTATCATTTTCTGTAATACAGAGCTGAAAAATACTATTAAAAAATTAAGCAAATGGGAGCATAAAAACTGGGTAGTATCTGACAACATCTACATCTGAGACAGTTTACTTCTACAGGAGTTAGAATACAGTAATAGTGTTTACTTCCACTTACATTTCCTACTAGCACTGTAGTACAACACACTTATTTGTAAACCTGTTACCATCCATAAAACGGACTTTGCATGAAGTCCTCTGAATAGCAACTGAGGAAAAAAATTAAGTGGTCTATGCTAATTTGACAATATTACAGCAGCATGGGGCTCCTCAAATCTAGTCCGGCTGGTCACTACAGAGAGGCTATCAGCCTCTGAAGTTTACTTGCTAACAACCAATTTTTTCACTCTGGGCTACAATACTACTGCTAGCTGTCTATACAGAAACAAAGCTGTCTACAGACACGATTAAATTACAAATAATGACATTTTTGTGCATTAAAAAAACTAGGAGTTATAGTAATACTTACTACCAAAAATTTACCATCTACCTTTCTATCTCAACGTTCCAGTATAGTCCTGTGAAGAAAATTACCATTATTGTGCACAACACTTCATTTGTTAATCTTTGCTTTGCAAACTGGGAGAAACTGAGAGAGAAGGTAAAAAACTTGCAAAAAAAATTACAATCCTTAGTCTCACCTAGGCCTCCGGGGCCAGCCAACAGAAACTCTTGTCTGCCTATCCTTTTCACAATTGGCCGTTTCTCATCACTGCAATAAGGAAACAGATCCTGCGAGACGCCAGTATTATAATTCAAAATGATATACTGTGTAGTAAGTGCAAGACATAAGTAATAACCATCTACAGCCACAGCACAGGGTTGCTCTGGAGTAAACACTTCCTTCACTATCTGGACTCTGTCTTCAAACACCATGAACATTTGAATGGTCCGCCGCTTGACCGAGATAATGCAGACTTCAACACAGAAAGGATCCCCACTCACAGGGTTTTCATTTAATGCAAATGTCACAGCTCCTTTGATTCTAGCGCCACTGGGGACAGGTTCCAAGTTTATCATGTTAACTAGTGTTATCGTGTTGTCGCAAAGCACAAGAAGCCTGGTGAGGGCGGAGGCTGCTTTCAACTCACTCACAGGCTTCTTCAAGCCCAGGTATTTATGCAGTTGCTTTGTGGCAGCAAAAGCTATTTTTCCAGCTGTTGATATCTTTTCATCCAACAGAAAGTGATAGATAAAGCAGTCATTGGTTCCAATATAGAGGTTCTTTCCGCAACACTCAATGCATTCGATGTTGATGTAATTTTTCTCTCCCATTAACATCTCCCGCTCAACAGCAGAAACAAGCTTGAAAGCTTTAACGCTCATTGTGTCTTCTGGGTGATCTGATTAAAGAGGAAAAAAACAAACAAACCACTTTTATCTCCATACAAATAATCAAATAGCAGAGGCAGCAATTTAACATTCACCAATACAAAACCTTCATTGGTGTACTTTTTAATAGTTTATACTCTATTTCCAATCTGATCACACAAGCCAGAATGAACACATTAGTAACTGCAGAAATGAACTGTATGCTTCCGTGTCAAGTCTATTCCGAAACAGATTCACAACAGCACCCAGCTATTTTGAAGTGATGCTTTCTCCACATGTAACCAGCATATTATTGGTGCTCTCAGATACTCTGGCACTACAAGTGGTTCCTGCCAGCACTTAGTGATTTATAAACCTGTCACGCACATGTACGGCTTTCTATCACCTGTACATGAAAACATACAAACTTCAGTTCTCAGATTAGAGAAGTCACATTTCATTTAGTGCTACAAGTTCACATTTCATGTTGCTTTAAACTCAATTTAGGCCTATTGATACATAGTCTCAGTGAAATATGATAGGTATATTCCAGTTTAACACATAATTTACATTCCTTATTCTCCAGCAATCAGAAATCTGTAACTTCCAAGCCACTTAAATAATTATTCAAGGTATCGTCCAACTCATAATAAAAGCTGTTGGACTGTGGTTGTTGTTGGGCTGTTGGTTTGTGGGTTTTTTTTTAATATTTGCAGTGTCTGTTTTATTCAGTGCTACTTACACATTCTTTGTATCAGACTATATGCACCAGCAATTATAAAACACATTCACACAGTTAATTTGGAAGCACGGTCCATAAAGCATTCATTAAGCTCAAGATGCAGTATCACAGAAATTAAAGAGTTTCTGGTCTCTACTCTCACAAACATTGCAGAAGTCTGTCTTTAAGTGATAAGAAGCACTTCTAATATTAATTCTACTTTAACTATACCTACCCTTTTGCAATGAAGCCCCATCAAGGAACAGATGCAATTTATGAAGCAATTAATAGTGTTTTAAAAACAGCCCATGTAATTTTACTGTACTCCAGACTTGTGTTATTTTTACAAGAAACCAGCAGACAGCTGTGCTCAACACTCCAAAGAAAAGCAGATGAGAAACTGCTGACCTTGTTTAATCACCTTTTAATTTGTCATGACTGGTTTGTAACAGCCATTTAGCCAACACAGAGGAGGACACAACACTAAACATCCTGAATGGATTTAGGAAATAGCACACACAATTACTTCTAGTCCACATACACAGTAGAGATATAAAACACCAAATGAAATTTCTGTGGACCAACAAAGACCAACATCAACAAAATGCTCTTGTGAACAATCCTGGAACTAAACATAGTAAAAAAGAATTTAGTTTCCAATTTTTACATCTAAAAGGCCCCTTTGCTTTTGCAAGAGAACATTGAAAACCATGGCAAAGATTTCCAAAACAGAGTAAGAAAAGGCAAGGTACACAACTCACAAGTAACCACTAAATAAAATTTTGTCAAAGGGTATAGCTAGAAGCAAACCATGTTACCAAGAGACAGTAGTGATCTTTTATGCCAAGAACTCCCTATTTTTTTCAAAAGTTCAAAAGATTTTAGTTTGGGCTTCCATGACATTTTCAAATTGCATCCTCACCTGTGGTGTAAATTAGCGTTCTGCCCTTCAACAAAACCACCCTGACCCAGGAAATATTAGAGAAATAGCCTATGGCAAAAAGATAATGCAAGACCCTGACAACAGAGCCAGCCATGTTCTCATCCAACATGACTGAAAGAAACACAGTGTATTAAGTTAGAGAGGGCTGCTGAAAAAGCCTCAACCATTTTTAAGAGCCCTATGTAGCCTGAAGTGATAAACTATCACCTGGAAAGGTTTGGCAGCTTTCATACCTGAAGCTATCAACAACTTAGTTTCTGTAGTCCAGGGTAAAAATGTTAACCTATGCTATTGGGAGAACTACAGAATTTCGCTCTTGACCATGATGTATTAAAAACCTCCAAAAAACTTACTAAATGAAGCAGATGAAAAGTGAAAGTGTAAAGAAATCAAGAGATACATAATCCCTGAGCAGAAAGAAGAAACTAATAACACACTACGAGCACGTAAGAATGACACCAATTAAATTAAACATCCATGCTAGAAAAAAAACTGTGTAAAAAAGTTTTAAGTATAACCAATGATGTTACACATAATCTGCATGTGGTTTTTCTTTTACATTTACTTTGCTGTCATTTATAAGAGCTTAGGGGCTTATGCTCACTACAAATAAACAGGTTCTGCAGAACATTCTGTTCCTTTAAAGTGCAAAAGGCCACCCCAGAGCTACAAACGGAAGCCAGTAAGCTACTTCTTAGATGTTCAGGCCTCCGGAAAACATTATAATGGGGGAGGCCTGCTATCAAAAAAAAAATAAAAAAATCAATAGGCAAGCACATTATGAGTCTGCTAAATTTCACTTTCTTAAGGGCACCAATAAATCCCGCTTGCGCTTAGTTCCGGTAAAGAGTGGAAAACAGCTCTCCCTCACCTTTGTTAAGTAACACCTTGCTCTGCATTTATGTTTTGTTCATTCACTGCTGCCCTGCAAACCAGCATCCTACTTACCCTGCCTCTGCACTGCTCCTTCACGCTCACACACGTACTCCTACACCCTGCGCAATTAACCCCGTGCGAGCTACAATTAACCTCTGGGTACGATCCCACAGACTCGAGGTGCTGGGCCGCGCTAGCCCCGGGAGCGCGGGGATGCCCGCACGGCGGAACGCCCGCACCCTGCCCGGCCGCCGCACGGCGGCAGAAGCGGCGCCGCTCACCGCACCCCTGTCCCTTCACACGCCCGCAGCCCCACCGGGCGGCGGAAACCAGGCCCGGCAGTAGCCAGTCCCGCGGCCCCCGGCGCGCCCGCCTCCGCCCCAGCAGGCGACAGAGCCTCTCCTCCCGCTCGCCCTCCCCCAGCACCTGCCACCGCCACACCGGGAGCCGGGCCCACCGCTTCGAGGCCTTGCGGTGCCACTGCCGGCGGCCGGGCCCGGGCCGGGCGCCGCCTCAGGCCGCGCTGTCAGCGCCCAGGCCTCCCGGCGCGCTGCGATCCGCCGGCGGGCGGGGGGACGCGCCGTTTCCGGTGTCGCACAGGGCCCGCCCTGCGCTAGCGTCACCGGTTCCCGGAGGGGCGGGGAGCGGACAGGGAGAGGAGGCGCCTCACCCCGCCGGGCCGCGTTTCTTCCGGTCACGCGGGGCAGAGCGCCCGGCGCCGACGGCGGGGGGGCGGAGCCTCAATGAGCACCGCCCTCCGGGGGGTGTGGCTGGGGCCGAGCGGTGGGCGCTGGGGAAGGGCTTCTGGCGGCTGAGGGCGCTTACGGCCCCGGCCCTCGGCACGGTGTCCCGGGAGGCGGCGGTGTAACCGTGCCCCTGTGTCTCTCCTGTGATGGCGAGCCCCTTCTCCGGGCGCCGCGCTCCAGCCGGCCTCCTGCGGGCTGAGACGGGCGCGCTGAGGGCGAGGGGTCGCGCCCACGGAGCGGGAGATCCGCCTGCCAGCGCTGCCGAGGGCGCCACAGCAACCGGAGAGATCCCTTCGTTATCGCCCAATGCTGTAGTTATGCCCCGGGGAGCAGTTACAGACCAGGTCCAAAGGATATGTACAAGGGATGAACGCCGGTGGAAAGAGCAGCTCTTCCGAGAAAAATCATGGAACGCCCGTAGCGGTGGGTGGTTTGGGAGGGGACGAGGGGGAGCACAAGGAAACGAATCGCATGAAATGCCAGAGGGCACTTTTGAGAACGCTGTACGAAGTATCAGGAAAAGTTACATTGCATGCATGTACGCTTCAGTGGTTTTTAAAGATTCAGAATTTGAATCCGTACTCTTGGAAGCGCCACATATACACAGAAATAACATTACACGCATAGTCATATATACGCGACTTGTTCCGTGTGTGCACTACCTGTTGCCTGCGCCTTTTAATTTTATAAAATACATCCGGTACTTAAGTACATTGCAATTTTATGTCGTAACGACATGGCTAACTTATTAGTGTAATCATCTGTAATTCCCTATTCTGTTTGTAAGCATGTAAGCAGGTCATTAACTCAAATGAGCCAGTAGCTATTTCGCCTCGGAATTACAACGGAACCTTCGCTATTGCAGATCGAGGAGTGTTAACTGGCAGTTACCACTTTTATGCGCAAGATTTAGTTCCTGTTTAATGCGGCAGCAAAGCTCCCGCGGGCGGTGGCACGAACGTGTTGTGCTTCTGCAGGCTGGCAGAGCTTGCAGTAAGGTACATTCGTTTCCCTCATTCAACAGCACAGGCCGCCTCCCGCTACAAACGCGACACGAAAGACCGGAACGGCCGCTCCGGAAACCCGTTCCCAGTCGCTCCTGCTCGCTGGCCCGGCCCGGCCCGGCCGCGCAGGGCCCGCCGCTCCGCGACGAGCAAACAAACAGACACCCGCCAGCCTGCCGCGCCGCGCTGGCGTCACTTCCTGCGCGTCACTTCCCGCGCGAGCCCCCGCCCCGCGCGCCCCGCGCGGCATTGTGGGAGGCCGGAAAGGGGTCGCCGGGGGAAGAAGATGGCGGCGCAGGGAAGGGGCCGGGTGGGCGGTGGCAAGGAGGAGCGCGGGTCGGGGCGCCCGGAGTCGGAGCTGCTGCTGCACCCGGAGCTGCTCTCGGAGGAGTTCCTGCTGCTCACACTGGAGCAGGTGCGCCCGGGCGCCGCCGGGGAGCGAGCCGGCCCCGGAGCAGCGGCCCCTGAGGCGGGGCGGGGGGTGTGTGGCGCCCGCCCCGCCCGGCGGGAAGGGGGGCTCCCGGGCCGGCCGCCCTGCTTGTTGTGCCCCTCTCTCCGCGTTAGACCTACCCCGTTTGTTTCTCTGCTTTACTACGCGGGGAAACTCCTACCCCTCGCCGCCCCTCCCCTCTCCCTCCACCCTCCGTTACCTACACGGGAAGTTTTCTTCCAGTGCTCCTGCGGTTTCCAGTCATTGTACCGCCCTTAACGGGTGCGCAAGGAGCGTTCAGGAAAAACAAAACCTAAGTCGATGCCCTGTAGGCTAGGTACTTGCTTAGAGGAGGTCCGTAGCCCGAGAGATGTCTCCGTGTTTGCAGAGGGGCTGTGTTTGAACACTGTAGTTGCTAAAGAATAATTTACCTAGATCAGCATGTCTGTGAGACAGTGTTTGCATGCAGTAAAATTTTCTGTGGAAAGATGATATTTACCCTGTTGTTGTCCCGTTTGTACTTAATGAATTAAGGGAATGCATCCTATGTAATTAGTCAAGCTATGACTTAAGTATTCGTAATAGAAAAAAAAAAAAGAGTTTGAAAGTGAGTTATAAGCAGTTTTGGACCGTATGGAGCTTCAGTTGATGTGATTTGGAATACCTATTACAGCTTTGCCTGAGAATTGTAGGTGCATGAAACAATAGTAATCAGAGTTTTAGGTTTTTGTATGAGCTTGCTGAATTTTGGTATGCTCTTGTCCATGTAGTTTACGTGGACCAAAACGTACAGGTTTAGTCATGAAGTGTTGCCAGTACCTGTAGTGGCAGAGACTTGACCCGCTTTCAGTGACCTCTAGTTTGTAGAAAGTTAGTGGATTTTTTTTGTCTTTCAATAGATTTGGCAGGAGGTACCAAGAAGTTTTGTTTTGACAGCCCTGTACATTACTAGAAAGAAAACTGGTCTTCTGTTATAACCGACAGTATCTGGAAATTTCCCTTTGCAATTTATTCTTTGGGAACTGAGGAAGGAAGCGCAGCTCTATATTTGTAAGTTTAAACAGTGTTGTGGTCTAGCTGCCTTTTTTTTGGACATTGTAAGAGCACCTCTGGTGTCGTAATTGGATTCAGGGAAGTGTGTTTAAGAGTGCATGAAAACATCAGTCATCCTTTTGTGTTTTTTTTCTCTACTATTTTTATTGGGGAAAATTACAGGGTTTTGGTTAGGGAAGGGCTGCAGGTTGACCTGTGTGGGCAGAGGTGATGAACCAGTACTGGTTGCAGCTGGATCCAGCTGTCTCCGACACGGTTGAAAACAGCCCATCACACACCAAAGTTTCAAGCAGAGGAGCTCATGGCACCTGTGTTGGAATTCACTTAACAAAGAGCAGCGGCCACCAGGGGCAGGAGACACAAAAGGGTGCACAAAAAGAGGCATGTGAAGAGATAGGCATGTGAAGAGATGTGCTTGCAGCTAGTGGAAAAAGAAACCACTATGCTCCGACCCAAACGTCGCACATTTCCTATTGCCTCACTGAAGGGAGGGACTGAGTGTAATCCACACAGAAAACAAGGGAAGTTGGCAGTAGGAAGACTGGAGACCAGCCTGTCATTGGCAAGGGGCAGTTCATGGCATCTCCATGCCGGTCACCCCTGCAGCCCCCTCACTTCTGAAATCCTCGCGTTGATGCCCAATACACTACATTGGAAGTGGCTTTTGAAAAAAAGAAGTTATGCCACTAAGATGCTTGTGCTTTGAATTTGTCATAATAACAACTTTTTTTCCTGTTCCCACAGAAGAATATACTAGTTGAAAATGATGTAAAGATGGACAAAGATGGTCTCACTGATCTGTATATTCAACATGCCATTCCCCTGCCTCAGCGTGACCTACCAAAAAGTAGATGGGGGAAAATGATGGAAAAGAAGAGACAGGAAAATGAGTTGAAAAGTGGGAATAAAAGGTAACTTAGCTTTTATTGCACTAGTTTGGAGAATTTAGGACAGTGCATTTAATCTTTGTTTGCGTGATTAATGAAACTTGTATGGACATTGTTACAGTTTACAGAGAGTGCTGTGTCAAGTCTTCTGTGTCGGAAGTGTTAGATTCTACTACTGCAATAATAGGAAAAAGGGGAAGGTAATTTTTTTTGTCATCCAGATGTTATTAATAGTATGTAGCTTATAGTGCTTCTTTTCATAGAATCATAGAATGGTTTGGGTTGGAAAGGACCTTTAAAGGTCATCTAGTCCAAACTCCCTGCAGTGAACAGGGACACCTTCCACTAGGGCAGGTTGCTCAGAGCCCCTTCCAACCTGACCCTGAACATTTGCAGGCATGGGGCATCTGCCACCTCTCTGGGCAACCTGTTCCAGTGTTTCACCATCCTCATCATAAAAGATTTCTTTCTTATACCTAGTCTAAATCTACCTGCTTTTAGTCTGAAACCATTACCCCTTGTCCTGTCACAACAGGCCCTGCTAAAAAGTCTGTCCCCATCTTTCATATAAGTCCGCTTTAAGTACTGAAAGGTTGCAGTCAGGTCTCCCCAGAGGCTTCTTCAGGCTGAACAATCCCAACTCAGCCTTTTGCTCACAGGAGAGGTGTTCCATCCCTCAGACCATCTTTGTGGCCCTCCTCTGGACCCACTCCAACAGGTCCATGTCTTTCTTGTGCTGAGGACCCCAGAGCTGGATGCAGCACTGCAGGTGGGGTCTCACCGGACCAGAGCAGAGGGGCAGAATCACCTCCCTCGGCCTGCTGGCCATGCTGCTTTTGATGCAGCCCAGGATACGGTTGGCTTTCTGGGCTGCGAGCACACATTGCTGGCTCGTGTCCAGCTTTTCATCCACTGGTACCCGCAAGTCCTTCTTGGCAGGGCAGCTCGCAACCCCTTCATCCCCCAGCCGGTATTGATACTGGGTTATTGGTACATTTCAATACATTTTCATATACATTTTCTAATGAAAAAAGATTATTTTCGTTTTAACTATGGAAGTGTTAAGTAATAATAATATTTATAGTGTTTAAGAAAAGTACCAAAAGCATGTTTAATTATGCTTGCGGCCTGGACAGGGATGATCTCCTCTAGAATCAAGGGTGTACACCGCAGCAATTTTGTGTGTCTAATTCAAAACTAGCATCTGCTTTCTGAAAGAAACATTCTGCCCTATTTTTAAAATCTTTCTGTTTGTATTTGATGAGAAAGCAAAATCTTCCCCAAAAGTTTATTTTGCTGAATCTTTTCTCCTCCTAACCTTATCTCTGCCCAGGACTTTGACTTTGGTGTGTGATGTGCATGAGTGGCGTTCTAGTTTAGCTTCAGCAGTAAATCCTAAGGAACAGTGGATGGAAATTCTCATTATAGTTTTCCAGTATTACAGTTGGTTGATTTTATTAGTCTGTTTTAGCTTTACTGAGGTTTCTAACAGGGAAGAGCTAAACAAAGGCTGTCAAATGATTTTGTTTTTATTGTTTTAGAATTTTAGCAGTGGCTAGGACACTGCGTTGTTATGTTGTGGTTTTGTTTTTCCCATGTGCCTTGGTTTCTTTGCAACTTGAGGATGAAAGCCTGAGGTTAGTGTTTGAATAATAAAAACCTGTTGTTTTTCTGAAATAGGTGCAAAAGAATTTTTTATCAAAGAAATAAAGATAGCAGGCTGGATATTTTTAGATGAGGCGGCAGTGTTAATTTTTAGATGGGAGAATGACTTCATCCAGAGTTTATATATAGAATAAGTTTAGGGGCTTTTATTTTGGCACACTAGCACTCAATAATGGTTAAACCTATGCAGTATTTGTTGGGAAAACAGTAAGTAAAAGTAGATATGTTTAATCTGCCAGCCTGCTTTTCTTTACCAGTTGCTCTTGGCGCTTAACATCTAGCATGCTAGGTCTTTTGCTCTGCTTAGACAGTTTTAAGATTTTCCAGCAGTTAACTATTTTTGCTTATATTACGTCTTTCATACTCTACAAATATGCTGGCAAAATACTGTCTTGGAAAGTTAGTCTCTTACTGCTAGTATTACTAACCCGAGAGAAATGGGAGAAGTAGTCTTTCAGCACCTTCAGTAAGTAAAAGCTGCACAGAGAAAACTTCAGTTTCAGTATATTGACAGAAAGAATCAAGGAAGTTCAATTATCTTTTTGGATGTTAAAATATTACACTTTTCTTCATAGTTGTGTGTACCACTTAAGGAGAACTGGCACAGTGCTGTTGTGCAGAGGAGGAAGTAAAAAGTGGTTACTTTGGTATCATGAGGCTGTAAGTTATGTGCAAGTCAGAGATGGGAGCTAAGTGTGCTGTTAGTTTGGTTTAGAAGTCAGATAAACTGATTGATGTATGAACAAAGAGCTTTCTGATGAGTTCCTCTGTGGGAAGCACAGCTTTACAGTGGATGCTGGAATTAATATGAGGCTTCACAGTTCAGTGTGTGTTTGCATGCCTCTAGCAGTTGCAGATAAGAGGTGAAAACACATTGAAATTTGTCTGTATTGAATATCCTGTTCAGTTTTACTGCTGGTTGTTGATGGCATGTCCTGAAAGACTTACTGTGTATCAGCTGAGCTGCAGTAACGTGTTAGGCCTCAGTAATACAATCAAATATTTGAGATCACAGATGTTGGCTTATGCTTTTATTACTGAATATTTGAGTTTGCAGACAATCATACCAAATAAACCCAAATGCAGTCTATCAGACTTCAGACATTTCAGAAAGCATTTGTGTTCAGTGACAGTTAATTTTGTAGATCTGTAAGATAGTCTTGCCTGCTGGAAGAAGGAGGATGGTGTGAATCTCAAAATGTGTATGTAGTTTCTGAATTGCCACCGAGTCTGAAGGCTCTCACCTGCAAACTCTTAGTATCCAGGAACACTGTGGTTGTACATGCTCAGAGCTGTGGCCTTAGTAGAGCTGATCATTTCTCCTTAGTCACCTTAGAGGCCACTTCAGCATCCTCTGAGAACTCTGATGTGCTGATAGTAGTGGAGGTCAGTGTAAAACATGATACTTCTGACCAGTTTCAGACATTCACAGAAGAGATGATCACCTGTTCATTTTGGTAACAGGTGAATATTTAGGATAATCAGGGGGTGGGAGCTAAAACCTACACTCCTGTCTGGTTTTAGGGTGCTGCCTTAAGTGCCAGGCTAAGCTAGATAAGGATAGGAGCATTTTGCATTAAATTGTCCTCATAGTCTGGAGCTGCTCAGAGGCCATCCTTACTACATGAGTACATGTGAAACAGTGGAAAGCCGGATCGCTCATGTAGAGAAGCTTGTATTTTTTACCATGCACTACAAGGTAAACGGCAGGATTAGAGCATGCCCCCTACATCCAGCATGGCTCAAAGTGTGGCTAGAACATTTCTCTAGGATGTAGATGTGCATTGAAACGTAGGTTTCATAGAGAGTGCCCTGCAGGAGGGGACACAGTCCCAAAATTATTCTTTTCAGCTGTCAGCTAGCATCGGTGTCCTCCCTCAGAAGAGTGCTAGCTAATGTGAATCCTACTCTGAAGCTTTTAAGCTGCCTGTACTCTTTGCATAAAAAAAGTGAACGTCACACCCAAGGTTCTATGCTGTGAGCCATGTATCTAAAAATTAGATATGACAGTTCTTGATGGTACAGCATCCAAATTTCTTTTGGAACTTTCCCAAAATGTTTCTTTGGGAATGTTGTCTGTATTAAAGCATGCGGTCATTTGTACAAGTGCGACAAGCCTAAAATTCAGTTTAGAATAGGTGACAATCCTCCTAGAACTGTGGTTAGTTCCTGACTTGCCAGTCTTCACCAAGCTGAATTAAAAAAAAAAACTACAACAAACTCCATAGGAAAAGCAGACTTCTTGTTAAGGAAGGTGACTGAAGAAATGCATAAAATCATTTCTTTCATATAGTTTTTTAAGTACCTTTCCGAAAAGGCTGCTGGGGAATGTGTTCCTTGTCAGGAGTGTTGAATAAATTCCTGGACAAAGTCAAAGTGAGCAGAAAGTATGATGATTTATTTTTGAAGTGTCTTAGCAGCTTTTTAGGCTTTTTAAGCAAAATTGTACTCCCTAATTTAATGGATGTGTTAAATGCTACTGTTGTTTCAGTAGTATTTAACTGAAACAACATGCCTGACTGAACACTCCCGGTCGTGGAAACTAGTCTCATTTTGTAGAAGCTCTCCTAGAAACCACATGTACTGTAGATATAAGCCAAAGAGTCTTATCTCTTGACAAGTCCCAAACAAATTGAAGGTCTCTTTTTGTCTCTCTCAGTTCCAGGAACCCAGTGAATAGAAAAAGAGGAGGATTATGTGACATACATACATTGTTGTGAACAGATGGTAATGTAGAAGCAAACCTGAGTAAGAGCTGAACTTTCTCTTGCTCTATAAGCTCTTAAATTGTGACTTCTTTTTTTTTTTAAAGAAACCCCTGGTCTTGACAGAAATTGTGCAAGCAATGTGTAATTTCTTAATATGTGAGGTTTATCAGCAACTACTGATTTAATGTTGTTCCAAGTCAAACAAATGGATTCCCTGCTTGTGGCTTGTTTTAAAGAATGTTGAGATACCCAACATCAATATTGTCAAATTCATTAATTACAAATTAATGAATATATTGTTGAAAACTTTATTCCTCTGTTTAATATGAGATGATTAAACAGTAAGTGTGTACTGAAAACTGAAGTTTCTCAGCAGGAATACTATATAACTTAATGGTTATTTGGTTTTACTGTTTGTTAAATCCGCGCTTCGCAGACACTTTCTCTTTGCCATTCTTGAGCAGTGCTTTTTTAAAACTCTGAATTCATGTAGAGTGAGCTATGATAACTTTGTGTTTGATTTTTTGGCAATCAGGATGTTTTCTGATGCTACTGTTTTGATATTAGCTTGATAGTATTCCCTTTTCATTAACCAGTTGTTATTAAATTGGCCAGCTCTGACTACAAATAGGCTTAAAGGCACAAACTATGAAAAAAAAGTAGTCATTAAATCAGCTTAGCGTTCCTGCTCAGAGACAGCTTATTTCAAAAACAGGTAGGCTTTTTTTGCTTAATGTTTTTATTCTTTGTCTAACAGTCTTTTAGACTACCTTAACATGATGATTTTGAATAAGAGTGGAAACAGGGAGATTAGAAGCACAAGAATATTAGATGCTGTTCTTGTAGGTAGGGTGGCACACACTTGCTCAAATACTCACCTTTTGAAATACTTAACAGCTATTACGTCTTTAGTTACTCTGTAATAGCTACAGTGGTATAAGCACACAGTCTTTGGTCACAAAACTGTAGTTGTCTGCCTAGAAAGTTCTTTACACAACCCTCTCTGAGGAACAGTGTTCCTCACGCAACTTCCTTCCCACTTTCTATTTTGGAAGCAATTTCTGTTGCTTAAGTTTGGAGCAGCTAAAAGTTTAAGGTTAGTGTTTTGGGATATATTTCTACTTTAGGCAAAGTAATTTTCATTTTCACTACTCATGTCTTGGATATATGCTATTTTTGGATCATATAGCTTGTGTTTCTGAGAATTTTACAATTTGTATTTTCAGTGTTGGAACGGTGGAAGGTTTAAGGAAACGACCATTAATTGTATTTGATGGCAATTCAACAAGTACAAGCATAAAGGTGAAGAAGACAGAGAATGGAGCTGCTGATCGCCTAAAACCTCCTCCAGCTGGAAGCACCACCAACACTGTTAGAAGATTATCAGTTCCTTCAAATGCCTCAACATACATTTCAGCCTCCAGTTTATCAGAGGACGCTAAGCTTGGAGTGAGGAATAATGAGGCCAAGCAGAACAGTATTTCAAAGACTAACAGCAGTGTGTTGGCTAGTCTGAAGGTGTACCCTTTGTCTCCAGTAGCAGGAACTACTGTTGTGAAGTTAAAGAGAGCTGTTCCAAAAGAAGAATCTGATTTGCCGGTATGTATGTTCAGCATCTTGTTTTGCAGGTTTGTGGGTTTTTGTTTGTTTTTTTTTTTTTTCTTTTTAATTGAAACCTACAGGAGCCAAACTCTTGGAGGAGTTTTCAGGATTATTTTGTTTTGGAGTAACAGCAGAGTCTTTGTTTAGAAACAGGCAAAAGAGTAGCTAGTTTGGGAAAGATGAGAAGGAAAGAAATTAGGTACTTTGTACTTGTCCATGGGAAACTTCTGTGTAAGAGAGGCAGCTTTGTAGAAAAAAAACATGAATGTAATTTTAAAATTACTAAGTAAGTAGTACTTCAGGTGGTGCTGGTAGCAGTCAAATAAAACACAAAATAAATCCTCCTGATAGGTCTGAGGGAGAGAACAAGTATTGTAGAACAACATGAACAGCCTTAAAGGGAGGATGAGTGGTCTGTTTTCTGTAGTAGGGAAGAAAAAAATGGAATGATAACATTTGTAACAGTCACACTTGAACGGTTGAGTAGGAAAAGATTTGATTTGTCAAAGTGAAGGAAGAGTTGTTACAGGAACTGAAGTGAGATGCTGAGAGCTGTAGAATATATCCTTAGAGGAAGAATGCCATCTGTTTTAGATCTCACATAGGAGTTGGCAAGCTAGAGGAAGGAACTGGATGTGAAAATCTGGAGAGCTGCCCAGATTGTGGGTCTGAATGGGAAGCCATAACAACAAACCATACTAGTTGAAGTGAGAGGCCAAAGGTCAAGTGCTCGTTTTGAGCCATGGTGATCTTAATCAGGTACTTGGGCTTCTATAAGATCATAAGAAAGACGTGCTGAGGCCTTGAACAGAAGGGCATTGTTCTCGGGTAGAAGACTGATGACTGAGCTGTTAGCTAAAAAGGATAGTTGCCGCCTTTCTACAAGTTAGATTCAGCTGCAAACAAATTTTCTATAGAGAACTGTATTACACATGGTGGCAGAATGAAGCTGATGAGCCTAAGTGATGAGAGAAGAGCTAGGGCAGGATACCTGAATTCGGCAGGGCCTATCTTTGAAAGTGTAGGTAAGGGCGCTGAGTGTAACTGCCAGTTGGGGAGAACGGTAGGACAGTGGTTGTTTTTGACAGAGGTGTCATTAGTCTTTAAGGGCTTGTCAGTGAGCAAGGAACAAGGGGCCATCTCTTCAAAACATGCCACGGGGTAGGGATAAGTCTGATATTTGTGTTGTATTCCTTCATGATACAAATAAAGGAAATTTCACATTTCCACTGGAATGTGAGAATATCTGGAATGAGCCTGGGTGTCAAAGGAAGAAATAGAAATATCTGTTCACGGCTGAACTGCGGAGGGAGCTTTAGATGTGCCGTGTGCAATTACATTGATTACAGTTTTCTTAGGACACCAGACCTAACATCTGTTTTCTCAGTATTGCCTCATGAAAAGCTTTCTATTAATATATTTTTTTAATATCTTTCATTAAAAGAATGCAGGTGCTATCCTTGCTGCATGGGTTGGTTTGTTCCATCCAACTTCTGTTAAACATGAGCACCTAAACATGGGGCTGTTCTGAAAGACAGCTCTAGCAACTTTTACAAGAGTCATGGCTGAGGGCCTGAATCAAATGTATGCTGGAGAGGCATGTTTCCTACTACCAGTTGTTATTACTAATTTATTTTAATATTTAGAACTCTTCCAAGTACTGGTCAGATCTACATAGCTTTTGAAACTTTTTTAGTATACACCTTACACAGCTTTTTATATTTAATTTAAATGTTTTGTAGCCACAATGATGAACACTTAAGTGACACTGTATGACTGACACTCAGAAGCTATGACCTCTGACACTTGACTTTCTACCTTAGCCACAGTTTTTTGTTCAAGTTAATACTGGTAAGTTCAGTTATGCCTTGGTTAATGTTGGTCAGACATGTTTGAAGTTAGGCAGATGTGTTATATGGATGTTACTTTACTGTCTGAGATTAAAGAACATGGCGTTGAATAATAAGTGATGCAGCCAGGAAGAATTGATACACTTGGCAGATGGCTGTAGGGTGTAAAGCCTGATACATTTCAGTATAATGACAGTAATGACAATTGCCTTTTCAAGCAAGTGACTGTTCTTTGACTTCCAAGAAAAACTGAAGTTCTCGCGCTGAACAGCATAGAACTATCCCTCTGATCTTTGGGTCTAACTCCCTTAAGCCTTCCAGTAGCTGCTGTAAATAAACTGAAACTCTTTAAGAAAAGAGATCTCTAGATTGTGCTCCCCAAACCACAGTGTTGCAGAATGTTCTTGAAAACTCATTTACCTGTCTTTACTCTGCTTGTGTGAACTACTAAAGCTCTAGTTTCTCAGACTTTTTTCTTATTTTAGGTGGTGAAAGGGGATTATTTCACTACAATGTCCCATTGTTTTACTTTGGGATTGCATGATTTTTTTCTGGTTTCTTGGGGCAGCGCTTGAAAGATTAGTTCATCTGAGGCTTTGGCAATTATTTCACCTTTTTATACATGTCATTATAAGTAAAGACCAACTTTCCTTCTCTTTCTAATGTTTTTACCCTTTGACAGAAGTAAATTGTTCTCAGATTTGTATGGTTTTTTTTTTCTTATACAATCCCATTTCAACTTTAAGAAGGCAATCTGAAATAACTTTAGAAGTATGTTTTGAGGCTCCAATATATACCTGTTTCTAAGCTGCAAACCTGAAAGATAACTAATTGTAGGATTAAGAAAACCCAAAAGACGTATGTGATTTGCAGGTCGTTAAATTCATTGGCTTTATTTTTCTCGAGGAGTTCTGTGATATTTAACTTTCTCCACGAGATGGCAATAGAAAGCTGTTGTAGTAGCATATAGCTGAGTACAGCAGTAGTCAGTACTGGATTTGAATATGGCAGGTTAATTACTAACTTCTACTTGCACGGTATATCTGAGAATATTTATATGTTTTCTTGTTTTCCAGAATGACCTAAAGCCTACAGAAGCAAAGAAGAAAATCCAGCATGTCACATGGCCATGATGCTCTAACGGTGCTTGAAACATAAATGTTACTTCCATATTTTCAAACAGATAAGTCATATTTAAACAGTTTAAGTACAATTCTTTTTAAACCTTACAGGGATTCAGATTGCTGTGAAGTTCTAACAAATTTAAAACTTCCCTGTTGTAAAGCTGGAGTCATTATCACCAGTCACCTTAAGAGTGTCTACTCTTGTACACCAAGTAATTCATTACTTCTTTGAAAGGTGGTAATATTACAATATACTACCCCCCCTTTTAGTTTTCAAGATTATTGTAGTTCATCTCCTGCATGTCACTATGATTCACACATATAAATATTTCTTCTTTTTTTTTTTTTATTTCTGTAAGATTATTTTTTTTCCCCACTTCTGGTTAAATAGGTAAAATAGCTATTGAGATCTGGAGTGATCCCATGAGCCTTCTGGGCTTCAAAAAGATAATTCATTTAGATGAGAAAACTGACCATTCTGCTGATAAGATAGTCTGAGACAATTTTTTTTCCTTTTTGTTGCACAGAACAGGGGTGAGGAATCTACATTGCAAGTTAGATTGGTAATAAGAGATGAACTATTTTAACAGCATTACTTCAAATTGAAGTTTCTCTTGTTGACACATGAAATAAGAAATGCGCAGATGGAAGTATGTTATTAGACTGTTTGATTTGAATCTTTGAGAGGAAGTAGTGAATGAATTAGTGCCATGTTCTCTTAAATACACAGGCATATTTTATACATGCGTAAGTGTAAAAATGTGCCGATGTAGCAAATTTGCTTGTTTTCCTGGTTACAGTCATGCTTATAAAATACAGGGAAAATCTGTGGAATGCAGGCCAGTACTTTCTCGACTTACTAACAATTGGAGAGGGACGGGGATAGGAAGACAAAGTAGTACCTTGAGACCTTTAGCTTATGTGGTTGCATTCTGAAAAAAACAACAACCTGTTTTCCCTTTCAATAATTGAAGATGGATGTTGGTTTTCTGTGAAACTTGGTGTTTCATCTGGATTATTGGTAGTGCCTTATAAGGCACAAATCCAATTAAGCTGATGGAGACATTTCTATTAAAACTCAGCGGCTCATGGTGGAGCCAATTTAGATTCATTTTAGATATGGATGGTAAATAATAACACTCTCAGACTTAGTAAAACAAAAAAAGAATCAACCTCTGAATCCACTTAGTTAACCCACTAAAAGAAGCTGTCAGTAGTGATCTGAAAGCTTGTTTACATTTTTAACATTGGTTGAAACCAAAACCTGTAGCTTAGTTCATTACTGACAGAAGTTTTTCATTCACTGTTAAGACATAAAAGGCACTTCTCGGATGCTGTAAAATGGTAAGAATGTGTTTTGAAATACTGTGCTGTTTCCCTTTTACTAAACACTTGTGCAGTTTTTGTACTTGAGTACAGCAGACTTTAATGCAATGTACATTTTGTATGTAAAGAGTTGTCTTTTAAGTAGCCTTATCCTATTTAAATAAATTTAATTAAAAGCAAAGAAAGTAGTGCTGACTTGTTTTTGTGATGTAATTAAGCTTGTTCATTTTATACAGCTATATTTCAGTGGACTTGAAGAGATCAGAACTTAAGAGAAAGCTTACAGGGTAAAAGGCTCAGTAGCTACTTTGAAGTTTTAGCAGCAGTTAGTATCGTGTGAGGTGCTGGTCTTTGCACTAGTGTAACAGTCTGATATGAGTTCTGTTTTGTGGGTGGCTTCTTGGCAGTGGGTTTGACTCTAAGCTGTGTTGTGTTGCACTTCCAGTTGGTAGAAGCATGTTTGTGTTGGTATGTGTTAAGGAGCGATATGCAGAACTGTACTGGAATAATAGCGTGATGCTGCTATCGCATGGTAGCCGTCCTGTTTTGAGGCCGGTATGCATTCCAGCCCTGTCATGTTTCACCTGCCTTTCTCCAGAGCTGGGACTGTTTTGCTGTCTGTTGTAGCGCTTGGGGGGCAGGGTGCAAGCCATGCTGCTCATACTACCTTCCACTACCCCCTTAGCTAATAGTAACCCTTCTCTCAGCAAAGTACTAGAGCAGAGCTGCTATGTGCTGGGGGTTTGCCAGACTGCAGAGGAGAGAGTAGGTGAGGTGCTTGCCCTCCTCTGGGAGGTGTGAATGTAAGAGGGATATTTGTGGCTATTCTTTACTACAGCCTTCATCACAGAATGAGGTCACCGGTAGGATTTATTCAGTCAGTGAGATCTGATTGGTACGGTGTGCACTTCAAAAATGTCATCCAGCCAAGTTCTTCAAATGGTGCACAGTGAACCAAATCTGATCTGATGCACCTGTTTAGCTTGTTGAATTAATGAGAGAAGAATGACCTGTGAACACTTTACGTTTGGTACAGAAAGAGACAAATCCAAGAGTGGTGGCAGGAACTAGGAGCAAACTTTCCCTACCCAGTTATACACAGAGTAAGTATATTCCTAATTCTTATTTCCACATCTGAAGATTCCTGTTGGAATTGTGACATGTTATTTTCCTCCTTTTGCTGGATACAAAGGAATTCCACCTGGAAGGTGTACCAGGATCGTATATTGCATACCATAGCCATATTTATTGAATTTTGTTTTGGTAAGAGAGTTACATTCCTTTGGGTTGTTTCCTCTTGATTTTATTGTCCTGCCAGCATGCTGTTGCTGACAGTTGCCTTTGCAGCAAATGTAGCAGAAATGATGCTGGAGCAAAGGGTATTACGTATTGCAATACAGAATAAAATTAAAGCATGCTCTAGTACAGAAGTTAAACTTTTTTTGCAAAGATAAATGTCTTTTGAGTTGCCTTGACCTCCTTGCTTGCTAAGGAGAACAATATTTTGGTGTTGAGTTTAGAGCCTATGAACACACTTTTATCAGCTGCAGTTGATTCAGTATTTCCACACAGTTCAGTTTTGCTGATAATTTCCCCACTGATTTCAGTTAGTAGAAGACTATGTTGTATAAGCAGGGCCCATATGAGGATTGTCTAAACTCCACAGTTCCGTAATGACTGGGTGCAAAAAGGGTTATGTTTCTGTGGCTCTTATCTTGTGTTTCTTCAGACTGTGAAAGCATTTTATTTGTAAATATCTAATGTAAATAAAATTAAACCACAATCAAGAGTTTTGTTTTAAATGATTTTATTTTGAAAAATACAATGTGCAGTGTAATGTTGACTAACTGTAATACACTGTCAATCAGAACTTGTACTTCACACAATGGTCAGCTAGTCATGCAATAAAATATGTACCTGTTATGAAGCACTCCCACTTCAACTGTTTTATCATTATCTCTTTATGGCATGGCACAAAGCCTTGTATGCTGAAACACCCTCTACATTCGCGGTCTTTCTACACACTTGACGCACACACTAAGCACATAGCTCAAGAACACTGAGGCGAGACCACAGGCTTTTTGAAACTGAATGGCATTTGCCATTGATTTCAATGGGCTGAGGGTTTCACCCTGAATATCCATCTATGTGAATGTATTGTGTGCGGCCATTGTAATCCTTGAACTGTATCACTTGTTTGTAACTGGAATATTTAGTGGAAGGAAAAAAAAAACAACCAACCAAAAAGAGTATGTTATGTCAGTAACACCAAAATGGTTTTACATCTCAGGTTTTGCATTAGTTTTGGTTAGCTGTAGAAATCTTAAACACCAACACTGCTACTAGAGATTTTAAAGTTGCTTTCCCTCCAGATTTGGAGAGTTTGAAGAAAAAGGTAAGTAACGTTAATGGTACAGCGAAACACAGAGTGGCAAAGCTAGTTCCGAACATCCGTGTATTTCAGACTATATATTGCAAGCACAGCTTTCCTTCCTCTCCCCACCACATTTTGAGCTTTAAATATCTTTTCCACATTCAGGGCAAAGGATGTCATCCCTTTCTGTGAGGAAGCCGCGACCCACTAATGAGAGAGAGCACTTCTTACAGTTGAAGCAATCATTATGCCACTGCCGCTCTTCGAAGGAGATGTACTTGGTTCCTCCGAGTCCTGTTTGAAAACCAAAAGCATTCTGTTAGAAGAAGAGAATAGCATGTTAGCCATCAGTGACACTATTTCAGACTCCTGTCTTGGATTGCTATGGAGATCTGACATGTAGCAGTGAAAAAACACCATTGTGTCAAATCTGTTGTTGTGCTAATTTTGCCACCATTCTTCTGTAGCAGGTAATATTTTCATCCTCAAATAGTTCTGTTGCTTTCAGCTAAGTTAGTGAACTATGGCAGAAATGAACTTTCAAGGGATGGCACTACGATCTACAGCAGAAGGAAAGGAAAACAACTGCCCCTGAACAGAAGTGTGATGGTTTTTTACAGTATGTTTTATGGTGCCTGAGTAAGTTAATTTTGTTCTTTAAAAATGTATTTAGACCATTAAAAATGCAGACTGCAAAAAGCATTCAAGATTTTGTGGCTATGGAGGTTATTGTAAGGGGTATCAAAGTTGTACAGGAAAAAAAGAAAAGGGACAGATGCCTCATATAGTAATTATTTTTTGCTTAACCTCAGAAATGATAAGCAAGTTGAATACAATACAGTGGAATGATTTAGCTGAGCATAACGTTTACCTCATGAGAGGGGATTTGTTTTTGTTTTGCCTTTAGTAGCAACATTTTGAAAAAAACCCACCCCAGTTTATGATAGAAAGGACTGCAATATTCAAAAGAGAAATCCCTCTTTCACCTGAACAGAAAACTGTATCTGTAGTGTGCACTAACTTCTAGGAGGTATGCAATCAAGCGTATGTTTGTGAGGACAGGCACAAGGGTAGAGCAAAAACAAGAGAGAAAGTGGCCCAGATATAACTCAGATTTGCAGTCTTGGACTGTATAGACCATGCTCTTAAATGCTGAATGCTTCGTAGAGAAGGTTATAGTTTTATGCTAAGTGTTTCATAATAAAGCTCTAAGCAGTTGCTGCTTTTTAAGTACTTTTGTACTGGAAAGCAGTATCTAAAAGCCTTGTGATTCTCAGTTGCTATCCTGAAAAGTCAGGGAAGAAATGTACTGTGCTACAGCATGAGGTATAAGCAAACCAGTTAGATGCTTTCTGCTGGTGAAGGGACTGTTGTTGCTGAGGTCAGCGATCCCTCTAATGAGTGCATGTGGAATGACGTACAGAGCGTGCATATCTTACTATGTGCATAGCTCTGTTACTGTGTCCACCATGTTCCGTGAAAATCGGGTGAAAAGGAGGAAACATCAAATTAAGGACGCCTTCCATTTCCTTTTGTTGGGCGCTTGAAAGGCATTGTAAGTATTAAACTTCACATGTCTTGAAATGTACTGTCTTGAGTGTCTCAAGATATTCAGAATGAACTAGTGAACCATTTTTAACATTAGAGAGAGTTAATCGAAAAAAACCCCAAAATTTAAAGGCACTGGCCACAAGAGACCTACCACTGATTGGGTTTGTGCATCCAGCACACTTTTTGGCGTAGAGGTTGCAGAAGCAGCTCAGGCAATAGGCAAACTCATCCCTGGAAGTAAAGCGTTGTCCAGACAACTGCTTCTTGCATCCAGTACAAACGAAGCACTCCTTGTGCCACGGCTGTTCCCGGTATGTAACGCCTCCTGTAGTGATAGCCTGTTTTATGGAAAGTAAGTCAGAAAGTGTTTTCTTGAGGGTGGGAGGTTTGTGTCTTAATTTGGCAGAGAAAGTGATGAGAATTTTGTGGATGGAAGGAAGGAAAGAAGGCCTAACAACAGCAAAATCATCATTTTGGCTGGAGTTGGCCTTGAGAAAAGCATGCAAGTGATTTTTCATAATTTTCCAATTTATACAAAGAGGCCCCATAGTAAAAGTACTTTATTCTCCATGTATTGTATAATCTAACTCTCAATTGTCCGCTTGGTTTTTAAAGATAGTCTTTCTGTGTTGCTTTTCACATGCATTTGCTAGGATTCGTCTCATCTCTGTTCCTTCATCTGTCCCTTTTTTTAATGGTGAGGGAACTGTCTTATGTGTTTCAACTTCCCTGTTACTTTCCTTGGCAAAGACTGTTTTATTTCCAGTTTTAGTTGAAGTTTTTGCTTTGAGCTTCTCCGGACTTTGGGGATTTTCTCTTACGTTGCTTGCAGAACCAGCTTGCCTCATGTTAGACAAACTGAACTTTTTTTGATCATTTGAGTATTCTTGAGAAGGGTGTAAAATTGGACAGTTTAATTTTTCTTCCTTTCTTCCCTGAAGGGAGGCACCCTGGAAATCAGGCTTGTACGTGATCGTGCTACCTAATATGTGTATTTATCTGTGTCTTTGCTTGTTTCCCAGGTATTTTTGAGTCTGTTCTCAAATTTGGTTAAAATTGGACATTATACAGAGTTTTTGAGATGGGGAAACTCTTAGAAGCTTTAGAAACTTGATAAGATGGATGGATGGATGGATAGGAGGTAGCAAAGGTAATTAAGTATAGTTTAGGTCAAAGGCTGAAAGAGAAATTTAGCCTTTACCTGTTTTGTTTTTTCCTGTGCAGCAGCAAAGATGCATTCGTTTCTGGCCAGCTAGTATGTCTGACCAGACTCCAGCTTTGACTGAAAGTGCAAAGGAGCAGGTAGCACACATGGAAGAAAATCTGGGTCATGTGGGCACGGGTGGTGGCTGGCTGGATGCAGAGGGCAAAGGGAGATAGGCAGGAAATGGTGACAGTGGGAAAGGGGATTTACTGTGGATATAGCCATAGTTTTGATTGTCTTTGCCTATGCATATATCCATAGGAAACTGGGATTTGTTAGTTCCATAAGTGATGAGGAGATTATTTTTAGGGAAGAAATGAAAAAAAAAATTATCAGTGTCTGTGTATAGAATTTAGGAAATTCACAAATAAAAGATCCTTATCTTAGAAAGTCATATTCCTAAGCATATTGCATTTACTAGTGTTTATTTCAGGAAGAGCATTTGCTCTGTGTAAAGCTTATCTCTCTGTCTTGAACGTCATTAGAATATTAAAAAACTATCAGTGTTAGCTCATCTTCCTTCCAGTTGAAATGTTCAGGTGTATGATATATGATGGATTATATTGGAGTGAGGTTATTCCACTGCAGAGGTTTGGTCTTGTTTTGATTTGAAATGTATTCTCTGTATGGTTTCAATACAAAGTGGTCTTTAACCCTGTGTAAGAGAATTCTCATGGTAGTAAATACTGTGCCTGATGTGGGATGGGAACTGAAACTATATCATCGCTTAGAATCAGTTGATTCTGCATCTTGTAACACACATGGAAAAATAAAGTATTTATCTACATGGACATAAAATGGGATGGACTTGAATCCCTTAGGTTTTAAATAAATAAAATAAGAGCACTACCTTCTTGCACTGGACGCACTGCATGGCAAACTGCTTTTCATAGCAGGGTACGCAAAAGTTTTGATTGTCCTTAGGGATGAAACTCTTCGTTCCAATAGGCTGTTGGCAGCGGTAGCAGATAAAGCAGGTCTCGTGCCAGCTGTTGCCCTTGTATTCCATCTTCCGAGTACCTGTAATGAAACCAGAGCACCAAGTGAACTTCTGGCTGAGTCAGATGCATTTTGTAGCTCCTGTTTGCCTGACGGGTGCCTGTCAGTCAATAAGCAGTGCAGCTATGAGCTAGGGGCTATTTCTTGTTCCTACCAGCTTTGCATGGTATTGGGTACCACTTTAAGTTTTTGGAGAGTGATTGGTTGTTCTGCTATAGAGATGAGAAACATTTACTGCTAATCATGAAGGTTTAGGACACCTTTTTGTTGTGTAATAATAATGAATTCTAATGCACAGGAAGATTCTAGAGAATTCGCAAGGTACCAATAAAAGCTGCTGTTAGTGCTGAGTGAAGGTAAGGCCATTCCTTGTTTAAGTTTGACTTAGTTCACTCAAAGTCCTTTTTATTTCTTTTTCAGACAGATGCAAGATACCCGGTTAATTCCTGGCAAGCTTGTTGCCTCCCTTTCCCAATAAAGCATAGTCACTGCCTGAGACAAAGGATTATTTCGTGTCTGCTCTGGGACCTTGTTCCTATCCTTGTGGAGGTCCACTATAAATTTGCAATGGTTTCCAGCTCTGTAATACCTGTCCTAAATGTTTTTCTGTCTCTTGAAACTTTCAGTAAGAAAGAAGCTTTCTCTCTGTGTTCAGTTGTATTTAAACCATAGTTGCAATGTGAAAGGAAAGAAAAATCTTTAAGCAATCGTTTGCTGAAAAGCAGAAATTGGTACGGACGTTATGAGCCGAAGGTACCTGTCTAGAATGAAGTTTTAGGGTACAGATACTGTACTTTGCAGATTCAGTCCACTGCTGACAGGTGGACTATGAGCCTTTCCAGGAAATTGAAGATATGGACAAATTTCTTTGCACACTATATAATTTCCTATGTACCAGTTTGAGTCAGAATATTTGATGCTGGCCAGAAGGGAAAATAAACAAATGATGATCCTACTGTTCTGCATTACTCTTGAAGCCTGTAGCAACAAACATGATATCAAATGCTTGGAAGGCTGACAAGCTGATCATGTTGGCTAATGATGAAGAACCACACAAACTCCTTTGATGCCAGCTTTCCCCACCCCCATTACTGCAGGGTGAAGTTTTACCATTTTTCCCTTCTTGAGTATTAATTCCTCTTTGTTTACTTAGTTGCATGGTTTTCTTCTTTTTTTTTTTTTTATCTCATTAAATTCTGCCCAGAGGCATACTTCAGGATTTTTGTAAATTTTTGTTTGAAGAATTGACTTGCAGGCGTGTATTCAGTGAACTGTTAATTTTTCTGCCTGATGCTTACATGCTTGAATATTTCTGTTCCATTTTATTAATAGACACCTCTTAAAAATTATGTTCCCCTGTGCTGGTGACTTTATCATGCCAAGGAACCAATAAGTCAGTCCTTGAAGGGATGATATTCTGGAAAAAGGAGATATGGATAATTTGTTTTGAATAATCTAGAGTTTTATTTTGACATTTTTAGCTTTTCTGCCTTTGAGATTGTGTTTTCACTGAAACTCAAGGCAGGGGGAGCGCTGTTTTGTTAGCTGCTGGACTGAAGTCAGTGGGAGTTTAGTTTGCAGAAGGACTGAAAGATCCAGCTTGTAATTACTTTAGTATTTAATGGGCATGTCATGATAAAGCTTTATTAAATCTAAATTGTACGTTTAGTGGAGCAAAGCAAAGGGCAAGTGTAGCATTAACAGTCCCCATAAAGGGTATCCAACCACTTGCTGGTTCTTTCAAAATGAATTATGTTTCAGTTGGTGATCACAGTGCTCTGGTGTAGCTGCTGTACTAACATGGTGTGCTGTGTAAGTAGAAAATACATGCTGTATGTATTGCTCTCTGAATGTGGCGATATCATGGCTATCCTGAGTAAGCAGCTAAAGATCAGTTGGTGGTTATAAAGCTTCATAAAAATTGATTTCTTCTATTTCAGATTATAAGAGAAGAGGGGATTCTCTCGGTCGCTGAATCCAGCATCCATTACTATTTATCAGTCTATAGCTGGCATAATAGGCAAAAAGAGATCCATTTGGTAAATAAACTGCCTGATTATGGGGGTGAATTTGATGAACAATCTTAAAAAGATATAAATTTAGGAAATCCCAGCTTTAAAACTAGCACTGGCTATTCCCAAACATTTTGGTTATTAGTGCTGTGTCAGTAAAAACAGGTACACATGGAGTAATACAAGGAGATGGCTAAACTCCGTCATGAATGGATAGGGCCATTGGCTTTTAAATATCATTGTTGTTTCTATTTATACATCCTGTTTCATCACCAGTCCCTCATTTTTACACCTTGGGTGCCCAATGTTGTAGTTTTCAGCTTTTGTCTAAGGTGACCAATGTTAGAATCAGCCAAGGAAAAATTTTACTGGAAAAAGTAACTAGTAATCGTTATTGAGCATGTACATGGATTCTTCAAATTGCCTTTTAATATTTTATTTCTGGACCAATATTCCTTCCGCTTCCAGCCCTCAAATGAGAATGCTATAGTATTGACATGAGCCGATGAGGTTTTAGCAATCTATTACTATAACCTTATGTTTCATGTTGAAAAAGAAAATAGCTCTTTCGTGTTTCTTCATATCTTTGTGCTCAAGAAAGACCTTAGAGGCATGTTGACTGATTTTTCATTTTTATGAGAGAAACTAAATTTAGAGTAATTACTTAAAAAGCTAAATAGTTAAGTAAGCTGTTAAATTTGCAAGGTACTGCTCTTCTTCAAGAAGTGGAAGCCAGTCAAGACAGAGTACAAAGTTGGGATTGGACAAAAAGATCAGTTTTGGTTGTCCAGCCATCAAAAGCCTTTTAATGAATACTTTGTGGAAAATTATAAATCCCATTAATAATAATGCTAAATTAAATAAATACTAATTTTCAAGAGTAATCCACTTCATATGAATAACTGTTCTATCATGATCCATTATGAAAATTACATATTCTGGTCATGGAAGTGACTCAGACTGTACCATCAACTGAATTTTACAGAGTTCACCGTGACTTAGTAGAGATAGTCAAGGAAAAACATTTGTCACAAATGTTGCTGAGTTTATGCTTGATATTTAGCCTAATCTTTTCTTAGTCCAAAAAGTGAGCATCCTAACCTGGCATAATAGTCTTCTTGCACTCATTACATTTGGAAGAGTATTCGTTGGAGTAGCAATCAGTACAAAGTAGATGTTCCTCTTTTGCAGCAAAAGGTTTGTCCACCAATGAATTCTTGCACTGGAAGCAGTGGAAACAGGTTTCATGCCAGTGGCGGTCCTTGTAAGACAGATCCTGTAGAAATCCAAAACCACAGAGTAAGCGGAATGAACAGTTTGGACAACTGGAAGCTCAGAGAATGCAATCACGTCCCAGTCTGAACCACAGCCAGGAGCTGAGGCTAATTTGCACAGCTCAAGACAACAAAATGTTCTGATGAAGGTGAACTTATTTTGCTATGATAACCAAGCTTATGACAGCTGTCGACCCTTTTTCAGTTCAAGGTAACCTTCATTTTTTGTATGCGGCAGAGGAACAACTACTTTCATTTAGGTATTTCCTCTGAGAATAAAGCCCCATTTTTGGGTCAGATTAAAATTTGTTAACCTTATAGGTAAAATAGACTTCCCCTATCTGTCTTAGCTATTGCTGGTGTAGGTCATTTCATAGCTGTTCACTCTTGGACGGAAATCCTTTTCCCAAACACTTCCTGGTATTTATTCAGCTAAACAGGTTTACACCAAGGTTGGAAGTGATCTGATCTCTGTTCCTTATTTTTTTAACTGTGACATTTTTTACCAAATCTTGTGTTTTGGTTTACCTATGCTTCAAATGTGGGTCAGACTAGAAGATGGGAGACCATATTGTACCTGCAGCCAGTGATCCAAAACACTCTGGCCAAGGGATCAACATGGGCATCTAAGTATTCAAAATACTCTGTGCAGTGGTACTTTTTATTATTTAAAGAAACAGTCTTTTTAAAAATTGTGACCTAAAGGGATGGATTGTGCCTTTTAAAATTTAAATTAAGGTGGCCTAATCATACAACACTTTGTATTTGGACTTCAAACATAATGGAGCTTAGATTGTTACAAGAAAAGGTGTCTACCCCAAAATATGTAGGCTTCAGTTGGAGGCGTGAGTGTGAGGGGGCTAGTTTTGCCATGAATGGGGGGTATGAAAGTTCACTAGAAATAAATTCTCAGATTTTAGCTCAAGATTCACTATGTGTTAATTACAAGCACTGAATTAATCTGCTTAAATGAAGGAAAAGAATGGCTTGTGGAGTATCAGGTTTTTAAACTGTGAAAACTGAAGCATCGCAAAATCTTCAAACAGAATCTGGCCTAAGCTGCTCTGTCAGTCAGTACAGTCACAGGTAACTCCAGATGTGCAACCTTAGCCCAGAGCAAACAACAGATACTAGGGTTTTAGGTTAACCTAAAATAACAGCACATTAGGTCTGCAGGAGCCTTGTTCTCATAAATAGCTAACAGGACACCCTGAAATAGTTTCACCTAGCTCAACTGATATGTGATAACTTGTTAAACTATAGTAACTTCACTCACAATGTGACCATGCAATTAGGAATTTTTGTTTGGGCATCTGCGCTACTCACCTAAATTTCTTAAATCACCGTGAGTAACAGTTGGTATCCAATGTGTCTTTCATCTCTGAGATTCCATTCTGTGACAGAGTATCTAAGGCTCCTGCTTGCAACTTTCAGACAGTTGTTTATTCTCATCTATTCACTTCAGCTAACTCCTTTTGAAACAACACGCTTCTGACTGCAAAATCTTAATCTTTTCTAATGGCAAAATAATAATAAAAAAATCTTCGGAAGTTGCTTAGATTTTTTTCTCCTTAAATGAAATCGGATATTCTAAATCTGATCTCAGAGGGGAATACTATTTTCAACAGAAAAATACAACATACATCTTGGAAAACTGTTGGCTGTGAGGTTTGCCTGCTGGAAAATAGAATGACAACAGATCTGGTTTTCTTGCTCTTATAGCAGAAGTTATAAGAACTTTTTTCCCCCGTTCACTGTCTTTCTCCTCTTTTTGCAATGTTCTGCAAGCTCTATTTTATCTCCAAAATTCATATTCTGATATCTCCTTTTGTTCTGCCTTATTTCATCAATGAAATTATACCCTGGAGAAGGTTTGTGCCTTTTAGAAGAGGAGTAATGAAGATGAGGATGAGGGGTCAATGATGAAAGGTTTGATCCTTGAGCCAGTTATGATGGCGGCTTGTATAGACAGTAGCTGAGTAGGTGAAAGTAGCAGGTATTTCATCACGACAAAGCGATGAAGCCCAGTGACAACCCAAAGTACCCAAGATACAGACTGACTTGAATAATCTTTAGCTACATTGGATGATTATAACAGGTACAGTCATCGAATGTAGAGGGTGTCTAGGATGTCTGGCTTTGACATGCCTGCAGCAGAGTATTAGACCAATGAAATGGATATTGCTTTCTTTCTATGAAACTCTTACATCTTAAGCAAAGAAGTCCATGGTACTGATGAAATAATTTCTGCATCATGATTGTTCTTAGGTCAGTGTCATAAAGTCACTGAAAATAAGGTCTGGTCTGTTTCAGTGTGTTGTGTATCTAACCAGAGTCTTTGGCTTGTGCATAAGCTGTGGATGTATTGGTCTGGAACAGATTCTGCTCTACACTGGAGAAGCTGCATGTGCAAAACTGACTTCCAGCTTGTCTGCCTGTCAGGCTGGTGCTCAGTTAAGCTGAAATAGCATTAGGTTTACTCTAGGCATGTGAGCTCTAGGTTATGCTAGCTGATTGTAACCCAAATAAATCTGAAGGTACAAGTGATAAACAACTAATTCTTGTTTATTGCATGGATTTCCAGGAAGGGCTGAAAAAGAAAATTACTGTTGTGGACTTGGAACTGGAGTGTATCCTTAAAATATTGACAAGCGTGACTTCTCAGCCACTTTATGCAACTCAGTGGAAATGAATCCCTGGTGCTGCATATTTTAACTGTAGCTTTTAATGCAGCCTCTCTGTTGCCTAAAAGAAATACAGAGTGACTTTTGCCATCTATCTGTGTGTCTGTCTATGAAAACTGACAGGCATGTGCTTTTGTTAGATAAAGCACACATAATCACAGGTAAGAGACTTGTTAGGTGAAGGACAGGCAAGAGACTGAAGAATTATCATAGATTGACATGTGAGAAGTAGAACAGTGTTTACATATATAGAGATGCATGCACACAGGTGCTTGTGGACATGGTCTGTCCTGCGCGAGTGTTTTGCAGTTGAAGTGCAGAGAGCACCAGACCAATTCCAGTTGTGGTGCTGGTGAAAAGAGGAGGGGAGAGAGGCAATGCCTGTCCCTGCAGCGCTGTGGTAAAGAGTGGGGCAGAATTTGCAGGGAGAACTATTTAACACTTCATTCAGTTACTTTTCTTCTGAGCACGGAAAATAATCCTTCCCTTACATGGTTTCATTTGAAGATAAAAATGGCCAAATTAGCAATCCCTGAAACTACTCAGATTTCAATGGGGGCTTTTCTCAGCCTCAGCTCAGAATTTCAGCTCAGTGTTCCTTGGGACAACCAAATGAATAATGGATTTTTCTCATACAGATGTCAGAGAGTGTGCCAAGTGGAGATCCTTTGTACACATTCAGATGACTCTTAAGAATATGGTGCAAGCAAAATTTAATGCAGATCCTATTTGTATCCAAAACTGTTTAATCTCGACATTATGTATTTTGCAAGCAATTTTATTTTCACTTATTTTTATGATGTCACACCCCACCCACCCACCCCCCGCGAGAAAACTTTGTCAAGATAACTGTTTTCAATTGGCAAGATCACATTTTATAGCTCCTTTATAGCTCTGTGTGGTTTTGATCCAGCACGGTTTATTTGCCCTTTAGAATGGGGCTGCAGGTGACTTTTTAAAAAAATAGAAAAGTGTTTGTTTTTTTTAAACTAGAAGAACCCCAAGACTGATGTAACCAAGTAATTGGGTTAAGCAAAGACTCCTCATATCCTGCAACTATATTGTCTTCTACTCTGGCTTTATAAATCTAAGTAAACTTAAGCCATTATGTATTATCTTTACTCCTGAACTGGCTTTCAATAGGGACCCAACAGGAAGAAGAAGATTAGAGACCTTATTACCAGAAAAGTAACCAAATATGTTCATGAATGAAGACTACATCATACCTTTTTACTTGCCACAATGCTCTTTTCAGAAGGTTGAGCAGAGGAAATGGGATATGCCAACAAAACGCTGTACAGATTTTAGCCATGCACACCCTGTGGCAAAACACTTATCTATGTTAGAGTGGCACATCCTTGTCAAAAGCATGTTTAGAAAAGGTGAAAACAAGTGATATTGTGCTGAACCCAGCCCCCTAGGGATTTCAGAAGAGATGAAGATACCTGCCTCTTTTACCATTCCATTTCACAACAACTTGTCTGATAGTCAGTAACGCACTGAAAAAGTGTTGCAACTCAGGGCTTAAACATTACAAATTAGAAAAATTAGTATTTTCTCCCTTTCCTGATCCACATTACTAGAAGCTTTGTTTTTTGTTTACTTTATATGTAAGACTGTCCCTTTTGATTCATTTTTGGCCTATGTGCTGGCATAGTATCTTTATCTCACAATTCACTTTCCATTTCTTTCTCACATTTTACAGAGAGAGTTTTCACCCCTCCTGCCTGCCAATGGCAACTTGTGAACTACATTTAACACTGGATTACTGTAGGTATTTCCTGTATTTGTGATGGTTTCTATACCATAAGGTCTGCAAGGAAACTATTAAAAAAGCTAAAATCAACTAAAAGTCACACTTCAGCTGTTGGACAAATGAGAACATAGTGGATGGATTCCTAGAAAGAACCATGAAACCGTAGAGGTGGAGATATGGTGAGCGTTCATCTGGGATGTAGGTGACTAAATGACAATTCTTTTTAGGAAGAATAAATTGCTACTAGAACCTGTTGGTATATGGATAATGTGTAACAGCTGTGAGGGAAATAGCATTGTGTTTTTCTACTGCCTGCCAGTGCCATCTCTGCCACTCAGTATATGAAGCTTTTAATTTGTCTGTGAAAGTTTCATAAACATCAGCTAGAAATGTTTGCAACTAACAAAATGTCCGAAGTCCAAAAGTGTCAGTCAGAGCTTTTTCGGTGGGAAAAAGAACATTTACAATAAAGAACAAATTAGTTATTACTCAGTTACATTCACAGCTACCCATAAATTACCATAGAAAGTGAAGCAACTTCTCCCCTGATTTGAATTCAAAGAAAGCTTCTCTTCAGGACAGTTGTTTTGTGGGCTCTCTGTGCCGTACTAAAACACAAGGTGAAAATCTGGCATCAGTTTGATCCTCTCAGAGCCCAGTGCTGCCAAAGTTGGGGTATTACCAGTGTCTCAGCAGGCTTAAGTTCAACTCAGATGAGCTGATGCTATGCAGTAGTGTCAGAGAGGGAGAGCTGGCTCTCCTCTTGCCAACACCTGTTTTACCTTGGTGTAACCCTTTCAGCGATAGGAGGGTTGCTTTTAATTGGGAGGGCTGGTAGGAGGGAAATTAAGAGCGTCTGGGCTGCAGCTGGGTCTTCAGTTCAGCTCTTCTCAGTGTAGAGCAACAGCAGTGGCTAAGAAGGGACTTGCAAAGGAGGATCTGAGGTGACAGCTACATTGAGCTTTTCAAGTTGTAATGTGGGTGTGAGGGTGGGTGCCCCTGCCAGATGCAGAGGCCTGGATGTGACCCTTTCTGATAACACCGTCACGTCGTTAGGTTTTAGTTCCAAATTTCACAGCTGGATAAAGGCTATGTCAGAACATACAAATAAATATGGAGTACATTTTGTACACGCAGTAAACATACCGGTTTTATTCCCAAACACAGTACGTTTTATCTTCTTCGCTCAGGGGGAAATGCAAATGCAATGTGTAAAAATATATCAAAATACATACACATATGTCTGTGTATGTGTATATATGTATATTTCTTGTGTGTTCAAATACCTATGTACATATACAGTTTAATGAAGGGCAGTCATGATTTTGGGTGGCTTTGTGTTTTATGGCTGAATTATGCTCAGTCATACAGCGCACAGGCTTCAGCTGAAATTTATCTTGTGGTTGAGGCACTTACAAGGGCTCTCTCAAATGTATTTTCTAGCATCTATTACTGTCATTGAAAAATTACTCTTGTTTTCCTCTCAGTGGGAATGTTAATACGACCTCTTTTTCTACCCAACCACATATTTTTTTTTACCATATATAAAATATTCTCATATTGCAGATAATTAGGGGCTTTTTTCCCCCTATCCACTATTAGAGTGTCTTGCTTAAAAGTACGGAAGAGCTGTATATCAGATAACACCCACACTCCCTAAATCCATAAATCTGGGTTGAAAAGTTCAGTCTGATTAATTCCTGAATACTTTGTCCGAGATTTGTTGAAGCCAGTCCAAGTTTTTAAATTCTTGAATATCAACACATGGAAATATCTTCTCAGGGGATTAGAAAGAGACCTTAAAACAAAAGCACATTCTGGAATGGGGCAGAAATATTTTGCTTTTTCAGGTCAGGCCAGCTGTATCTCTTCTCTAATCTGATTATTTATAAGCTGTAGAAAAGCTGGAAGTTTTATACCTTCTTACAGATTATTGCCAGTTCCCTGTCATGATGGTGAAACGTTCTCACCTTTTTAAGGCTTCTGAAAGGGGCTTTCCTACTGATTTGCCAATAGAGTGGGATAGATCAATTCGGAAGATACAAGACATTTGTTTTTCCAATCTGAGTAAACATATATTTTTATCTCTCTGAATGAGCAATAGAGTGGCATCATCAGTAATAGAGACTAACAGGTGCTTCTAGAGGTACGGATCAGCAATGTAGGAAATCAAACGGCAGACCTCCTCGTACCAGTCAAGAACCACACGGCCATGCAATGCCAATTGGTGTTCTAGTGCAAACTCATTCTATCAGTGAAGCTCCTGGCCAACTTTGAACAGGTCAATTTTGTACAAGGAGGATGTCTATTGAATGAAGTCTGTCTCTAGCCGTTCAACAGACACTTCAGCGGATGGCTTAAATATCGTCTGTCTTCATTCAGCAGCATAAAACTGGGATGAACTCCAGTTGTTTTGGTTAATTTGAAAGAAATGCAGGTGGTCGCACCTGATTTGTACCAGGTAGGTGTTCCCATGTGGTGCAGTGGTGCATAGCTCAAGCAAGTAAGTCCTCAGCTCCGTCCGTTCCAATCTTTAGTTAGACTCCAGTGTCATCATGCTGCATTTAAAAGGTCAATTATTCTAACTCTGTTCTGACTTACTACTTGGATCAGCACTAGCCAGATTTTTGTGGCCCATGAGTTGGCACCTTTTCTTGAATGTGTCTTGCCTTTTGATGACAACTGAGTTGTGGTCACTGCAAAGCCAGCAGTGGCTTAGCTCCCTCTGGCACAAAGGTAGGCAAAATCAGCTTCTGCCACCTTTCCAGGTCCCAGCTGGCCCCAAGGACAGTCAGACTCTCCTAGCGAGTTAGAGATATTTTCTAACATCAGATCAACCTATGCCTTATGGGAAGAAAAAGGCATTCTTCTATTAAAATGCCTGGTAAAGAAGGGTTTGCCAAGTGAGGTGGTGAAAAGCAGATACAGGGGTTCAGAAAGCATGCTCTCCCACCAAGTGAAACCCCTAGGTAGCTGTTGAGCTGGATCCTTCCAGGTGGTAGCACGTCTCAGAGCTGTGTATCCAGGCTACTCTGTCAAGATTTCTGTAACAAGATACAAATCTGACATACCTTGCAGTCAGCACCAATTGTTTTTTTGCATTCCTCGCAGGTGTTAGAGTAAAGGTTTTCATAGCATTTCACACAGTAGGGGCTGTCCTCCCTCAGGATGTACTTCTTACCAAACAGGGACTCTTTGCAGTAGTGGCAGTCAAAGCGTTCAGTCATGTTGGTGTCTGGAGTCCAGCTGTCCTGTCATGAAGACAGAAATAGGCGCATGTCAGATTGAGATACACTTGACCCAATCCCCCAGGAAAGGTTTATCACCTCTGGTTTATCACTTGTATCTCAATTTGAATTCAACATTCAGTCAGATAAATGAACAACAGGAAGAAACTGGATTATAAATTTTGCAGTGTTGGTTAATGGCAATAGCCCATCTACTTTAGCCATCCACTGGTGTGTCTTTGACCAAAGCTAGTGTTAGAGATGAGAGGAAGGAGTAAATCCTGAGTCAGAAGAATTCACATGAGATTTGTGAATGGGATTTGACCAATAGGTCCAAAGCAAGAAGCTGTCTCTGTAGGGCATGGAGGGAGCCAAGTACGTTAACAGGATGAGCCAGCTAATCTTCAGAGGGAACAACGTCTCCATAAAACAATACAAAGGTTTGCATTGCTGGTAGACTTTAGTCATGCGCAGGCTATCGCGCAGCATTGTTATGTGCTTCTATTCCTTTCTTCTCTGCATTTTCAGTGATCTGATGTCTGGCAATCATTGCCCTGCAGCGAGACACCAACCCTCCATATCCGTGTACGTGTGGGACTATGAGCACTGTTAACAGCTGGAGATGTGGGGTTGTTGGTGGTGTATCTGATTCCTCTCTGATGCAGCTGAATGAGTTATCCAACAGCTCTAGTGTACTGGGACACAAATGGGAGCTAGATACCCTTGTTCAGATAAATGTCAAGTGATGTTTATGGAAGGGGAAAAACAAGTAGAAGAAACTGCAAATGATGCTTGTCTAAATTTGGGACAGCTGCTGTTTGCTTCTCAGGTCTTGTTAGGTCTCCAGCATTTTCTGGATGCACACACAAGCAAAGATCACACAAATACCTTTAATTACCTTCATGAATGTTCATTGTTGCCTGGGACAATTTATTTTGTGTTTCATTGGAGTCATTAGGTTCTTTCTTAACCTGAGGTTTGCAGCATGTGTTGCACCTGAAATCTGTTTGGAGGTTACAGCTGGAGCAGGGCATAGCTGCCTGCTTAGGAAGGGGAATTTCCCAGGCAGAAACCACATTCCACTTGGACTGCACAATCTTCACTGCCTGCCAGGCCTCATCTCCTCTTTAAACTGCATTTGATCTATAAAGCCTTAAATGTTTTTGGGTACTAATGGCTTAAGTAGCTACCTCTGTCTTCCACACATAAGTGACATTTACAGCAGCTGTTATCCTTTTGCCAATTTCATCTCTCAGATTTAAACACAAAGTTGTTACTTGCTTAGTGTTCTTGGCATAGGTTGCTGGATTCTGGAGTTTGTCCTCTCCTAGTGGTGGGAGTCACCCTTAGGACATTCTGAAATCCTGAGATCTCTGAAATCCAGAGTTCTCCTACAGGTTTTCGGGTTTTATTATTCTCTTTTGCTCCCCACAGCTGGGGTTTGATTAAGGTTTTAGGGCAGTCCGAGTGAGCAAAGTTTGTTTTGATGGCCAGAATTTATTTTTTTTTTAATGCTCAGTCAACTGCTGAATTGTGCGGTGCATAGTGCTTTTATATGTGTGAAGTGGGTAATTCATGGCTCAGCTTCTGGGAAGTCTTTTGAACTCCGAATAACTACTAAAGAAGAAAAAGACACAAACTACCAAACCTCAAAATGTGCTTGAAAGAAAAATCCTGACAGCTGGTAATCTGTGCTACTGACAACCCAGAAGGAATAGCAGCCCCCCTGCTTTGACCTTACAGATGCTTTAGGAACTAATTAACTTTCTTACCCCCAAAGGGAGCTAGGAGTGTGCTAGGTGTTTTTTGTCCTTAAGGAGTAGAGGGTACAGGCTGAGGGCTGACCTGCTGGAAGGCAGCTCTACAGACAAGGACTAGGGAGTTCTGGTGGACCCCAAGCTGCCCACGAGCCAGCAGTGTGTCCCCATGGCCAAGGCCAATGGCACCCTGGGGTGCATGAGGAGCAGCGTGGCCAGCAGGTCGAGGGAGGTGATCCTCCCCCTCTGCTCTGCCCTGGTGAGGCCGCACCTGGAGTGCTGTGCCCGGTGCTGGGCTCCCCAGTTCCAGAGTGACAGGGAACTACTGGGGAGGGTCCAGTGGAGAGCTACAGGGGTGATGAGGGGACCAGAGCATCTCCCTCGTGAGAAAAGGCTGAGAGACCTGGGGCTGCTTAGTGTGGAGAAGACCAAGGGGGGATCTTACCAATGCGTACAAATATCTTAAGGGTGAGTGTCAAGAGGACGGGGCCTGGCTCTTCTCAGTGGTGCCCGGTGACAGGACAAGGGGCAATGGGCACAAACTGCAACACAGGGAGTTCCACCTGAACATGAGGAAGAACTCCTTTACCTTGAGGGTGACGGAGCCCTGGGACAGGCTGCCCAGAGGGGCTGTGCAGTCTCCTTCTCTGGGGACATTCAAACCCGCCTGGACATGACTGTGCAACCTGCTGTGGGTGACCCTGCTGTAGCAGGGGCTTGGACTGGGTGATCTGCAGAGGTGCCTTCCAGCCCTGACCTTCCTGCGATTCTGTGGTAGGGACTGACAACAAGAAGACAGAGAGTAAGAAGACTTATGCTGGAGAGAGAAGCACAATGACTCCTCAAAGTTCCCCTCTAGCCCGTCTCCAACAGCAGTGGCTAGCAATGAAAGTGTAAGGGAGGAGAACAGGGACAGTACAGTGACCTTTCCTTAATAACTGCAGCTTATGTTATTTCTGTAAATATCTGCTCTATGAAGACACCTCAGGGGCAGCTCTGGGTGGGGTTTGAGGCACAACTCCAGAGATCTGGGAAATCAAATGACAAGGAAAGTAAGTTCCCAAGATCTGTATTTTGGTTTTAGTTGTGTGAATCTTTTATTGGATCTAATTTCAGATCCAATATCTCTTAAAGTTAAGAATTCAAGCTCATGTGGTTTCATTCAGAAATCTGGAATTCAGGGTGAAACATCCCAGACTCCAGGCTGTTTAGATCTGGGCCTTGGACTGGATCTCACAATCTACTATGTGATATTTTGAGGATATTTGACACAGGGTGGTGATGGTGGTGATGTTCTTCTCTGGAGAGAATTAAATGTAAAGTAATCACGGGGCCTATCTGTTGAAAAATTAGCAGGAACATCAAATGAATGAGTTCATTGTTGCCTTACAAACAAGGAATGCAAAATCATACTGAGCAATGTTTTTGCCTGTCACTTTGTACACATGGTCCTTTACATTGTCAGTCTGTTGGTTCCTGTCATATATTAAAAAAAAAATGTCTTTAGCTTAGGGCAGGTTTTATGCCCTGCTTTGGGCTTCAAGAAAAAATAACCAAAAGACTTGCACATGCACAGTGGTGGATGGACACAAACTGCAATTCAACCTTCTTGCCATTCATTTATTTGTTCCCCTTGTGTTTGATACTTGTTAACAGTAAAGCTTTGTGGGCCAGAGGGTCATCTTTATTGCACCTCCTTGTGGTATGACAAGGTCTTTAGATATTATTGCAGTAGAAATTCTATACTTAAGCTTTTTTGAGGTTGCTCTCAACATTATCATGAAGGAGAAACTGATTTTTCTGCCATACAGTCTTCTTCCTACAGCATTAGACATAACAAGTACATCTCCAAAAGGAAAAGAGCTTTCCATTGCATGCCCAGAAAAGAAGTTACAGCTTATGCCAAATGTTAGCACTACCCACGTTGTGTCTTCCAGGAAGTAAGGATTGGCATGAAAATTACCAAAAAGTTAATAGGCTGACTTAAAAAATATGCTTCTTTCCTCTTCTTCCCCTGTTTGTGCAAACAGTTTCATTTTACTAGCAGTAATAAAGTTATCATATTACCTCGTAAAAACTAGGGCTCGTAATGTTATTAAGAAAGCATCCAGATTTCCCCTATCCCATGACACTATTGGCTGCTGGAAAAGGGAACTAGCTGATCCAGAACTTGTCTCCTTTTTCAGCCATGCCTGCAAGCCTAAGAAGAGATGTTCTGTACATTTCTTATTTCAACCCCTCTTAGGGGGCGTTGAACACAGAGGTATAGATGGACACGCACAAGAGAGACAAATAAGCCAAGGGAAACTGTCTAAAAAATGTAGGAGTTGTTTAGTTTATTCAGTGAGGTGAAGCTCTGAACTCTTGTTGTAGCAGTCTGGAGACACAGAATTAAGTCCCTGTAGATGCCAAAGGGGGACTTGCTGTTGGCCTCTGTTAGGTCAAAAGGGCTGGGGCTCTACCTGTACCTCTGGAACAGGACGTTCTGTTTAACACCTGTGCAGGAATTAAAAGGGCTTCGGAGACAACCCTTCTTCCCCCAAGATGTGCACACATTTCTCCCAACTGACTTTTTTTCAGAAAAACTGTGCACATGGAGAACTTTTTATCTGTTTTTTTTTCCTTCCCCTGAGAAGGGAAGATTTGTGTCTGGCAACTCCAGTGACATAAGCCATACAGGTCTAGGGCGTTTGGAAACAATTTATATTAATGTTCCAAAGGCTAAAATGCGAAGATCTATGATATCTTTTGCAACTATGAACTAACAGTTCAGACTATGCTGGTTTTTCTGGCAAGAGGTGATTATTTTCCCGTAACTTAGCAGCTACTGCCACATTCATTATCTATCATATCGTTGCAGCAACTGCAAGCCATGTGCCATGCAAGGGGAGCGGGGGGGAAACTAGTTTTGTTTCTTTTTGATTTACTTTAGGAAAAGAAGAAACGACCATTTGTGGGTAGCAATGACTAGGCAGGGTGGGGGAAGTTACGTGTAGTCAGAATCCACCTGAACTCCAGTGTATGGAAGTTAGCTGGTGTAGGTGCACACCATGGACTCCCAAAGCAATACTGTGCGTTTAGATTTACTAAAACAAATTAAGGGGTGGTAGCCTTCTTTCTTTGGCTGGCCAGGTATAGCTTATGCTCTGCTTCATGGGATGAGCACCCACAGACACTGTTATGATAGAGCAGAGGGAAAGCAAAGGGAACCTGAGTCCTTGGAGGTCTTGCTGGCCATAGGGCAGGTGTTGCCTCTTCGAGTTGCTTGGATCCCTGACCCCCAAGAGTGGGCTCTTGGCCATGGGGAGCCAAGCCAGCTGATGCAGAACAGCCAAGTCTCCCTCTGTGGGCTGCAGAAGGACATTTGCTTCCTTACACTAAAGATGGCCAATGCGAAGCTAACCATGCACTGAGAGGCAAGTGATGCACAGCTCACCCTGCAGGAAGCCCAGCCAGCCACTCTTCCCTTCCACAGGCCCTCTGTCCCTGCCAGCGGCTACTGGGGTACCACTGCATGAAGGTGCATTTCTTGAGTAAAGAGAGGAAAAGGGGAACACATTTACAAGGTTTTTGAGATGCTGAGGCTTATTACTATAACCATTGTTCATACCAGCATCTTTCTGTAGGTTCTTAAATAGGGGAGACATGATTACTGCAGGGAACAAGTAATTGGGTAACCTGTATCCCGTGATCTGGGGTTTATGCTAAGCTTGTAAATGAGACAGTTTTGCTTAGACAGGTGTGGCTGCACTCTTTCTTTTAAATTTTTAAGTTGAGAAGAAAGCGGAAGCCTTTTTCTCTTGCCGCTGCTATGCAAAAACAATCCTGTAGCAAGCCCACTGAAAGAATCTGGTACGCTGTCTTCCAGAAATCAAGGCCCTTATGATATGTTACTCCTCTCACAGAACTGCCCAAAAAAGCTTTTCCAGTGTCTACATCAAGGTTAGGATATTAGAAACATCTAATTACAGAGGTGTTAATTGCTGTTTCTGAAGTTTTTAAGCTCAGAGCAGATATTCATAGATCTCCTAGAAGCTCCCAGGCAAAAGCCACAAAAACTTGGTTTGATATTTGAACATAATAGTAATAATAAAAAAACAATACAAATCAAACCCAAGTAAAAAAACCCTCTTCCTAAATATCACATTCAGACCTTTCTATATACATGCTAAACATTAAAAACTATTTTAAAAAAATCGCTAGTTTTTAATGGCCTTCTTAAAATTACCTTAAAGCATTGTTCAGAATCACAGATAGGTTTTTCCAGAGACGCAGCTTCCTTGTGCATGGTTGACTTATTTTGCTTAAGGTATAACATTCTGATGTCTCTTTTTGAGTACTTTAGAGCAATTTTCTGAGCAGACTGCATTAACTTGTGCAGATAACCAAAGCATACCTGGTTCCTGTCTGGATTGCACAGTCAGCCTATCATAAATTGGAAAGCGGATGGTCTGCTATTTAAGATTGTTTTCCTTAGCATAATATCAATAATAATAATAATAAAAAAACCACAAACAACCAAACCAGAAAATGTTTCTTGTGTGGTAAGGTTCCTCATGCTCCTGGCTAAAGTAATCCCAGTTATAGTAATGGAGAGAGAACACTCTATTTGTGGTTTCTGTGTGGTTTGTTGTGTTTGGCAGTCAATAAAGATCTGCTCCAGTTCAGAGCCACTCCAACAGTGGTAGAGCAAGCACCAGTGGTAGTAACTACAGATGCCACAGAATGAGCACTGACGCTTTGAAAGTGTACCCCACGCAATTTACACTACGATTATCCGAGGTTGATACTGAAATGACTGGAGGATGTATGGTCTTACCAACATTCCTGCTTACATTTCAATTACAAAAGGAGTCTATTGAAATAACACGGAGCATGACTCTTGAATCTACCATAGCAAGGAAGAGCACAGTTCAAGCGGAAAGGCTTGCTCTTATTTTCTATTTTAAAGCCTTTTGAAACTGCTGTCTTCCTTCTTTCTTTTGCAAAATAAACAAAAGCTTACTCAAAGAGACAGACTAAATACTTGATATTACTTAAGCATAGAAATTTGTATGTCTAATAAGAACATTAGAGCAGATAACAGAAAATCATAGAGGAGAAAAATAGTACAAGATTAATAAATTCCATTTGTTATCTCTGGCCCTACCCTACAAAAATAATGTATAAGCTAAATGACTGCAGACACTAAACTCTAATGGTAAAGTTTGTTTTTCCAGAAAAGGATTGCTTTCTCTTATTGACAAGAACACTGTTAATCCCAGAGAAATTAGACCCTAAGATAAAAATATCCAGAAAGTGCCACGTGCTACCGTGCAGTGACATTTCTGAATTCTATATTTTTGACATCCTGCGTACTACTATAAAGGGCACAAAACCAGAACAGTGTCCCAAATATTCTGTTTCCTTCTTTCTAGAAAGGATAGAAGCAAAACTGGGAGGTTCCTATGGAGGAAGAATGCTTTGTTATTTGTCCTGGCTTCTAGCAGAACAGCTCTGGGTCTCTCTGTCTGATTCTGTTTACAGAGGCAAGACCACAATTCCCCCTTCTGTCTAAGATAATTGGTATGCATGGTGATTTGGAGAAGCAGTTAATGTACGTCTTACAGCTGCTGTATAAAACTACTGTAGCAGTGAATCCCTCAGAGCTGTGAGGAATTCATACTTCTGTGCTCGGCTGCTGTGCCATCAGCTTTCCAAAATGTGGCAAAGGAAGCTACGTAAACCTTAGAATTACCTGCTCAGTTGGAAACATCTTAGCAAAATACATTGGGTACACCTGGGAGAAACTGGTTTGGTCCAATTTGTTTGCTGGGGTTTGGGGCTGGAGACTGAACACAGAAAGCAAAGACATCAGCTATTAATGTTAAGTCAAATACCTGTGGTGCATAAGAGAGGCAGGAGCAAGCACAGAAAGACACAGGGAAGCTGGGGACATGGACACTGTCAATCTTTTTTTTTTTTTTTGTGAGATTTTTCTAACTGAAGAAGGAAGATGTTGGGTCTGCTATGCACAGCATAGTATGGAGGGGGGCAGTCCCTCAGAGGTGGGATTCTGTACTCTGAAGATACTTGCGGTCTAAATCTCAAGAGTGCTTCAAAGCAATGACAGAACAGAGATATGTAAATGCTTACAGGTATTTTATGTTTTTATGCAACTTGCTACTTTTCTTATGCAAGTTGAAGTAAAGAGTGGTGGGTTTTGAGCCCTTGTGCCTGTGCTTGCTGAGGGTTTAGAGCTATCTCCCACCACAAAAAGTGCAACCTTGCTCTGCTGTGGCTGGTAGATTTGTAACTTTAAAGTTGAAAATCTGCTGTGAAAGGGAGAGATGAATATTCTTTTGTCAGTGTTATGCTCACCTACATTCCTCCTATATCATATTACTATATGTACAGTAGCCATTTAGCATCCTAGTGAATATTATCCAACAAAATTAGGACTGTAACTTTTTCACCTGGCATGAGTATTTTGATGTTCAGCCTTAAAAGAAGCCTCTAGTGGTTTTTAATCAAACTCTGTCTATATATATAGCTAATTAGTATTGTTAAAATGTTAATGCTTCAGTGGCTGTCAATGTATCCAAGATTTATTTCCATGAAACCTGTCATTACCCTGCCATTTCACACCCTCACGTGGGGTGAATCTGCATCACAAATAACCGTGCATATGTAAATGAAACATTAAAATTACACCATTAGAATTAATCAGTCTAAAAATGCAAATTACAAGATCCCCAATCTCTGAAGCAGTACCCAAGTGAGGGAAGGTGACTGCCTACAACACTACACCATCCGGAGTTTCTCTAAAGTTGCTCAGGACCAATTTATTCATCAGAGAAACACAAAAGAGCCTCAGACCTCCATGTAACTAGTCTGTGGGGACCTTGAAAGGGTGGCAGCATGCTGGCCAGCAGCAACAGGCATTACTTCAGTTTTCAGCTTGATTTTCATGGAGAGGTAGCCATTTCTTCTGGCTGACAGTGTTAACATTTATCCAACTGTCCCTTAATTCTGAATGTCCTGACCCCTGTGAGGTGAGTCAAGGAGGTGAGGGCAACAGCAGGTAAGATACTGCTTGGCTCTCAGGATCAGGGCTCCGTGCCCTGGAGAACTGAGCCGGAGGCACTTGTGTAAATGAATGAGCCTTTCTCATCCTTTTCTTTTGGTATAAAAGCTTGGATTTGTAGTGCAGTGCAGCAGAAACTGTCACCAGCACTTACGATTGCAGGAGCTGTGTTTCATCACCAACTTTTTTGGGTGTTTTGGCTCCTGATGTTTAAAGCACGATGGGATCCTGGAGGACTGGGTTGTGTGTGATTGAAGAAGTTGTCTGATTTTTTCCTAATGCAAAGGGTGCCAGCTGGGAACACTGGTGTCTGTATGGACAGAAAAGATGTGGTTTCAGGGAAAGGGCTTCCCTAGACTTCCTTAAGAAACCATATAATTGTAGGTAGGAAACAGGATTTTATGTGCACCTGAGTATTTAGTAGGGAATGACCATTACATGCTCTTCATGGCAGGAGCTTTGCATATACAAACAATATCCAACACACAGCAGCAGTATAGCTACTGCAATGTGATAAAAGTGATCTTACAAAAATCAGTGATATTTTTCTCTAAATCTCAACCTGGAAGTGAATACTTGGTGCTTGCATGCGTAGCACTGCTGATTCCCATGGAAGCACATATGGCAGAATGGCGAGAACCAAAAATAAGTATATTCTACCCCAACACTTCTGCCATCTTAAGATCTTCTAAGCTTTCTCAAAAGACCTCAAGAGCTGGTCCATGCCTCTGCCTCAGTCCTGCTAGTCAGACGGAGATGTCAGGAGGGAACCCCAGGTAATTGTCACAAGCATGATTTTTCAGCAATAGTGGTTTGCACCCTTTCAGCTGCCCCACTCACCTCAACCACATGTTGGCTCAGAAGCTGAAGATCATTGTCTATGTTATGGCTAGAGTAAAAGATAGTTTTATTAGTCCTCTGGTCAAATTTTGGATACAATAGCACCACTGTGGCAGTGTTAGGAACTGAGTTTTCAATAAATACAGTACCTCATATCCTTTTTTTAAAAATTTTTTTCTCCAAATGTGATCAAGAATATATACAGACTATTGACGAAGTTTAGAGTGCATCCTTTCCCAGTTTTATGTACAGGAGCAGTAAACAGACAGAAATTTTTATAAAATTAAAAAGAAATAGGCTATTATTCTGCCTTCCAAATCCAAATGCCTGAAGCAATAATTTTCAAAGTCTACCATCTGGCTGATAAAAGGCACAGAAGATTTTAGCCAGAAAGCAGAGAGTCTCATAAATTTATGAACTGATGAAAATAGGGTTCATAGCAGAAACCAAATGGTAACCTTAGTTATAGCATTCCTTCACATTCAGATGTATGTGAGTATGTAATAACATACAGCCTTCCGCTGGTCCCTTCTAGGACAATTGCTGTTTAAGACAGCGTACAAATGTGTATAGCCAACAATAGATGTTATAGCTACTGACCGTGGCAATCTCGGTGTCAATCAGCAATCTTAGCTAATATATCTCTAGATAGGAGTCGGGGGAGTAGCAATAACAGACTGACTGACTGCTGCTGGTATATAGGTTTTACAAGGTTTGCTTCCTTGTGTCTATGTGTGTGTCTCTGTACACAGCAAAGCTGAAATATGCAGGTATCTGGTGAACTAAATAAAAGCCGTATCCTTTTGGGGAAGTAGACAGTTCAAACAGTCATTAATGCAGACAATGGAAGTTAGTATTTCCTTTATTATGTACACAGAGAAATCCATGTTAGACAGCATACATTAAGGACCTGGGTTATTGTGGTTGCACACGCATGCACACAGAGAGAAGTATGACAAAGAACTGAGAGCTATTAATTGGGATTTGTGTTCTAATTTATTCTCTCCATGTAAAAAGAAGAAATATGATGCTGATGGCTCCCCATTTTTCCTGTACACAATCTGTCTACAGTGTTTGCCTGCAAAGAGGAAAGGCTACCTTTGTTTCATGTGCATCTGCTCTTGCTACAGTGCAAAAATGCTCCTTTGTTGTGCTCGGCAGCAGGAGTGTGCACAGAGGTGTAAGGAATCTAAGACCCCAGCTTCTACTTTTTATCCCCTCCCCAGTGGATTACACGCGCGGCACAATACAGTAATTAAAAATAGTTACACATGAAATGACCCTGCACCTCATCAGCTCACTGATGTGTCACTTTAAAGACGGACATGCAGCAGTAATTGCTCTGATAAGAAATTTGTCTTTTTCTCCTCTTCGCACCCCTTGCTGTGTGCTCAGGAGAAAGGGGGACCGGCAATACCTCTCCTCACAGCCTTACCCAACAACCCACTGGGGCACTAAACAACCCTCTCCTCCTCTCTGCACCCTTTGTTTAAAGCGACAACTTCAAAGATCTATTCCGTGGGTAGTGGGGAGGGAGGGGAAAAAAAGGGTTACTTACTTACAGAGCAGTAGCGGGCAGTTAATGTCACCTCCTGGACCAGGGACAGGGGGTCACATCCATTAACAAATGTGTAAAGAGCACACCGGCCTGCCTGCAGAAGAGAGCTGTACAGCTAGCCGGGGCTTTCTACTGCCTGTGAAGAGTGGCTCTTCTGATTTCAGCTCTGCAGTCAGTGTTGTGTGGAAGGAGGCTGCTGCTGCCTTCCCCAGCCTAGTGAAACCCCTCTCTATCATTTTACCATATAAGGAGACAAAAGCATCGGAGACACTCATTCTTTTAGGCGCTCTGCAGCTGGCATTCGACACTTTCTCTATTCCAAGGGTGTCGATACTTCCCCCTCCTAAACATCTTGTCTTTCTTGGCCCCCTTCCTAAAATAAGGCTCCCCCTCCCTTCCTCCAGCCTTTGTTTCTCTAAACCCCCGATGCTTATTAATAACATAGCTTTGCTAAACCCGAGGGATCGCGCTTTCCAGAAGGAAAGGTTTTACAGCAGCTCAGACCCGAACGTTTGTAAGGCTCTTCACCTGGCTGAGAGAATGAAGTACTTGGTTAAAACTGGTATGAGCTTTTATTTGCTTTGGCTGTTTTGCCTGCTGCCACTCAGTGCCTTGCCCAGAGAAGAGTGGAACAAGCCGTCTCTCTTCTCCCCGGTGGAGAGGTGCACATTTTTACGAGGCACAAGTGTGCAGGCATTTCTTTACGAGTGTTCAGAGCCCATTCTTCTTTCTCTCCACCCTTCTTTCTTTCCGAGTTCCCCCATAGTGAGGAGGAAAAAGAAGAAAAGCAGGGGAAATCAAGGAAACCAGCGCCTCCCCCCCTTGTGCAAGAGAGAGCCAAAGGAACAGATTGTCCCAGCACAGACTCGGGACCTAGTGGAGAGCCCTGCCAGCGGGCACATGTTAAGGAGAGGGGGAACCATTCATCCCCCTATAATCAGGAACCATTTTTTCTGCTACAAAATCCAATTTCATCTATCAACCATCCTGGCAGAAACACATTCTGCTAATCAAAACAGTGAGGGTCCTGGGAAACCTCCCAGAGGGAAGAATTTGGGTCAAAAGCATGAGGGAGATGTCTGCTTTCTGCCACTTGAGGGATAGGGTGGGGAGGCATTTCAGGGTAACCGCTCAATCATGACTGGGGCTTGCCAAAGGGAGGTACTTTGATTTAAATGCTTTCAACCTTAAGAGAAACCAGTAGAGCAAAAATGTAAAGCCTATTAGCCCTAGACAGTGTTGCTGTTGGTTTGCATCCAGATGATGCAAGGTAGCCCAGTGTCCTTTTGTGTTGGACACTGGGTCCTGGCACGTGTCTGGGCGGTGCTGTAGGTGTGCATGTGTGTTAGCTAAGGGTTTCTCCTGAAAACCAAACTTATGCCAGAACCCTGACCTGTACTTACTGTCCTCTTGTGCACCCAAACGGTAGTTAGGTATGGAATAGGGATGAAATGTGTTAGTCAGTCATAGAATTTTAGGATCATTTAGGTTGGAAAAGACCTTTAAGATCATCAAGTCCAACTGTTAATCCAGGACTATCAACTCCACCACTAAACACATCCCTAAGCACTGCATCTACACATTTTTTGAACACCTCCAAGGATGGTGATTCCACCATGTCCCTGGGCAATGCTTAGCAACCTTTTCAGTGAAGAAATTTTTCCCAATATGCAAACTAAACCTTCCCTGGAGCAACTTGAGGCCATTTCCTCTTGTCCTGTCACCTGCTACTTAGGAGAAAAGACCAACCGCTACCTTGCTACAACCTCCTTTTGTGTGGTTGTAGAGAGGTATAAGGTCTCACCTGAGTCCTCTCTCCAGGCTAAACAACCCCATTTCCCTCAGCCGCTCCGCATAAGACCTGTTCTTTAGACCCTTTACTGGCTTTGTTGCCCTCCTCTGGACACGCTCCAGCACCTTGTCCTGGTTTCAGCTGGGACAGAGTTAGCTATCTTAGTAGCTGGTGCAGTGCGGCTCTGATGTGAGAACAATGTTGACAGATCACTGATGTTTTTAGTTGTTGCTGGGTGGTTTATACTAAATCAAGGACTTTTCAGTTTCTTGGGCCCTGCCAGCGAGAGGGCTGGAGGGGCATGGGACATTGGGAGGGGACACAGTCAGGGCAGGTGACCTGAACTAGCCAAAGGGATATTCCATACCATGGGACGCCATGCAGAGTATATAAGCTGGGGGAAGAAGAAGGAAGGTGGGGAACATTCGGCATTACGGTGTTTGTCTGCCCGAGTAACTGTTACGTGTGATGGAGCCCGGCTTCCCTGGCGATGGCCGAACACCTGCCTGCCCGTGGGAAGCGGTGAGTGAGTCTCATTCATTCTTGTTTTGCTTTGCTTGCGTGCGGGGCTTTTGCTTTACCTATTAAATTGTTCTTATCTCAACCCCCGAGTTTTACGTTCCTTTCTGATTCTCCTCCCCATCCCTCTGGGTGAGGGGCGGTGGGTGAGCGGCTGCGTGGGGCTGGGTTACCAGCCAGGTTAAACCACGACACAGCTCTGCATCCCCCTTGCAGTGAGGGGCCCAAACCTGAACACAGGATTCGAGGTGCGGCCTCACCAGTGCCCAGTACAGGGGGACAATCACTGCCCTAGTCCTGCTGGCCACACCGTTTGGGATACAAGCCAGGATGCTGTTGTTGGCCTTGGCCACCTGGGCACACTGGTGGCTCATGTTCAGCTGGCTGTCAACCAGACCCCCAGTCTCAGTGCTATTCCAAATCTACAAAAGCACAGACAGAATAAAATGATGGGGAAAGGCCATTCCTAGTTCTTCTATCAGAAGCAAAATCTCTTTCACAGATGTGAGTTATTTCTATGATCAGCAATTTCCATGGGTCCGTCTGTTTATTGCTGCAGCCTTTGCAGTTGCATTTTCAAAACACAGGCATTGTGCCCTGAAGGACTGACTATGGATGTAGGGGATTAACAAGTATGATTCTGTGGCAATTAAAGCTTATTTAAATCAAAGACACTGCACTCCCCAGCCACATGTCCCTGGCTCCTCCCTTGCATTTGCACTGGCACTGGAAGGTGAGTTAAACCAGACAGTGAGCAGTTTTCATGAGCCGTTGAGCTACCATGGAACTGCAGTTATGTCCTCAGAGAGCTGCTAGTTGGGTTTCCAGCCCCATCACTGGCTTGCTGGATGCCCTTGGAGAACACATTGCATCTTTCTGTTCTTTAGTTTCACTGTCTGTAAATATAGAGCTCAGGATAGCCAAACTCTTGTGTGAGTTGTCAGCAAATTTACAAAGGACTCCTTAGAGCATCATACTACTACTACTACTACTACTGATATTTCTTTCTTTTAGCTTAAACTATTACACAATGACCACAATAATAATTTATTTCCAACTTAGTTACAGTTCTTACCTCAGTTCTGATTTAGAAATGGATGTAAAGAAAAATGGGCCCTGAAGGTGATTAGATTTGGGCTATTTGAGTCAGTTTATTTCCAAACCTTTCTAAAACAAATTAAATATTCTACATTTTTTTCCATTTTTCTCAATTTCCTTATTTTCATTTCCCCGTCTGTCCATTGACAACCACTGCAGCAACTCTGCCAGAGATTTTTTGATGTGACCTGCTGGAAAACAAGACAAGTGTTTTCCAGAATTGCAAGTTGAAATATATACTGGTTTCAGCTGAAATGGTTTAGTTTAACTGTTGCAGATCATGGGTTGACTTTAAGAAAGTAAGGTCATTTTTGTCTGATTTAATCTAACATCTCTGACTCCTTGAAGGCAGAAAAGCCCGTGCCAATTTAAAACCTGATGATCTGTGGGCTCACTATGGGACTTGATGCTCAGCAGCCACATCAAGTCTGCATGGAGCTGTGAAAGGGATGAGGGAGAGTTACCAGGCAGCTCCTTCCTCATCCCATGATGTGGTGTATGCATTCCATCAGACACAACCAGGGAAGGCAAAAGGAACCTCTGACCTCATCCTCCTTCAGTAAGTCCACTTCACCTTTTTATCTACCAAGTAAATATTTATCTGTGATTGGCAAAACCCCACACATCCTCTTTCCCACCAGCATCAAATCCGCCAGGGGTGAGTGGAAGAAAACGAGATTTCCTTAATTGTCAGGGAGATGGGGAGGAAAAAGCAGGGGTTTTTTTTTCCACTGGCATATTTAATGTTTAAGTAACTGAGCCACCCTTCTCCACCCCAGCCCCCCCACCCCCCCTTGCTTCTCTGATCAACCCAGCACAGATCAGCAATCTTCAAGGCTTCAGAGGAGAAAATACAAGGAAATCAGGGGACAATGTTTCTGAAAGGGTGCTTAAATTTAAGGTTGAAAATTCAAGTACTGTTCAGTACCATCCTGTGTCTTAGAAATGTACTCTGTGGCTTATATATGTAGCATTTATGTAGCATATATTGCTTGTTCTTCAGTGGCCTGTGTGCTAAATTTAATGGGTTTAATTCTACATGGAGAATGCCATACCTCACATATGGGAAACAAGATGGAAAAAGTATCATTTTCATAGCAGGACTTTTCAATGATTTTACTAATCCTTCAGAAATCTCACTTCAGCTACTGGGTTGATGCTGGAATAACTACAGTTTCAGCACTGATCCTTTCTGGCTGAAGAGAATGAATAAAGAAAAATAGTGGAAAGAGGCAGCTGGAAGTGGAATATTTCTATTTCCCCCAGTTTGACTCATAGAGGAGTTTAGTGTCTCTGAGAGGGCAGGGGAGGTGGAAAGTTACACTTTTAGGTTTGAAAATGGCTAAGCTACTGACTGATTCCTTCCACCATTATTTTATCCTGGAAACTGTTTATTTACTTTATCAGAATTCAACTAACCCCCTTTCTGATGCTGGAACCTGTGTAACACAAGCTTTCATTGAATATGAGAGGGTGCATTTAGGAGAACTGCTATTTTTGGCACTGCTGCTTAGGAAGTAGTGTAGACTCATGCAGACATTGCATTTGAGTTCATTAAACCTAAAATAACAGCCAAGCAATATTAAATCTTCCTGAAATTTCATTCTCATAAGATGTTCTTAGATAGGTAGTTTTCCCCAAGCATATGAGGAATCTGCAAAGGGTAAAAAGATTTTCTTTAATGTGCATTTTCTCTCCCTGTTCAGTCTCCTAGTCACAAGGCTTTTTGCAATATTCTGATCTTCCTTTCTTCCCCTGGGTGACTCGATACTCAAGTAGAAATACTCAGCAGGTAAGAAATATCAGAGTTGCACAGATTCTGATGAAGGAATTATGGATACCTTTGGACAATCCATTAAAACCACTGCAGCCAAGGCAGATAGGGAACTTAACATGAAGTGAAAGTCTGTCCACTTTGGGTTGATGCAAGACTTCTTTTATTTTTGGAAGGATGTTTAGCTTAAATCAGTATAAAATGCTTAGTGTTTTAGAAACTCCAGTTGAATCTGGAAAAAAAAAGTTTCTATGTTTCCTTTTGTAATGTGTTTGAATAATTTTCACATACAGCCTTAAACTGTTTTCTTCAGTGAATTTATAGAAAGGTGCCATGGCTCAGTAGCACTGAGGAACTTCTGGTTTTGTATATGAAAAGTTGTCTTCTGAAGGGTAATATATTGTTATGTCGTAAGATAGATGACATGATTCAAATTCAAGGGTGTTTCTGTGACAGCATGGTCTGGGATGGAGCTGAAAGCAGTTTAGACCATTATGGTCTAATTAGACCCTTGGACAAGGATTTTGTTCAGTTTTTGAAGTTAGTCAGGACCTTGTTTTCTATCCAGTTAGCCCCAGTTTCATTCAGAGAAATCTATCTCTTGAAAGAGATGCCTCAAAGGGAATGTGGCAGTGAGACGCTGGTCAACATGCCACTGTCTGTGTAATTGCTCCTATGCCCCTTTGTCCATGGACAGTTGAGATGTAGAGATGGTTTGCAATGGATGACCCAGGCAGAAAGACAGCCATGTCCCTGCTGCTTTCCTTTATTTCAGCTGGGCAGATAAACAGCTCTTGACACTGATGAGTGGTGGAGCATGAATTGAAGGGAGAACAGGGGAGAAGAGCTGTGGTGCTCAAGGAGGGAGCAGACAGCACACCAGAGGAAACTTCAAGGAGCAAGCCAGAGTTTTAAGGAACTGGTATCTGCTGAGGAAAATTCCTCTTGGTGACAGCTGGGTTTTCAACAGCTTGGAAAGCTGAGGCACCATGTTACAGGACTGACAAGTCCTTCACTGGACAAGCATCATCATGATCAGAGCCACCCCAGGTCCTCACAGATTAAAAGAAGCCCAAAAAGCCATTGCAGGATAAAGGCAGTGCATCAAACAATTCCCCAAGCAGCAGGTGTCTGTACCATGTGGGCCAGCTACCCTGGAGAGCTTTCACTAGGCTGCTAAGCAAGTGAAGATGAAACCATGAAGAGTTGTAATGAAGCCAGTGGAAAGCAACAGTTCTTGTGGAATGTAGTCTTTTCCTTCCCTGCTTTCCCCAACATTCTTTCTCCTTCTTTCAGCTTGCTAGGAAACAGATGGTGCCTCTACTTTTAAGGAAACAGAGTGAAACATTTTGATCTTTGCTGTCCCCACACCTCTTTGGACTCTAGGCATTCCCTAAGCCCATCAGCTCCACAGTTTGTTCATCTGAAACCAGGGACAGAGAGCTTGGTGTCACATCTTTGGAAGTGCTTTGGGATCCACAGACAACTTCTAACAAGAGGTGAATGGTCTTTGGAAGCTATGATTCTAAATGATGATAGTGCTGAGATCTATGTGGAAAAGCTGTTGCTTCTTTCCTTTCCTCTGGATTCAGTTTGATTGCCATGTGGGCCCCTGACGATGACAGATGGGAAGAGGCTTTTGGGTTCCCTACCCCTACGGGTGGAACATGGGATGTCAAATTACTACAGCTTGCAGTAATTGCTGGTCTTCTGAACTGGCAAATACTACCCCTTAATTTAGGGTTTTATTCATTTCAGGATAATCATGATTTACGGCTCCCTGTTTCAGACACATGAAACACTGTGATTGTTCCAAAAAACGAATCGCTCTGTGTTTCTGATAGCACGAGACATGCAATTCTGTACAAAATAGTTCACATTCCCTGCAGTGTTCCCAGCACGCTCCAGTGTTTTATGCAAAGTCCCCTTTCCAGAATCCTCCCCCTCCCACTGCCCCACTGCTCATAGCTTCTTCTCCAAAACTTTACTTCTGTGTGAATAATTTTCTTCTTCTCCCCATGACGCTTTTTCTGCCTGCATCCTTGACATTTTTTTTCACCCTCTTGAAATAGCCAACAGCAACATTTATAACTACCATTCTCCCTTATCAGCTAGGCAGAGTCCCTGTGAGCTTCTGAGTAGAGAGGTTTGTAAAATAGGGCAGTTGACAGACACCTCAAGAACTTTATCTAACTCATTCCCAAGGCAGGAGTGACAACATCCAACTCATTTTTTGTCTAATTTGCCCTCAAGGATTAGCATTAGGACTCAACAACCTCCAAAATCAAATGAGCATAAGTTTTTTCAGTATAACAGAAATGTGAAAAGGCAGAAAGAAAGAAGAGATTGAGACTAGAGTTTTCAGTTTAACATTCACGCCTGTAAAGGATGACTAGTGTGAGGCAGAACCTGTAATTTGCAGGTATTCGTATCATGCCATAGCAGTATGAGAAATGCTGAACAGAAGGGTTCTTCCAACTTGTTACCTTGTTCTTGGGGACTAAGAAGTGTCTTGGGAAAAAAGTGAGAATAGTCTGTAATGATATCTCTTCATAATACTCTCCCAGCCTCCAACAACTTTTGGCTCAAAGATTTCTCAACCTGGAGGCAGTATCCATACTGAATATCACTTCCATGAGCTCACGTAGTTCCCTCCTGATCCCCTGAAAGGAAATTCAGAGTTTCCTGGAACAGGTAGCTCTATGTTGTTAAAGAACCATCTCCTTGTGTTCATTTTGAACATATTACCTCATCTGGTGCCTCTTAGGTCTTACATTTTCAAAGATAATGAGCAACTGATCTTTATTCATACGCTACAGGCTGTTCACGTCTTTGTCAATCTTTATCGTATGTCCCCTCAGCCATCTCTCTACTAGGCTGGAGAATCCCAGCCTACCTAGTCACTCTGTATGAAAGCCACTCCCTATGTTTTATCAATCTTCCCCAAACTGTTTCCAATATGGCATTTTGCTTTTTCAGATGAAGTGGCCAGAACTTTAACATTCTATTTGCTTTTTGGCTGTTTTTGACACTAAGTAGGTTTTTTTTGTAAACCTATATAACCCCCAAATTTCACACCCAGGTGGTCAGTTCAGAACCATTACTTTATAGCTAAAGTTCCATTTTTCCCCACATGCGATGCTTCATGCTTATCTACATTCGGTTTAAGATGCTGTTCCAGTGCCTACTCATCCTGTTGCCTAAGAGCCTTCTGTTTCTGTCTTAGAATTTCCACTAATAATCTCCTGTTAATCTCCCTTTACTGTAAGAACTGCCTGTTTATCTTTCAACTGATTTCATACAATACGTGCAAAGATTTTTCCTCTTATCCTGTGCTGCTGACCTGTTTTTAAGGGATTTTGGTGAGGGCCCTTGTTGAATACATGGAAAAGCACAAATATGCAGATCTCCTGTATCTGTATGTTTATCATCTTACAGGAACCCAATGGATTTGTAGTGCGTGATTTCTATTTACAAAGCTGTATTGAATTTCTCCCAATGTATAGTATTTATCCATCTTCTCTATTGTGTGTAGTAATTTCTACTCAATTGATTAGTGGAAATTAATCAAACTTACCAAACTGTAATTCCCCCAGTTTCTCTTGGAACTATTTAAAAAGGTTGGCACCGTATTAGTGACTTTCAGGTGCTCAGTTCTAAGCATGTTTTAAATAAAAGGCCATGCACTATTATTGTTTCAGCTAATTCATCCTTGAGTCCCTTCAGATCTCATGGGTGAACACCATCTGGTTCTAACATTTTCTTCCTATTAATTTTGTTTATTTGTTCCATACCTCTTCTACAGACATTTCAGCTTGAAATAGACCTTCTGACAATCCCCATAAGGAAGTGTTCTGCTGCAGGAAACGCTTCAAGTTCCTCACAGCAAACACAGGAGTGAAAAAAATTATTTAGCTTTTTCTGTTACAGCCATGTCTTCCCTGAGGATTCTTTTTGTACCCTGGTTATTTATTGGCGCTATCATTCCCCAAACCTTTCAACTTGCCTAGCGTTCAAAAGACATACGGTTGTAAATCACTTCCCAGATTACTTCAGGCTTGTAATATTTTGATGTAATTAGAAACAGTCACCCTCTCCAATCTGAATGTGATTGGGGACATCCTGTTTTGCAGAAAGATCCTTCTGTATGGCAACAGTTATTTTTCTGCTCAACTACTGTTTGTATATACTACAGATAAACTGAGAGGGTCTGAGACGTAGGCTCAGACATATATTATAGTTGAAAATATGAGCTTAGATCGCACTTTGAAGTAGAGTCCTTGCTGTTGATCCTCTTAGGCCTCTGCTTACTTTGAACTCTGTAAGTGCTCAGGCCCTTTAAATAATAGGATTAAAGTAATCATTTAGTTGCTGATGTGAATTTCATGTCTAACACTTCACATAGAGCTGAAAAAATATACCATCCATTGTTAGCCTGATAGATGTATGGATTGTGTTTGTCCCTACCAAGTTTATATTCACATGGCTGTCTAGTGGAGTTGCTGTCTTAATGTGAATGAAATTCAAATGTTGTAAAATGAAATAAAGGCTTGTAACAATGGCTTGCCTTGAAGATAATATGTCTCGTGTTGGAAGGTAAGTAATTTTTTTGAATTGTTAGAGAGGAGTCAGAAATAACAGTATGAAGCAGCGCTAGTCCTTTCATTTATCCCTACTGGCTAACTGTAAAGTCTAGTGAGTCCTTGCTGGATTGCTACAATACAAATGCCTTACACGACTGAGCACTGTCCGCAAGGCTGGATGCTCCCCGAAGAGCTGGTCCACAGTGATACTGACTTTTCCTTATATCAAGAAGGATTTCCAGGAATGCAGACTCCTCATTTGTAAGGAAGAGTTCCTAACACTTGGATGTCCAGAAAAAAAATGCAGGGAAAGGGCTGGTTTGTCTGTCAGCAGACACAGCACTGGCAGGCAGAAGAAACTTCACTTGCAGGAGAGGGCAGAGGAAGACCTGGGAGGAAGGCAGGCTGCTCTGCTTGGGTGCCGTGCCCACGCTGCTTCTCCTGCCAGCTTTCTCTGTGAGCATGCCTCAGACCCAGAGCTCTGTGCTATTTCTTTTAGCAATCATGCATCCACCCTGCATTTGCATTTGTAAGCGCAGGGGGAAAAGGCAGGAAAGGGGGCTTGGCTGTAGGTGCTTGGGCAGGTATCCAGGTTGAGCCTGTTCACAAATCTTCTCACAGCAACTGGCACTACCCACAACTACCTGCACAACCGAACGCTCACCCTTTCCAGGCACAATGAGCTGGAAGTGCCAGTGCCCTTCACATGCTAGGTCTGTGCTAATTCAGCTGCTCTCATTCAAAAGATCATGAAACCATTACCAAAAGCAGTCAACCAGGAGGAGTGGCAGAGTCTAGTAGGAAGCAATGATAACAGAGAGAGGAATGGCTAGGACAAAGGGAAGACCGTGCACTGACCCAGATGATCCCCAGGATGCAGGCTGGGTGCTCCTGCTCATGGTGGTGGGAGAGGGTGGTGTGGCCACACCACTTCTTTGTGTGCATTTTGACACTGGAAACAAAGTGAGGGCTGCTGAAAAGAAATGGATGGATGAACAAACTTCCCTTGCATATTGCAATCTCCTTGCAGCCTCCTTGTGCCCACGACAGGGACATCTTCTCAGGGGTGACCTCATCACCCATTCCTGTGGCCCCTCTGCCTTCCCTGCCTCCATTTATACCAGTAGCTTGTGTTGGCCCAAACATAGCAGAGGATGGTCCACACTGTTCAACTCTAAGTGCAGCCCCTGGTCTGGTTGAGCCCAAAGCCCCCATCACCCTCCCAAATGGTCTCTGGCATGGCCCAAGACTGGCCTGCTCAAAGGACTGCTCCTAACAAAAGGGTGGATGTGTGCATCTCATTTTGCCTGGTAAGACAGTGTAACTGTGTGGACATCAGCTGTGCCAATACTAGTTGGTCTCGGGACCAATATTTTGTTATAAATCAAAATGTTTCTGAGACAGAACTAGCTAACAGAGAAACATGACAGTAAATCAGATCAACCTATTTTCCACAAGGTTGTCCTAAGATGTCTGTGGTTTGGTTGATGTTGTCTGTTCTTCTATCTCACACACCATTTGTTCCTCAGGATCAGGAGAAAGCCTTTTTGGCCCACTCTAGTCCTTTCTTGAATCTTTTGCTGCTTGTAGTTCTGTGGTCCCTTGGTCTTCAGACCTGATAGAGCATGGACCTAAGATTCTTGAAACGGACAGTTTTGTTGTTTGTTTTTCAACTGTGTGCAAAGGTGCCAACATCTGCACCAACTGCCTTCCTGAATTCTGTCTACCTAAAGATCTTAAGCAGAACTATATGTCTTTGTACTGTGCACACCATATACTATGTTCATGTAATCAAGTCCATATAATGACACCCTCTTCTTAGCCACCAGTATTCCACAGCAACAAATAACTGTATCTAAGACACTAATTGCACTAATAAATCTAGATCCTCCTTAGGTTATGAATCTGCAAGTTATTGAACTGCAAGACTTAAGTAAGGTGACACTACAAATAACACCGTGGCTTGATTCAAGGTTGTGAATCGTTAGGTAGACAAAGAAATGTGAATATTATTACTGTGAAGTTCAGAAATGCTTCTGCAGCCAATCTTAGAGGTGTCAGAGTAAAACTTACTGAATTTGATGAGACAGAGGGTGAAACAGTTTACAAATGAATTACCTTGGTAGCAGTCCTGATAAGAAGTTCCAATTGCCTTTTATAATAGGTTATTTATAATGATTGAATATTTTCCCATTGATTGCCTAACTAACAAACTTACATAAGCACCTTCCATTAACAGTGAAAGCTCTGTTCTTTTTCTCATTTTAAATGGTTAGTCTAAAATGAGAGACACCAGTGTCCTAGCTGGCTGATTATCATTGTTACCACAGTCACACTGATGTTTTTTGGAAGCAGTTAAGTAAAAATAACTGGAATACAAGTCTAACTTACAGCATCAGATCAGGAAAGTACAGTCTCATGCAAAATCTCTTTCCACTCAAGTTTTCTACAAAAGACAATTTTTCCATTGCAATCTCAAATTTTTCAAAGACCTTCAACTTTGCACTAAGAAGTGCATTGAATTGAAACTTTTTGAGGTAATGTTGGTTGGAAAGACTATTGCCATTACAAAATTTCAAACAGGTTTGTGTCATTTTCTGCCTGCAGATGAGAATGGATGGTCTAGAAAACCATCATTCTTCAGTCCCTCCTCCCAAGTTTCTAGTCTTTTTCATAATCCTTAATTTCTAAATAAACTCTTTCACATCATTTTGTTCTGAAAGGCAAAGTCATTTCTGCAGACTATTGCTCTCTGTCACAGCCCTACCAAGCAAGGAAAAATTCCTAATGAAATATTTCCACTTCCTACAAGGGTTCTTGTTTCCACCACAAGCACTTCCCATTCATCTGATGTGCTCCTTCTGTGCCTTGAGTCCCACTTCACACTTGCAAGCAAAGTTTCAGGAGGATAGCCTTGGTTCACCTCATGAATCTCCAGAGAATGCCCCAGAACATATCAATACATGAAAACCAATACAAGAAGCAAAAATGACCAAGGAGAAAAATGTGAAGTAAGCTCAACCCAGTTCTTTTTCCAGAGTCTACATTACTAAAGTACCCCGGTTTATAAAAGTGGAAAGGAGGGGAGAGTTTGCAGGTAGTAGTTATGGATTTTGATAATAAAGTCTGTTCTTTGATCAATTAAATGCTCTGTGTAATATTTGCAAATAACCTATAGTAGCATCCAACTCACCCCATTTTAACTGACCAAATGTTAGCTGACCCAAACAAGTCATCCATGATCCTGCTACAGTGGATGGAGAAAGAGGGGTGCTTGCGAGGGGCGATTTGTTAGACACCTGTTGAGGATGGAATGAATTTCCCTATAAATGTGCTTTTCCTTCCACATCGAATCTAGAGGGAATCCAGCTGTCTAGGTCAGACAGACTCCTGACCTTGGATAGCTAAAGCATGGCAGGTTTGTCCAGGAAGAATTCATACACCTGAATTCAGCCACTGTCTTTCCCCCTACCTAATTGAGCAGAACTGGACACGTTGCTCATGTTGGCTAGAAGATTTTTTAGGCAGATGAAAGGAAGAGAGAGTAGAGTCTCTTTCCAAGACTTACTTGTTGGAGCCCTGGGTCACTGCAGCCCTGATCTGGGTCTCATAGCCTGCCAATCCTCGCCACACTTCAGCACTTGAGCCTTCCCTCACATCTGGCCCTTGCTTCTGCTTTCTGAATTAGGAAAAAGTGCTGCTTTTCTCCCCTAAAAGGATGTTGAGAAAAGAAATACTTGATGATATGAAATGCAGGCCATATGAGTACATAACACACAGTGTGCTTAACCTGTGCTTATGTGAATTCTTGAGCTGGGGCTTGCACCCAGAAGTCGAAACCCACAACAAATAGTTTATTCTGATAGCTTCCTCTTTTTTATTGTTCTGTACCAGGAGTGCCATGCTAAACAGTGTTAACACAGCTCTCTTTTTATACTATAATAATTGTCCTAACCCCTTGAGTGTCCTGCTGCCTTCTGCACCCAACACCAGAGGCTGTGGGGCATATTGCAGTCAATGGATTTCATGCATAGGAAATTAGGTAACTCAGCATTTAAAAAATGGGACAAATAACAGAATAACGGGCTTCTGTGTTGTGGCATCTGTAGATTGCAAGTATGCCTGGTTTTGTATGGTAATCTCTAGGCATGCTGGGCTTTGCTTCCCTAGCTGCAGACTACCAAAAAGGAGCACTGGTCAATGTTACCTACTTCCCTCCAACAGAAAGCATGCAAATTTCTAGTGAGACTTTGGTGAAAATCCTTTAAGATTGACAGGGAATATGCTGATCTGAAAGGCCACTGGCTTTGTTTATGAAGTGTGTGAAATGATTTCTGACCCCATGTCTGTGCCCATTCTACTTCCATGACAACATGGTTTTATAAAGTACTTATTTTCCTATTTTAAAGGAGAGTTTTCCTCTGGTTTGTTGTGGTATGGAAGTTTCACAGAGACAGCAGGAAAAATGTTATAAAAGGGAAACTGTACAACTGTCTTCACACAAAACATTACCAAAACTATAAAGGGAAATGGGGAAAATACTTTTTATTCTAGCTCTTTCAGTTTCACTACTTCTTGGTGGCATGTGTTAATGGTAGCCAGTAAATCAACCTGCAGCAGAAACATGTTGAGTTTTATGAAGTTGATGGATCCCTTGAAAACCTGTATGGTAGTGCTCCTTCCATGTTTATGTCAGAATGAGCTGAGGAAAACCAGACAAAATTGCTCCAACCGCTTTCAGAAAAACTAGGACTCTGTATAATATGACCTATGCTTCTCAAAGCTAATCAGCATTAGATGATGAACGTTGTTGAAACAGCCTGAGATTTATCAGCATGAAACTGTACTCACTGTGATATAAAGCCAAAGATAAAATGTTGCAGCCAGTAATAATTCATTTCACTGAAAAACAACTGTGTCGGAATGCCTGTGCTCTGGTTAGACAATACACAGCTACAGAAAAAGGAAAACTGGTAAGAAAAAAATGTGAAAACGTGCTTTGGTGGTGCCAATCCGCACAAGTGTGGCATTATTAAAGTTAGAAGGAAAAGGAGGAGATGTGAGCTTTGCTAACATCAGTGGATGTTTCTGAGAAAACTACCATTGATTTAAGGGGGCCAAGATTTCACCCCCAAATCAGTATTCACATTCCCTTCCTCCTCTGGTTTTCTTCCTTGTAAAATGGCCTTTTACATTTTCTCTATTAAAGAAGTGTTTGAATGAGTCTGCCCCCTCCCAGCCTCTTGCCAGCTGCTATCAAAGGTCTGCCTTGTTCTGATGGCTTGCTGTTTGGAAGGGAAAAAGTAAAGTTATTCATCCATTAATCATATTTTCAAATGCTAGGTAAGAACAAAGTATTATTGTTGGAAAGACTGCCCTTAGAATGGGTTCAGTTTGGGAACAGGCTTCGGGTCTTTTTGTTTTATTTAACTTTTAAATTCAAATCCAGTGAAAAATCCCTGCATTAGTATGTATGTTACTCTATTTTTTCAAGGTAAAGATCTTTGGCCAACATATATATTTTTTAAAAATCCATAATGTTTTGCTGCACATGACTGGAATGCTGCTTCTGCTTCTTGTTTTTAAGAGGGAATACTGTTAATACAGCAGTGGTGATACTTTAATACTAAGTGCAGAAACAGAACAATTTTGTTATTTTTATTGTTTTAGCCTGAGGCTTGGATGATAGACAAAGAATCTGAGGACATGAGAAAATTTCTAGTATGGGAGAAGTGGGACTACTCTATAAAAAAATATTAGTTTTGTACACAATTTCTTTATTGCACAATTTAGTGTGGAAGCACATCAGTTTAGCTTGATAGGAGGATCTTGGCAAAAACAGACCAAACGGAACAGCGGGTCCAGCTAAGGCAGCTGCCAGCTCCCACTGGTGGCTTGCTAAAAGTCAGTGCTGCACTCTCTGGTAGGACCACTACCTCTAGGCTCCAACCAACACACAAAACTCATCTCACCAGTGCTAGGGAGCAGGAAATTGGAGCTCTGTGCAGATCTGAGCAGAACAGACCACGGTCTAGCAGCAAGACTGTTAATGCTGGAGAACAGAGAGACATGTGGAGACACCAGCTGCGATGTCTGAAGACATTAAGCCTCCCAAGGCTTCCATGCAGGGACAGTAAGCCTCAAGATAAAACAGGAGTGTGTGCAGACGATTTGGTATTTTACATTCCTTTCTTCTTCCACTGAAGTTATGTGCTGTTCTTCACATGAAAGGTGGGGCAAGCTTGTTCCTAAGTGTGCTATGTTGGCACTATCTAAGCCTGCACCAGCATAAGCTTGGAGAACTCAGCCAGACAAGACATACTAACTGAGGTTTTTCACCATGGCAGCAGGTCCCCATCACAGGTGAGGCTGGACACATGTGGGCACCCTCAGAGGCCATGTCTGTACTTATAAATTGAACAGGACCACAGGATGCTCCCGGGCATTGAGACTCTGTCAACCGTGCTGGTTTGTTGTCCAGATGCCTGCTAAGGCTTTCCCATCTGGGGATGGCTTGGGAGCAAATCCTGTCCCTAGGACATGTTTTGGATGTGGCCACTTGATTTCAGAGGCCAGGAGTGAGTAATGGCCTGGGCATGGCCCCAGGGATGATTCAGTTCCACCTGAACATGAGGAAGAACTCCTTTACCTTGAGGGTGACGGAGCCCTGGGACAGGCTGCCCAGAGGGGCTGTGCAGTCTCCTTCTCTGGGGACATTCAAAACCCGCCTGGACACACTCTGTGCAACCTGCTGTGGGTGACCCTGCTGTAGCAGGGGCTTGGACTGGGTGATCTCTGGAGGTGCCTTCCAACCCTGACCTTCCCGTGATTCTCTGATCTCCTGCAGGAGGGTTGCCAGGCGTATTGCATGCACTGCCATGACAGAGCCCAAGAGACAGCCCTGGGACCGGACCCAACATCTCCATGTCCACTGATCTGATCAGCACCTCGTGTAAACACCCACCAGAGTAAACAAACTCTGATGCAAAATGTGATAGCTTTATTCTCAGGCTAAAAGTAAGCAAATATTTCTTACCTTTGTGTTGTGATCCTTGGATTAAAAAGCCTTTTGTTGTAAGAACGTTTAAAGTAAAAATGCATGTATAAATGCATCCAAACAAATGTACGCACATGCACAAACAATCTTCTTTTTCCAAAGAGGTCTTTTATTGGCTTCATTTGAAAATTAATGCTCTCATGAGATGAGGTTAAAAGTAATTTAAAGTAACAATAGCTTGATAATTAGCGTTTGGCAGTTATTGCTCATGCTGTTTTACAGGCTAGTTCTGACAAATTCCTGCTTTGACACCCAGTTGTGTTTCAGTGCTTTTTCCCTTTTCCCACAGCTGCTGTAATCGATAGCAAGTAATTGTTTAAAACATGAAATCAGCAAGCATCTCCTGTAATTTCCCTTCCTTTCTTTCATGGCCATTAGGAAATGGTCTGAAAGAGGGGGGGAAAGTAAAATGTTCCCTCTGTTCTCTTTTTTTCACTATCTATTCAATTTCCAAATATTCATCATAAAGAAGAAAATGCTGATAGAGGGAAAAAACCCCCACAAACCTAATCAAAAGCTTTCTGCCTGAAGCCATTCAGTTTGCTATTCAAACCAGGAAAGTGTCTATAGTTAGACATGGTTGTGTTCCTTGAGAACACGAAAACATGACAGCATATTATTAGTGCAGAAACTAAAGAGCAGCTGTTAGTTAGCACCTGGTTCCCAACAGCAGACTGGAAATACAAAAAGAGACACTCTGTGTGTGCACTGGCAGCAAGAAGGGAACAAACATCTTAAAATCCACTCTTCCCCTAAGAAAGCAGTGCTCCCTTCATGATGTCTACACAAAGCCTTGAGAAATCATTGCAAAGGGAAGGTGAAAGGGAGAAAAATGCCCCAAGGACAGTGAAAACCAAAACAAGGCACTGTCTTACCTTGCTGCAGCTCGGCACTGCCTCTGCTTGTGAGCCTGTGAACGAGAGAGGACGGGGACAGGCTCGCTGCTTTATTGGATCGCCCAAATTGTGTGTCTAGTAATTAGACAGTTAGGCATTCTTGCTTTGGGTGAGCTATAAATATAATACCTCCAAAGTACCAGCCATCGGCAGGAGATAAGGACCACAGCATCCCTGTGCTACCAGCCTTTTAAGGCATCACAGCTAGAGCAGCACAAGGCCCCCGATGGAAAAGGCTGCCGTGCTCCTGAGCAGACCCGGCCCTTTGCTGTGCTCCATTTGGGAGTGCTTGATCTTAAAATACACTCACCTGCTGCAGAGAGGTCCTGCGAGGGACCCAAAGGAGCTGGCAGTATTTCAGGGCTTGATATTTTGGCTAAGCTATGAGCAACTCTAATTTCTCAATCACATTATCTGTCAGGGCTCTGGGATTGACAGAAACACACTAGGAAATGCCAGCTGCTCTGCAGATGTAAGAGACTCCAGCTCCCCTTCGTCTGTCTGTCTGTCCCTTGCAGGTGTGCAGCCTTGTTGCAGGGGAGCCTGTGCCTCGTGTCCTGCCTTGTTTTACCCCTGCATTACATTGTGTGGGGAGCGATAGTGTCAGTGCTACCATTTCACAGCAAAAAAGACAGCAACTTTAGAGACTGGCTTGAAGTCATGGAATAAATGTGCATGGGCATTGGGGCCATAGCTCAGGAGCGAGCTCTCTGCCAGGTGTGATGTTGGGTGAAGGGAACACTGGTACGTGGAAGGAGCAAGAGATTAGAGGTGGAACAAAGCTCCTCCAGCAGCTCCTGTAGGCAGTGTCTCACTGGCTCTGGAAGAAAACCTGTTGGAGCAAAGCTCAGCGCGGCAGTGGGGTTACAGCCTGCCTACCTCTTTGGGGCCATCTGCATTTCAGTGTACTTCTGCAGGGAAAGTTGCAGCAGAGGCATGGTCCTTGATACAAAGCTGAACTATTTTAAACATTATTTTTTTTTTTAGGAAAGGAAAAGGAAAACCTCTCTTCAAGTGAGGGAGATGGAAAAAATTAGCATCAAGTAGCCTCCACATGCAAGCAAATGACCCTGCATAGCAGCATACATCTCTGAAGAAATGCTGTGCTGTTGAACTGAGGCCGCCTCTTGTTCCTTCTCCTGGCTGAAGCAGGAGTACTTGCTGAGGGATTTGATTTCTTTGCTGGATTTACTTCTTAGTTGCATAGTCCTGAAGAGCCCCTATTCCCTTTATCTCCCTCTTCTCCCTCTTCTCTGCAGAGTGCTGGCTGAGCAATAGTCTTTAGGAGACAGTGTCAACTCCCAGCTTGTCTCTGAGCAGTTAGTTTGGATAGCAAGCATGGGTCAAGCCATGGAGACTGGATACTAACATGAACTGTGTGCCAAGCTTTCTGACATGACAAGCTGATTTATGGTTTGACATGGAGCCCAGTCAGGTTTTATGGTTTTAACTCCAAACCAATGAGGGGCTGGCATCTGAAGGGCTCATCCTAACATAAAAAGGCTCATAACTGCACGTCCTCTGTCCCTGCCAAGCAACATGATTTGACAGCCTGAGTCAAGTCTCTTGAACAAATGACTTTCACACATCTCCTCTTGTGCATGCAAAAATGCCCAGCTTCCAAGCACCGTGGACAAGGAGTATAGGCTAGAGACTTAGGTTAGGGAGAGAGATATCCCAGATTCCTGATGAAAATACTGTTCATTCTAGAACTAGAGACCTTTTGCCACATGTTCCTTTAGCTACTGTGTAAACAGCCCTTTCACATTTCCCAGAACAATAAACAGTTATGAAAAGCTGTATAAGCAGCAAAAATGTTGTAGTTAGGACATACGTTTGGACAGTTCTGGAAAGCCTCAACCTTTTCCTTTCAGCTAATTTTTTTGTTTGCATGATTCAAAGGTCCAAGTGGTGTTGTAGAAACAACCTGGATAAAAAATGGTTGTCCCTTGCTCCGGTCCAGGATGTCCTGGGCACTAATGCCATGTTTAATCCTCAGGTGTCAGCCTGATTACAGAGCACATTTGGATTTGGTGTAAACATCAAGCAGCTGGGGACCAGCTTGGGGTAAACGTGGCCTCCCAGCACACTTCATCTAACTATTTGGGAATGTCCATTACAGATCTGTAATCAGCAAACATTACCACTTTTCTCTCTGAAAAAAAACAAATGACCTACAAAGCTGTTGTCCCCGCACTGTCCCTCTAATTAAACTGTCCCAGTTTCATGTCAAGTATTGCTTTACTCGTTGATGGGGAAAGGAGGGCTCCTTGAGAATGGATGCCATAGGGAGGCTAAAGCATCTATGACGAGTCAGGCTGCTGGGCCTGTCCTGTGCTCCCCACAGCAGGTGACAGCTGAGCTGCTCCACTGAGACAGGCAGGGAAATGCTCCCATGGTCATGGCTCAAGCACCTCTGAGATACAGAGCAGTGCCAGGCCAATGATGGAGCAGAGGTATTCCTGCGGATGTTGTCAGAAACAGAGACATCTCCAGGCTTCTCAGCTTTATAGTGGCATCAGAATTTAGCCTTTTAAAAAGAGGAACGGAGGCTGAAGCGCTCTGGCCCAAAGCAGCAGTGGCACCACGGCCCCCTTTGCCATCTCCACTCCATGGAGCTGCAGCACTGGTGCCAGCCCTGCTGCTCCCGTGACTGAGGCACTGGCAGGAAGGAAAACAGGAATTTAAGCCAATTCTTTATTCCAAGGTGATGGGAGGTGCATGTGCTAGAAGAGCTGCTCTAGAATCATAGAATCACAGGATCATTTAGGTTGGAAAGGACCTTTAAGAAATTTGCAAAGGAAATGCTGCAAGCTTTAAAGCATGGCTCCCTGTGGAAACCATACCAAGGTCCTGTTACCCATTCCTTACACTGAGCTTAGAAGCTTTGTCACTGACCCCTCACAATCAGGATTTGCCTTGCCATTCTCTGCAAGTCACAGAAGATGCTACAGTGTGGGCATCTGAGAAGGATGTAAATCTTCAGGACAGCTTTAACAAATAAAAAAATCTCACTAGCTTGCACTGGTACTGCCTTTTCTAAAGGAAGACCTCTATTGACAGATATTCATGGGAATCTGACCTTGCTGTCCTGACATTTGTGTTCATGGTGGGTAGCACAGGATTAAAACTGTGTTATGAGGTTGTTGAGCCTTTAATCTAATTTGGAGGATTTAGAGGTAGGTTCTGTACCTATGATAATGACTGCCAGAGACTTAGCAGCAGAGCCAGAAGGGAGGAGGGAGCCTGTGGAGATTTTGCTGGTAGTCAATATTTTGCAAACACTTCACACTCAGGCCCTTGCGGTGAGGAAGATGGGATTAGCATTCGCTGTTGAGAACTAGGGACTTGGCTGCGCTAACAAGCCATCAGCCTGCCTGCTTCTTCTAGCCCTTTGCAGTCACAGGTCACACTAGTACCTTCCAAACTTGCCCTTAGAGACCCAAACCCAGCCACCCTGCACCTGGAGGAAGAGCATGCACAAAGGCTGACCCTCCTGCAGACCTGGGGGCATACAGCCTTTCACCAGGAGGCACATGGTGTTTCAGGATCACCTTTAGACTTCCCATGCATGTGAAAATGCTTGCGGCAGGCAGCACTTGGGCTCTAGCAGCAGCAGCCTCGGGGGTACCAGTGACAGTCCCCTGGGGACGGAGGGACACCTGGAGCATCCCAACCCCAGCTCCCTCCCAGTGGGTGTCTGTCCTGGCTGCCACCACCATGCCCAGGCTCCGGAGCATGAGCGGGGTGGAAGTGCCTTCAGATGAAGCAGCAAAGCATGTGTGATTTCCAAGGGCCTCATGTCTGCCCGGCTTGCCTTCCTGCCCTATGTTTTGAGCTGAAGCTCCAAGAAGATGTCATCACTGCAGATACATGCAGGCTTGCGAGCAGGCTGAAATGCTGAGAGCCCTGTGACCTCTGTGTTCTCCATGGGTGCTGTCATCGGTGGTTCACCTCACCTACTTTTTGCCATCAAAAGCTGGCATCTGGTGTAAGCTGGTTATCTGCATGCTTGTTTTGCTGGGTGGGGGTGCATATCTCCCACTGCTGACTACAGGGAGAGAGGAGATGACTCATACCAGACAGCTAACTTCTGGTGACTGAAGTTATGTGAAATGTGCCTCACTCAGCCTGAGATGCCCCTGCTGTGTGTAGTGTACCACAAAAATGCCTGTGTCAGGCCAGATGTAGGTTAGCCTAGCCCATTTTCTCGCCTCTAGCAATGGCCAGTAGTTCGTGCTTGGGAATATATATTCCCAAAACCAGTTTCCTGAATTCCCACAGGTTTTAGTTTGGGGACTCTGAGACAGAAGCAAACTATATTTAATGACCTTGATGGATTTTTTTTTCTTTTATTTCCATAAGTTTCTCCAGCTCTTTCTGAACCCAAATGCTCAGTGGTGCCATGCCCACTCCCTGCAGCTTGCGCCTCCCAGGCCTGGCGGGGCTGGCAGAGGCTCGGAGCACAGGCAGCAGCTCTTCCCCTAGCACAAACAATACCACATTTGGGTAAACGATGCAGATGAGCCTTAGTCTGAAAATTCAGACACCCAACTCCCCAAAACCTCTAAACCCAAACTTTGCAAGGAAAACCTAGGGAGCTTTCCCTTTTCTCCCCTTCTCCATCCCCTGTCCTGCTCACACTAAGGGAGACAAATCCCGTCCCCAGTCTGCTCTGCTGCCTTTCTGCCCTACTTATGGTCTCAGGGTTTGCTTTGGAAACGTGGGGACACAGCACTGACAAATGCCCTGCGTAAAGAGAGGACTGGATGGTGCCTTTTTATCCAGAGGGAGCTCTGGATATATTTTCAGAGTGCAAACAAGGTTGGAAAAGCAGGAATCATTTCTTCTTCACTCTTCCATTTATCTGCCTGGCAAATGTTACAGCTCACAAAAGGCCACTGCTCTTAGCAGCTGTTTCATGGCCTCACCTCTGCCCTTTCCCATTTTGGCTGAAATACTCTTTCACTCCGCTGGTTTTGGATCATGCTGAGACTTCTCCAAAGTCTTTAGTCCAAAACTAAATCTACCCTCATAATCCACCAAACTAAGTCCTGATAAAGCTAAGCGGGCTTCATTTAACAACAAGCTGAGATAAAACTATTTGTGGGTGCAGTGACAAAGGGATCCAAGTGATCTCCTGAGTTTAAAGCAGATGAGAGAAGCAAGCCCAGTAACATCGAATTTCAGTGCCCCATTTGCACTCTTACCTGCCTGTTGGAATTAATGTCTTTACCCCACTGGAGCTAACTCTGCCAGTGAGTATGAGTACATGTACAAAAGACACTTTCAGGATTCTTTTTAGGAGAGAGATATTTTCTCATGAGATAACTGTTATCTGAGAGAAGTAAAGTGCTGTGACCCAAGCAGCAAGAGTCAGGAATTGCCACCGGCAAGATTAAGCAAGAGCTCAGTGTGTTTCACCTGCTGCCAAATACAAGGGTGCTTGTATGGGTAAGGAATTTCAGCCTAAGTGGTTTTATTTTGGCATGCATAAGAGACTAAAGCAGACTTTTGTAATAGAAGCTGCAGATTGCCTTAAGCGTAGGTGTAATCGCCAGCCTGGCCATAATAAGTAATAATAATCCCAGCTTTGGCATTAATTCATTTTGTGACCTTGGACATGACACTCACATCCATGTTATCAAACCTGGCAAGTGCATGCAAGTCCCAATGAGGGACAGAGGAGCTGCAAGTGCCGAGCACTGTAAAAAAATCAAATTAAGCTCCCTGGGGCTCAGGTTTCCCACTTATAGGGGAAACTATGAGAGAGATCATTGCTGACAATAAGATCTGAAAAATACAGTGAAATCATAAAAAATTCCCCAATCCTTAGCAGACTAAGAATTTCCCAGACCTCCACAGACATTAGAAGGATCCTTCTGACAGGAGCACAGTTCCCAGCCAAAAAGCCCCAAGATCAGCTGTGACAGCTTTTTCCCTACATCTTCTGCCTCAGGCTTCATGCTTGACAGGGGGCACATGATCTCAAGTGAAGGTGCTCTGGCAGCCCAAAATTATCCTGTTTGCATACACTACATCACAATTGATAAGCTGCTCTCAAGACATATTCAGTGGTAAAACTAGTATGATGTTATACTACCTTCACAGGCATTTCCCAAAACAGTGCAGAAATAGAAATTAAGACAGTGCAGCTGGTAGTGGTGATAAATCTAAAATCTTACGCAAAATGTTTAAGCCTTGTATCATCTTTGCACACTGTGGAATAGGGCACTGCCCCCCCTTTTTGGCATTGCCTTGGTGTAAGCCTGGTGGCTCACGTTAGCCTGCTGAAGGCCCTCGTGTGCAATTTGAAACAAGCCCAACAATATTAAAAAGTGATGTTTGTAAAGAGCAGCTGTTGGTGTTATGGTGTACATCCTTCCCCTGGAGACTTAATCAGCTGCATAACTAGTAACTCGATCTTTGCTAGTGGTTTGTTGCCTTGCTGATAGAAGTGCAGCCCAGGGCTACCATATACCTTTTAGGCCATTTAGCACAATGAGAAAAATTTCACTGCAAAGCCTAGATTAGCCTCGATGCCAAGTGCCAAAATTAATATCAAACCTGACACCTACTGTTTCCCCTTACCATGATCCTGTATGTGACTACGATGAACCTCAAATACTTGTTTTCTCTCTTTGCTGAGCCACTGATTTGCCTCTTTTCTCATCCATAATATAAAAATTCTCCAGCTGATTGTATTAATACCTTAATTTTTTCAGTGATGCCTTTTGTGAGAACTCACAGTGATTTTGCTGGTGGCTGAGAAAGCTGTGTATATTAAAACTGGCACCCTGATTTTATGGCCAAGTTCGACAGAGAATGTGACATTCACCGGGGGACAGCTCTTTATGGTACCTCAGTTAAACAGAGCTACTTCTATAATCACCAGAGCTGCTCAGATTTTTCAAAAATTATTCAAAGATAAATAATCAGTGCTATGACCATACATTAACTTGAAAGTCTTGACAGACATGTTTAGCCATTAAGTTGCTGAAGCACAGAAATCAAACCCAAGGCGTGCTGAACAAGGAAGCGACGTGTCTTTGCTATGTGTGCCTTGTCAGCTGAGACTAGCTAAATTGTTAGTTGCACACTGGTCAAAACACACAAAGAGCTCTCTGATTTTCAGATTGCTGGGAAAAAAACCACAGTGCCTTTTTCATGCTTTAAAAAGATACATTCAATATAGCTGAAGGATAGTGAGATTAGAGCCTTTATCATGCAAAATCTGCAGTCTGTTTTTGCACATATCCTGACAATGAATTTGCTGATCTTTTTCTGATCGCCACCTGTATGCCTCATAAAACCATTATCCAATGGAATACCAGACCATCTTAGCATTACCATAATTTTCTTTGTGTTTCTTTCCATGTTCCACCGTCTCTTCTCCCCTCGTCTGTTATGCTGGCACGCCACATCTCTCCCCTGCTTCCTTTCTGCCCCAGGCACCTGTGGTGTCAGCAGCGTGGTCTGCCAGCCTCCTCTCTCCACTCAAGCCACATACCCCACAAGCTAATCCTGTCAGTCCCTGGCTCCTTAGCATCCTTGCCACTGCTTCTTTCCCTGCAAGGATTAATAGATGTTTCCTCAAAATATCTGCATTTTTCCCCCTCCACCTCATTTCCCACATTCCCTCGTTTAACTTTATGCCCCTACAGCACATTATTCCTCTTCTTTTGCAGCTGACAAATGTTCTTGCATTATTCCTCATACATCAAGCCCTGCACAAGCATGTGTGTCTGGCACCATGTGGGCAGGGCATGCCAAACCAAGATGAGAGCTGAAGCCATCTGTTGCAGCTGCTGTTTTATGGCTTCTCCGCCATGCTGGAGCACGCCCCTGCCTCGCAAGCAGGAGTCTTGTGGAAAGCAGTTCAAATCAATAAATCACCCAGACACGCAAGGTATGCCCAGCACCAGCACTGAGGGCAGCTGCTGAGTGTAACCCAAGCATCTTTTGGAAAACACTCCTGTAAACAAATCTGCCATTTAGGTTTTGGGCACAAACATTAAATATTCTGGGGAACTCCCTGCCAAGATGGAGACGAGAGGTTCACACCTCTCTTTGATCTGTGCTTGCACTAAAATTGGCGCCTGCTCAGCAGACAGCAGTGCTTTTTTCTAGCTTTTAGGAAGAATGTGCTCCTTTGCAAAGACGTATGAAGAAGAAGGCATTTATCTGAGTTGCTGCATGAGCTGTGGACGTCACCCATGGTTCGCAATTGAGCTTGGGCCCGAAGAGGTTCAATAGTTGCCAAACCTAAAGTATAAAAAGAAAGGCCTCCTGGCATTGAAGAACCTAGAACAAAGGGAGATGAACAAGTAGAAAGAAAGAGAAGTTGTCATCTCTGCCTTGCATGCTGAAATGCTTTTAGGGCATTCAACTCTGTGCATCATCACACCAAATCCTAAAATGACACCAGATCCCAGACCTGTGGGCTCTCTGGCTCTGACCCTACTTTGGTCCTGATCTATCATTGTGTGCAGGAAAGGCTCTGGAGACAACTTTGTCTTCTAGAGATCAAGTTTTTAGAAAAACAAATATTGGATTGTATAGAAGTACAATAATTTCATTAATAAAATCTAACAGGTAGGGGGAGGTTGTATCTTAAAAAAAAGAAAAATCTGACTGCTGCAGAAGAGGTGTGAATCTCTATTTACAGTTGGGTACCAAAACAGTAGAGGGTGTCTGCTTCTCTGCAAAGCTGCAGGACATTTTTAGGATGGCTTGTGCAAAGCCATGGAAGAACACTGGCAGGAGCCCACCTGGGCACTTAACCAGCTCAGCTGCTCTTTTCATTCCCCTGGTTTATGGCACCCAGACCTGACCTGAAATGATTAAGGACCCAAAGCTGAGCTCTGTGATGGGCCCTTCCCATGAAGCCTCTCACTGCTCCGTCCCAGCAGGAGAAACCCCTCACTCCCCAACCTCTGTTGCAGCTGCACTTTAGGGCTGCCAGACCAGGAGGGGATACTCTGCAGTCATAGCCATCTGCCATCAAATGTCATGTAAAGTTGCTTCCCTGTCTATAAAAGAAGGTGACACCACTTTCATTACACATGCTGCAGGGCACTGCGGCTCAGGGGAGGAGGAGGAGGAGGAGGAAAGTGTGGCAGGGGATGCCCAGAGTATCCCAGAAACACAGCTCCCAAGGTCCCCTTTCTGGCACAGCTGACTTAAAGGCCTGAATAGAGAAGCCTTTCAAATGTGTGACCTACTGCTGCTATGATGGAAAGTGATTTGCACCATCTCTCAATGTGACTGTAAACAACAGAGCATTTCTGCTCCTTTTCAAACATGGTATCATGCTAGCAGCTCAAATTGCTCAGCTTTTTCTTGGTAGCCCGATAGATTTGAATGCCAGAATCTTACCAAGGACAATCCTACTGCATTAACACCGGCCAACCAGCAGCGCTTGTGCAAAGTGAAATAACCTGAGGGTCGAAATCATTCTTCACAGGGGTGAGACCAGGTTAATGTCAGACAATGCAAGATCATTCCTCCTGATGTTAATGTGACAGCAGGTATGTAGGTATGCCTACAGCCCTTAAAAAGAAGTTAAAACTTTTTCCATCAGTGCCCAGTTTTGGAAGTTTGCAAGTAAGGATGGGCATTAGCATTGCATATGAAATTTAAATACAGTGACTGCTTGCTGTAAAGCATTGGCTAACATGGATCCTGGATTTGGGAAAACAGATGGAAAAAACCCCCATGTTAATAGAATACAGAGTATGATAAATGACTTTTGGTTTTAAAGTTTTCCAAAAATCTCTCATCCAGTACATCCATACCTTCAAAGGAAGAATATACCCTCATGGTGTATTGCAGGGGCGTTGCTCATGCCAAGCATGTTTATGTCATTGTCAGCCTGAAATAATTTGGTTACCCTTAATTCTTGTCTCAGTGAAGCCAGATCTAACTTACTACGTGCATTATCACCATTTATATGTTTATATCTACTATGATTATTAGCTTATGCATATATATGACCTGCTGCTTTGAGTGTGTAAAGAATTAATGCACGGATGCTTGAATCCTGCTCTGCCTTGGAGAAACTTCCCTTCACAGTCAGCATACATTTAGGTAAGCACCAGGATGGTGATATTTTTCCTCTGTCTGTTCCCCTGGGCAGAAGATCCCACCTATCCAGAAGGCACCAACAGTTCCAAGGCCAGGTAATGGCATGAGTGGGCGAGATGTGAAGGGGACCTGAAACATTCCAGGGGAGAAGAGAGATGTGCAAGGACATACATATCTCTGAATCAACATCCCTTCAATGAAATACATGTTCTGGACCAGGCTTTGCTTAAAGACAAGTTTCCAGCTGAAAGGTATGTAAGCATGCTGAGAGTGTTTAAACTGGATAAAACAGAGAACAGAGTTAGCATAATGTCTGCAGCTGTAAGTTTTCTTTTATTTCTGCACAGCTGCCTCTAAATAAGGAGATCATACTGCTGATCTTTGGATTCCTGAGTAAATTCATTCCTTACTTTATCTTCAAGACTGTCTGGTGGTAGGAGTGATTTAAGGATAACTGGCAAACCACCTTCATTCCATTCCCAAAGAAACGATGATTCAGTAAAGGGGGGTGTTGGACAGTTCTCCTAGAAAAGATACAAAGCCAGAGGTAGCCAGATGTTCTTCCTTGAGCTGCATGGGACATTTTGAAAGTTGATAATGAGCCTTGGAAGGGAAATGTTGTGTCCCATGCCCCCCCAGACACACACACAGAGCACATCCCCTGTCACATGGATCAGCACAAAGAGGAATCACTGCATTTATTGGCATAGCCAGCACTCACACAAACATAAACAGCACAGACAGCCTCATCCTGTTCCCCCTCTCTGGGGCATCAGGATTAAAGTCCACTCTGAGGATATATGCACAATGTATTTATGGGTCATTTCAGGAGCTGGTCTTAAGACACTCTGTCGTCTAGTTGGCACCTAGCTCCTGGTCTCCTCCAGCTGCTGGCATTTGGACCTATGAGCCCCAGAGGTTTGTGATCCCCCTCTGGGTGCTGGTACTCTCTAATCCTACTAGTCTGGTGTGAAGCTTGGTAGCACTCACACAAAATGACTCAGGACAGAGCACGCACCCTCACAGAAGCCAGTTAGAAACAGGATTTAGTGGCAATACAGGATAGATGGTGGTGATGAAGCACAGGACTCAGTCAAGCAACTATACACTCAACTGGGCCCTTTTACCTCCTTTGCCCCTCTATTTCCTCATATTTGTTATTCCCTCAGTTCATCATGATGCCTCTGTTTTTCCACCTCTGGTCCTTCCTGTAAGCATCCCTTACTGATTCTCACAGTCCCCTGAAAACCTCCCATTGAGAAATTTTATACTATCCTCAAATTCTTCTTCCTATGCAGACCACGCTAAATTCTGCATCCTGTTAGGCAGCACCTCCCTTTCCTATGCATGGCTCTTTGTCCCATTTGGCTGTCCCGTCATGGGGTGTTTCACACTGATAATGGTCTAATCCTCCTCCTTTGATAGTTGTATGGAGTTGCTGATTCAGCGGGCCATATTTTCACTGCTCAGGTCATTAGACTGCCTCCATCTGTCACTGATCCTTCCTAGTCTCACTGCTTGTTGTGGTTGCCCTTTAGTCACATAACACACAGAAACCTAATGTTGCTCTTTGGGTGGCTAGTATAAGTAAAGGCCAAGCAGAACTTCCCATAGAATGCCATGCTGTCTTGGTGCACCCGACTGCACAGACGATGTCTAAACCATGTAAAAATACTTTTTTAGCAAAGAGGAATAGCTGTATTTCCAGCTCTCCTTGCATGTTTAAGACAAAGTTTCCACAAGTGATCTTTGTGGCTTCCATCTTGGAGCCTCCAACTTGAAATGTATGAAAGGAGCTTGATTTCTAGAGGATTCAGCTGCCAATGAAATTCAGCCCGCTGAAAGCTTCATCTTCACACAGAGCAGAGTCTATCCCCTTCCCTGAAAGCACAAGTGCCATGTTTACCCTTACCATCTCTGCCTCAGATACTCCTGGAACTGAAATAACCCCAGTTGCCATAATTTAATTAAACTATCAGTTTGAAATGCCTGAGTGTTGTCTTGAGACTGTGTGGAAAATATGAGTACAGATAATTGCGTTAGCTAGGAATAACAAGACAGCTTGCAGTGTAAGATGAGAAAGGATGACGTTCGGTGTGATCCAAGCTGACAAATCCTGAGATTATGGCATTAGGCTGGTCCTGTTGTGGACTGCTGAAGAACTGAGATAAATGTTTCTTTTAAAATGGGCATCCAAGGGCGTGTTCCAAATAATTTGTTTCCCCTTAGTGTGACTGTGTGCATTCCCTTAATACCCACTATTGTGCTTGACACTGCTTGAGCAAAGCCATATGTAAGAGGAAAAGCATAAGAGCAGGACTTACTGTTGGCAACATCTAGATCACGGAGATGCTTAGAGACTAACCACAGCTAAAGAGGCTTTGGCCCATTTTATTTCTACTTAGATGGCTTTTTTCTTTATTGGCACATCACTCAGACTGAAGAGTTTTCTCATGAGGAAGAGGAGGGATGTAAGGTTGCATCATGGCACCTGCACAACTCTTTGCCTCTGAAAAAAACCAACAGGTTTATCAATCTACTGTATCTCAGGTGGGGGCTATGTGCATGGTTTCCTCTGGGCTTTGCGCTTTGCTTTTGCAGCAGAGAAACCTGTGGCAGGGCTGTAGCAACAGCCTTCTGCTCCTTCCTCCTGGCCACTTCAGCCCTACTGAGAGCTCTCCCCATCCTCAGTCCCTCATGGCAACTCCTGCCCAGGCAGATGGGTGTTGCAGCAGGTCTGATGTTTGGAGGGATGCAGCTCTACGTGTCCATTAGTTGGAAGAAAGCAGCACTGTTATGCTTGCTTATCCCTTATCAAAATACTTTAAATAAAGGACCATAATGCTTGGTGGTTTTATTAACATAAATTAGAAAGAGCCTCTGCCAAGAGACCGAGACGTTATGGCAGCTAATTAGTAGAAAAGCCATTAAAAGACATTTTATCTTAGAAGTAGCAAGGTGTGATTTTTTTTTTTTGTTTGTAAGGCTTACTGGTTGTGCGATGTCAGTTCCAAGGCCAGGCTGTAAAGCAGGGCTGCTTAAGGTAATCATTAAAAAGTAAAAATCTTGATTTTCCAACTGTTTTGAAGATGCTGGTTTTAGGGGGTGTGTTCCTGTTAAATGTATCTGTGTGCTTCTAAACCAAAAAAGAACCAGTAAAGAAACAAATGTGAGACTTGTGTTTCACATCAGCAGCCCGGCTGATAGGGCTTTCACACTGGGAGCCTGCTCTCTGGGATTTCTCAAAAATCAAAAAGCAAAGCTTAGTTCAGCCAGAACACAAACCAGAGCATTAATAGGCTCAGTTTGGTCCAGGTCCAGACTAAATAAGAGCATGGCTCACGTCAGACCAAATCAAACCGATCTTTCCTGGAGCTTGCTCCCCAGCCCCTGCGATAGTCACAAGGACTGTGATGGGTTTGTAAATTCTGCTGTTGAATCTATAGGCTCAGTGGTCACTGCTGGTCACTTTCTGCCACCCATGGCAGTGTCTGCCCAGCGTGGCTCTGGGGAGAGGACATCTGTGATTCTGCGACATCTGAGCATGGCTCTGCAACCTCGTCCTGCCCCAGCACCCCCCACTTTCCCTGGCCCTTTGGGAGCCCTGGCTGCCAGCTGGGTTGCAGATCGTGTTTCTCTGCGGGAGCTCCTTCTGCTCTGTTTCAGCTGCCTGCTGGGCCCTGTCGCCAAAGGCCCTGCAGGCTATTCTTCTTAGAAATCACAACACCAAAAAGAATGTAACATTAAAAATAATCCAGGCATTAGAATATGAGCTGCTGTGGGGAAGAAAAACCCAACTAAACAACAAAAAAACCCCAACAAAACCCCAAACGCCACAATATCTTATTTCTGTCTGCCTGAACTACTTTCCTGGATCTTTCCAGGGGGAAAAATCAGTTTATTTTTTCCTCCTTCCAGGCTGTTGTGTGGCTTTTGGGCATGATCCAAACTCCACTGAAGTCAATGGATAGTTTTCAAGGTCTCTCAATCAAGTTTTGAATGCATGGTGGTAAAAAGTGTGAGTATCCTGCCTTACACTCAAGGTGGAAACACACATGTCCTACAAGTGTTGCACATTAGTGCTCTGTAAGTAGTCCTCTCCCTTCCCCTGTTTCTCCAGCACATGCAAAGGTGTCTGGTGATATGGTAGTTGAACATCTTCTCAGAAAGGAAGACAAGTCTGGCTTCCTTCTAGCGATGAAACTGCTATTGGCAATGGAGTTGCACATCACAGGAGTGGTCCTTCTCCTGGTCCTTGACTGCATAACATCACACAGAGCCCTGTGGCAGTGACTCTGCAACTGCATGACACTTTACCTGGTAACACTGTAGGTCTCTGGATAATGCACCATCAGCTTCGGGTCAGGTTGAAGAACACAACATCTCTGCAAATAGTCACCAAACCATCCTTATGGCCCAGGCCATTTGTATTTTAAATGGTTAACCTTTAAATTACATACTTCCATAAGCGAACAACCTTAGATAGCAAATCTATGGTGGCAGCCTAATAGATGAGACATTGGCTGATGCCACAGATGGATAAACTTCTGCAGATTTGAGTGCCTAGTGATGTGAGCCCTTGTACCAAGGCTATTAACAAGGCCAGGTAAGGATCTGGCCATAAATCTATGCCTGTCCCACATTCAGACAGACAGCACTAGAGGCTGAGGTGATGAGAACTGTTTTGAACCCTCTGATTCATTCCAAGTACTGTGAGTTAGACCAGGTCTGCTTCCCAGACCTTACTTTGCAAATGGCTGAGGTGAAAGCTGAAGACTTACCAGTGACTTCATAAGCTCTGTTTGGTACAGTTTATGCCAGGCACAGCTCAGGGTGAGATTTGCCAAGGTCTCTCACCAGGCTTTTTCACAAAGGCACTGGATCTCGTAGCAAAAAATACATACTCCCCTCCTCACCATTTTGTAATGAAAATGAACATCGCATAGCTATAAGGATAACCCCGTATCAAACCACTACTTGTTATAGTAGCTTGAAGTAGTGCCTCAGAATTTAAATTTCTGATACTCTTCACATTTCCCCGAAGTTGTTTTTTCATTAACTTCTTTTTTCTAAGCTGTTACAGCTTCCTGAGAAATTCAGGGTCTCTGTGGCTTCCTCCAGCTTTTGTCTTCCTGGCCATGAGACTCACTGAATATCACAGAGCCACAGAAAAGCAGGGCTGAACCCTCTGCCCCTGGGCAAGATCAACTGCAAACATACCATTTCTGACAGATGTCCTGACAAAATGTTAGCTTGTTCTTAAACACCTGTAGGACCTATGTGATATTCAGAAGCCTTCCTGAAGTGTTTCAGCACTTTTTACTCATGCCTGACTCAAGCCTTTAGCTCAGTCCATCACTAAAAGCTCATCAGTCCTTCTGTTGTCAGTGGAGGCTCTGGAGGCTGCTGACCAGAGGAGGCTCAGGCAGGAGCACACATCCTGGCCAGATTAGGTTAGGCAATATGAACACCCTGCTATGTGCATTTCTGTAGTGTACCAAACTGATTTGGAACAAAACTCTTCTAAGGATCTTCTCCCAACCCCCATGGTATGGTAAAGGCCAAAGGGATGAAGCACATCTGGTCAGTTGTGCCACAGGTACTCAGAGAGGTTTACCAGTTGTAGCACCACAGGTGGAGATATGCAAAGATAAGCAAGAAGAATTTTTTTTTTTTTCTCAATGAAAGCTGTTTGTCAAAATTCCTGTTCTTGGTACCAGTTATTATGAAAGCTGCCCATAAACGCACACCACAGCACACCAGAAAATGAGTCTGATCCAGGGCCAGTCCTCAGTCACCTTACATCTCCCCTTCCTGCTATCGGAGTCTGGGCTGTTGTGACCTCTGCATTGTATGGCAGAAGAATCATTGTCCTTTTCTCACTACAGCATTAATGCTGGCCATTTCAGACAAAGTAACCATGATTTCTTTGTAGACTAGTTAACCACACCTGCATCATTGTGACAGAGGTGGAAAAAAGTATTTCCTAAGCAAAGATTTTGCAGTCAGCTCGCTGGGGTACTACAATCTCCCAACAAGCTGGCAGCAGCATACACAACCACACTGAGCTGAATATTTCATAATGTCAAATAATTTTGTGTGCCTAAACAATCTTCAAAATAAAAACATTTTGTCAGCCTGTAGGTGTACCCAGACAAGTGAGATGATAACTGTGGAAATGATGTCAGTCCCCTGGGGAATGGTCTGTTTCTCCATAGTGTCATAGTACAAAAAGCCTCTGGCTCAGGCAGTGTCCCCAGCTTTGTTTAGGATCACTGCTGTGTGCTCAAGGAAAAGCTCTTGGTTTGGATTGTCTGAGGGGTTTTATTTTTTTCAATTATTATTTCACTACATAGACTGTACATGTTTTTATAGCCTACACAGACTTTGCAGTGGATCTTAAAAATATGTAGAGCTGGTTTTTTTTCTTTAAAATGCAGTCACTTTTAGGGACTCTGCACTGTACAGCACAGGAAACGAACAGTTAAGACTGTGAGGCAGCGAGCCTGCTGCTGGCAGCTCATTCTGCATTGACTAATTATTGTTATTATTATTGTTGCCACTATTGCTATTATTATCAAAACTGCTAACGAAGGTAATAAATACAGCAGCTGTTTTAGGTTAGCCTCTAACAGCATCTCCCTTTTTAGCGGAGCAAGGTCCTTGCTGAAACTGCTTCCTGCTGCAAAAGATTGTTCTGAACCACTTCTTCCATCAGGCTCACAACAAGCACTTTCCAGATACTCTAGCTCACCAGACACTCCTTGGAAATGTCAGATATGTCTTTTGTGAAGAGCTCCTATTTTAAATAATATATTAATATTTCAAGCAAATACTTGGCAAGCCTCCAGATTTTGCCAGTGGGTCCTAGCATCTTTGGAAAAAAAGATTTATGGGCAGTGCTGGTGATGGAGGGGTGGACACTGGGCATGTAAAAAGCATACTTTGTGGTTTTAGTGACGCATGAATTATAATCACAGATGGTAGCGGGGTGCATTCCAGTCACTGTGACAAAGATAAAAGGCAAGGTGAAGATTTGCATTACTAATTATGGGAGCTTGGTGTTCAACTATGCAATGCTGCTGTGGGTAGATTGCCTTTCAGAAAAGTACTGTTACATTAGCTGTCCCGCAAAACATCCACTCGGTCATTTTTGCATACAGGTAGTGTGACGTGGCAGAAGTACTACTTGTTGTGCAGGTGTGACTGGAGCGCAGGGCACTTGGGGGTTGCTCCCTGTGCTCCCCAGGTAAGTCATGTTTTACTGCAGAGCCTCCATGGAGCAGGGACACGTGTAGCTGCCCAAGAAAGAGGGTCTCAGCCATCCTGCTCCATCCAGGGTGAAACTCCGTATAGGTATGAGTCCTCTCCTTCCTGCTCTTTATGCCTTTCTCTTCTCCCTCTCCCTTCACTCCAGATTACAGTCCACCCAGTTTTAATGTGTCATCTGCCAGGCATCTTTCACCTTACTATTATCAGATGGGTTAGACAACTATTGCCTTGCCCTGGTCTTGGCTTACTCACAAACTCCTTCCCCAGTAAGCTGAAAGTGGTGTCTTTCAAATTTTTGTCTGGGTTTTTTTGTTGGTTTTTTTTTTTTTCATCCAGATTCATTGCTAGATCTGGCATGATGGCAGAAACAGAACTGTGGGAACAGGGAAAGAGGGTGGCTTTATAAACTGGGTCCTGCAACAGGGCTGCCACATGTGGAAAGCATTGCCCTCGTCAGCAAAGTGATGGGCTAAAGGGAGCCCTTTGCCCCCACACCCCCACCTCTGCTGGGTAAGTGTAAAACCTGCATTGTCCCTGAGTGTTTCAAATGCAGGGGGAGTCTCTGGCTTCAGCCTGAGGTTATTCTTCAGCTGCCAGACACCCAAGTGGATTTTTCGTGGTGTAAGTTTGTGTACTGCAGTAGTTTTATTTCCTGGAATGTAAAGTCAGATACACACCTATACAGAAGGGAGGGTACCAGCTGAGGGCAAGTAGATGTTACAGCTTAAACATCTGCATCTGAGTGGTGAGCTACCTCAGGCACCACGTACAGCCTGTGGAGTCCAGAGCACCATTCAGCTTACCTGAAAGTATGAGGACATCCTCACTTGTTTAAACAGTGATGACTACTAAAGTAAGACAACCCCCCCAGCTATTAGCTGTAAAGACTAGCTCAGAAAAAGAGTCCAAGTCAGCCTTCAGTTGGAAATCAACCCCTGGTTTCTTCTGAGTTAGTAAAGATTGTCTTCAGGGCGGAATTCGGAGAGGGAGAAGGGCAGGAGAGCCCGTCTGTGATTCAAAGATACCTTTTTCAATTTTTCCCTTTTCCTACTCAGTGCTTTTCACACATCTGTAGCAGCACAGCACCAAAGAAACTACACCACCACCTCCTAAAATGAAGCTAATGCTGGGCTGGGCTGACAGAGGCTTGCAGAAGAAGGTTTTAAAGCAGAGCTGTTTCAAGCATGCTAGCAGATGGCAGGTTATTTGCATGTCAGAAAACACTCCTGGTGGAGATAAGCAACCATAAACACCCACTCTTTGCAAGCCTGCTTTCAAGCTCAAAGAAACCTGACGCTCAGCCATGTGGAGGAATCATTTCTTTCCTCTCCGTAGCAGAAAGTTCACTGAAATGGAAAGCAGCTCTTACAGCTGAGTACTCCAACTGGAATTATTAAGTATTATTTAATAGCTGGCAAAATGATGTATTCACTTTATCTGTTATCATGTAAATTACTTTGTACTAAATGCACTAAACCATCTTTTGCAAGATTAGATTGGATTAGACACGTACTATAAAAATTACTCTTAATGAAAATGTTTAGGTCTGAAAGAGGATTTAAATATTATTTTCTATCACTTTAGGGCCTTTGTGTAAAGGAGAATCTAGTCCTTTATGTTTAAATGGTTTAAAGCATCCAGCTTAAACTGCATTACTCAGGAACTTCCATGTTGCCATTAATAACCCACTCTTAATTTGAAGTACAGAGGAAGAATAGTAATCAAAACCTGAATTTCCAGGCATTTTCTAATTCAAACCTATCTCTCTTTCCTATATTAAAGGATGAGATTTATACGCTAAGTTAACAGACTCTTAAAACAAGGCACTAAAAGCAGAGGTTATAAAGCATATATTTTACCTGAGCTGCCTCAGGGAGTCCTTCTACATCACACGCTTGCCTGGGCTGAGTTAATCAGGATTTAACAGGAAAATACTGCCACAAGCTTACCAGACCGGCAGGCAAGGCTCCCTGCAAGGATGCCCTCCCTCCGCACCGCGTCATTGCTGTCCCTGCGGACAGCGGTAGCCTCTCTCCCCACTACGGATCACCCAGCCCCAGCCAGGTGCCCTGCGGCTCCCCCGCAGTTTCTCCTTCTGCAAGGGTGGCCGAGCCTGATCTCTGGGGCAGGAGAAGGTCCTGCCTTTGGGGAGGGTAGCTCCTGAAGCCAGGTCTGGATGGAAGTCAGGTGCATCACCTGTGGGACTCACAGGGAGGCTGTTCTGGATGCCATCTTCTTCTCCAGCTCACCTCTCCTGAGCCGGAGCTGTGTTTTGTGTTACGCAGCCCCTTGCAGTGGGAATTTTGTAAATAGCATTGTAGCTGTCAGGTGGACAGACTGCACCAGGTACAGAAGTTTCCTCACTGTGGCCATCGCTGTCCTGGGCCCTCCTTCTCCACCCTCTCTTTGAGATTAAACCTGCACCTTCCCCTTGCCGGTGGAGTGGACAAGAGGTGCAAGCAGTCAGCCTGGCGGGTGAGGGAGGTGGGAGGGAAAGACTTCAGTCTGCAGGACAAGAGGCCCACTGTATCCTTGCCCAACCCCACTGCCCCTCTGGGATCAGCTCCCAGTCCTGGCTTTCGAGCCTGTAACAGACAGCCACAGGAAGAGACCTAAACCTGTGCTCAGCTCCGAGAATCCGAGAACTGTACATGCTCATGACATGTCTCAGGCAGAATGGACATTAGCACATGTTTAAATCTTTTCCTGACCCAGGGGTCTTAAGCACTTGCTCAGACTTTAGGGATTGGTTCCAGGGAAATCGGTTTTGTAATTTGGAAGCTGCTTCCCAGCACAACTTGTGCGTTTGCTCTCCTTGAGTTATCAGTACTCAGCCTGAGGACTGTCAGGTACAAGTTTGGGGTGGTCTGAAAGATGCAATTGGAGGGAGCTGCTGAGATGTTCCCATTTGGCCACAGCCCTTTTCCTTTCAGAACAGAGGGAGGTGGCTTTCTGCAGTGAGGCGATGCTCCTGGCTGGAGCATTTCAGCCCAGCTTGGGAGGGCATGATCCTGCCTCCTCAGTCAGAGCAGCACTGCTGTGTCTCCCCCCCCTCACCCATGGGCACACGTCACAGTTAAAGGTGATTTAACAACCCTCAGGCCTCTGCCAGATTTTCAGCCTTTTACTGGGGAATCTTGGCACCTTCAGTACATTTTATTTTGAAAGAAATTAAACGACTTCCACCTATATGCTTAGGTGATTTTAAAATGTATTTTTACGTTATCTGAATGGTGAGTTAATATTGTACAAGATTTCATATTCAGGAAAATAAGCCTGCATTTTTCACCAGCCATTAGCCCTGCAACACCTAGCTCCCCAGAGCTATGAGACCATTTTAGAAGCAGACAGCCAGGTGGCAAGCCTGGCTCTTGCAGAGGGAGCCGCCTGCACGCCTCTCCTCTGTAAACCTGTTAAGGCATCGCAGGTAGGGAACAAGCGTTACATAAATTATTTTCACCTGCACAGCAAAAAGGCTGATGTTCCCCACTTGTTTGTTTGCTGGTGAAACATGGGTTGGTTTGGGGAATTTCAGCTGTGAGGCAGCCCGTATGTGGAGAATTATGTGGGATCTCTGTTTCAGCTCTCTGTGTTTTATTTTTGCTTTTTTCTTCATTTCACAGAAGTTCATTGAGAATACTGGAGTACCTGAGGGAGTTTTGGAACTCATTTTGGATCATTTTTCAGTCCCTTTTGATCTACACACATGGTCCAGATGTCATCAGTCTGACCCAGTGATCCAAAAAAATCCCAAAGCATCTGCTCGGGGCTTGCCTTATGTACCTCTCCTTGATCTACTTATTTGCTGTGCACTGTACAGCTCTGCTCCTGCCTGCAAAGGTGCCTCCTTTCCCAGGGCTTAAGTCTGGGCGTTAGAGCCAGCCACCGACTGTTGATGGCTGAGTCCCTGCCCTTACAAACCTCTCCTCTGTGTGAGAGCCAGCCCTCTGCTGCTGGTGGCTCTCTCCTGCTGGAGAAGCTCATTTTGGTTCCACCACCATAGGTCTTCTATCAGGGGTGGGTAGCACAAGAGAGCAGAAAACCTAGGCTGCGTGAGCTGAGCATGGGTCATGATGGTAAAAAATGTGCTGGGGAAGTGCCTGTTTCAGAAATAGGAGCTGAGCACATCTAGTAGCCTATAAATAAACAGCTCTGGGGCCCAGGCTTTCAGACACATGTATGTGTCACAGAAATGCCTGTTACAGCTCTTCAGCACTTCAAAACTGAAGTTATAGCTACAGGCACGTGATGGGGAGCAAGAGTGTGAGGAGACCCGAGATGTATAGCAGGTCACATATGGCATTTGTAAATTATGACAGAGCAGCTTCACCCCCACAGACAAATGGAAGAGCTTGTGGGAGGCTGCCTGTGACCCTGGTCTAACCTGTCAGGCTACACCTGTCTTTCTTTGGGCCAACAGGTACTGCTTCTTCAGGTGGCAGCTGTAACCTGGTCTGTGTCCAGTAATCTGTGCTACCCCCTAACTGCCTCTGTCGCCCTGCCTCCTGCACGCAGAAACACAGCCCTGGGCACTCCCAGTGACCAGCTGCCTAAGGGATCAATCCCGTTCCATGACTATCAAATAAAAGAAAAAGGGATGGATTAAATTGTCAGTTAAAAAATGCAGTGAAGGTGTGACCGTGGCATTTGTCAGCTCAGTCTGTCTCACGTGGAGATAAGCAGTATAGGTACAAGGTAGCTTGAAGGTTAGATGAACTGCCAGTGCTTAATTTCTCCAGGGATGTGCTCTAGATGAAGCTGTACTCTGTGCTGACAGTCTCGCCTGCCGCTGTGTAAGAAGATGGCTGGTTGAAGCAAGTAGGGGCATGTGGGCTCATGCAAGCATTGCACCTTAGCCTTGAATGAAGACACACTGTGAGGAATTGCTACCTCAAAGGCTTGTATATCTGATTTGTGCAAGCCTGGACACCCCTACCTGGTATATCTCGTCTTCCCAAACAGGAAAGCTTTGAGGAGGCTTTCCTGAGGTAATTAATTTGCCTTTTTCCAGTCTCCTAAATCCATTCCTCTGCTCACTCACAAGTTCATTTTCCTTCACAGCATTCACAGGTGGCAAGTCTAGTGGATCTTTCCAGCACGGTGTGTGTTGCCCTGGATAACTCTGCCCACGGGCATGCCTCTGTCAGCAAAGCCCACTCCATCTCTCCTCCTGTTTGAGCCCCCAGATGCTCAGCCCCACTACCACAACAGAGCACAGCTGGCTCAGCTGGGCTGATACAGCTCCACTTGAGCCTGTACTGAGAGAACTGAGCCACCTCAAAATACTCTTAAAAAAAGATAAAATAACCCAACCAGTTCCCTTGCTTGGTTCAGCGTGGGTTCCCCACAAGCAAACGTAGCACCGCGAGTGAAGTGGGAACGTGGCATCAGACATCACTGGTGAAGGTCGGGCAGTTGGGTAGGTGAATGGCCACAGAAAGAAAATCTGTGGTGCAGAAAGCTGCCCGCACCATGGGAAGCTGTCACGGTCAGGAGGTTTCGGCTAAGTCTCTGAGTTTGCAGCCATCCACTCCCAAGAGATCAGAAGGAAAAACAACATGGCAGGTTAACGGAGGTGGCCAGAACATTTTGAGCATGGCTCGTATCTGTGGGCTTTTCCCCGAAGAGTTTCTTGTCTAGTGTATCTCTAACGCTACACAGAGCTCACAGCCTACACCTCAGATCACCATTATCTGGTGAGGGAAGGTGGTCAGATGGCTAAAATAAACAGGAGAGCTCACCAGAAGCCTTCTGCTGCATTTGACTTGTAACATGATTCTCATTTCACCTTTTTGCTCTTCATAAGAGGGCGTACAATCTGCCAGAGAGACTCAAGTAACAAGAAAAGTTTAGTCTCGTGATTAAGTAGAACAAAGTATTGGGATTAATCTGTGCATGGGGAGCAATACTATTTTGAGTGCAGTTTGGGAGAGTGCTTGGTCAGTTAACAGATAAGTCAGTCACTGGACAAGCTTTCAGGTGAAGCTCTGACATGTTCTTCAGAAGGGAATCATGAGGTCTGTATGGAAGGAGGAAACCACACACCCCGGGAAAGAATGCAGGGTTTTCCCTCTAAAGTCTTTCCCTCATAATTTTAACCAAGGCACATAACAGGAGACATTTTTTAAATGAATGCAAATCACAGGCTTACTACAGAGGGGTGGTTATCCCCAGCTTAAAACGTGGAACAGCCTGGCATTTAACTGTGCTGTGAGATTTCGGGCACTCCTGGTTTTGCACGGCACCCAGCACAACTGAGCCATTGACCTGACCAGCTCCTGAGTGCCAGAGCAATTAAAAACTGTTATTTAAAAATAAATGTGGCTATTGCTTTTAAGAGGATTGCAATTAGCATAGATTATTTCAGCTTAGACTCATGTACTGTGGAAAACCTCCTGAAATAAATTTTTTTAATGCTGAAGAATAATTATGAGACTTAGGAATCTTTGCTTAAAAATTTCCCTGTTAGCCAGTTAAAGGATGCTAATGCTCCTTATTTACACCTTCAATATCTCATGCTTTCATATACTGGCGAATGTAGAGGGCTACCATTAAGCTGTGAAATGTCTTTGTGCAGACCAGGGTCTGCCAGGCAGGACCTCTGGAAGCAGGGGATCACTATCCCATTTCACGTCCTAACCAGCTCAGTCTAGGGAAGTGTACCACTTTGGTCCCAGCCTATTCTGGTTACCATCACGGTCTCTGAACAGCTGGCTATTACTTATTCTCACGGTCAAGCCTTTTGAAGCCCTCCACAGGGTCAAGAAGTCAAGACTTCTAGTTGCCAAAAGTGAAGCAAATAAAAGGCAAGTCCGGAATGGTGAACCTCCTCCCAAAGTGCCTGCAAGCCCATGCGAAAGAGCAGAGAGTAAAGCGGTCCCTTTTCACTGAGTTCATCCTGGAGACAGGCTTTGCCATGCTATTCCCCCGTATTTTATGGCAGCTCCCTCAGCATGACAGCAGGGGACTTTGGCCCCTGAAATCCCTTCCTTACTACTGCTGCTGACCTCGGGGCTGCTCGTGCAGAGCCAAACTTTGTTGTCCCTCCGCAGGAGCTGAGTTTCTGAGAAAGCTCTCTGCTGCTTATCAGCCCCTCTTCAGAGGTGATGAATTGCTGCTGATAGTCCTCTTCAAGTGAGCCAAACAAACCAGGAGGAGCTGTGTAAGGCTTTGACATTGATTAAGGCGCATGGTAGGGTTGTTATCCACTGTCATGTGTATGTCATTAGCTATTAATTAAGCTAAGTAACAGATAAACATTGGCTTTAGGAGCCATTCCCAGGCATTAAGAGTTTGCTCTTACTGTACATCCATACCCTAGCATCTGTGGAAAGCAAGTTAAGTAGCTCTTAATTTCTCTGGATGTATGTGTTAAACAGTGTTGGCTCTTAATTTTAGAGAATGTCATCTTGCTTCTGGCATGGCTGAAATTTTATGCCATGTTGTTTTTAGGAACCTGCCCACTGTCAATCTACACCAATGATGGCAACTAAAGCTGTTTGGGAGTCATCTGGGAGTCTGAAAAGGGTTTCTGGGAAAATCCTTGGTAGGATGATATAGTGCATTATTTGAGTTGGTGCTGGACGACCTTCTTGGCTCTGAAGTCAAATGCCTAATTTGACTGGCATGGGGCTATCCCAACAGTCACTGCTCCTCACCCTTCCTGCGGTGCCTGTGATGGCTCCCAGCAGTCCCTAGGCTGCAGGAACCCATAGGAAACATGCTGGACTCATGCACGTGCCTGCATGAGCACCTTCTAGCCCAGCTGCCTGTTACTCTGATGCTCACCCATTGTGTCCAGTCCCCAAGTGCAGAGGTGCCCATGGCAGCAGCAACTGAGCCAGGACATGGGGGTGGCAGTGCTAGCGCTGCCTGGACTCACTTACCAGTGTGGCTGTCAATCAGACCTCTGCTAATGTGCCCATGCCTCTGCACATCCATCCCAGTAGTTAGCAGGTGGTTTGAGTCATTTTGGCTGGTGAGACATCACCACATGATCCATCTTCTTGTGTCCAGCCATGAAGATGTATCCCTAGGCACTCCCTAGCAGAGGGACTGGCTTTCCCTGGCTTTCTGCGGCTGTGTCACTGGGGTCCCTTCTGGTACCGCTGACCATTACTCTAACGCCTAAAGGTTAAGCATCTCTTTTCAGACTGTGCTGTTGCTCTTCACTGAGACATCAACATCAAAGGCAGGCAGAGGGATCTTGGCCCCAGAAGCAGGAAAGTTTCCTGTTTTCTGCCTTTTAGACAGCAGCCTCAGCAAGCGTTAGTTGAGTTTAGTGTGTATTTTTGACATAGACGTTCTTGGAAAATTCCAAATCTGCAAAATTTGCAGAAAGCGTTCTATGGAAAGGAAATAGCTGCTGATTCAAAATGACGGTGTGTATGCAAGTAGGAGCTGCATTTCTCAGGAGCCAACAGAGGATAAAGCTATTATTTTAAACCTGAGTAAAACTGGAAAAGGATGGAATAAGACCTACCTTTAGTTACATATCATCACAAAACACATCCTAGTGATGCTACAAAGGAAAATTTCATCTGTGTCTTCCTTATTCTCTACTGTCATGTACTTTCTGTACTAATTACTAAATGTTCCTGGAAGCCTGAAAATAAAAATATTAAATACTTTGATTCTTCAGACACGACTTCTCTATTCCTTTGCATTCCCTATGCTTTATTCTAAGCATGTACAGTCAGTTGTTTTATATGTTTAGCCAAAATAATATTTAAACAAAGAAAATGTTTTTAACATTGTTCCTAATGGACACCTTACTATCTATTGTTATGGCAGATTCAAGATATCAGATTTTGTAAGGTACTAGGTTTTGAAACCTTGGTGCTCTGAAGATCCTCGAGTCCAGAATATGAAACAGGTGGAGTTATAGCTTTCATCTCAAAGGGATTTAACATAAGTAATGTTCAGAGTTGAGTTTTCTCAGACTGTGCCTTCTCACCTCAAAGACAGAGAAATGTTTTCTATCTTTGTCTATCATGAAAGAAATTCAAGCTGCATTATGTCTTTGTGGATGTCCCATCTAAGACTCACCAGATGCAGCAGCGCTCGCTCAAGTCTAGCGAAGGCTCAGCAGTAGCCACAAAACACTTTGTGGCACAGGTTTTGCGTTAGAAGTGAAGGAACCAGCTTTGCGGGGTACATCACTGCTAAGGCTCACCCATCTCCTCCGCCACTTTGCTAATAGGGCCCTGGAAAGTAATACCCCTGGAAGGGTTTTGAAAATCCAAAGTAGCTTTTGCTGTTTTGCTAGATAAATATGAGGCTTTGATTTAACGTATCTGTGCCTGTCTCAGCGTATGGTACCTAACCACCACTCATCTCCCTAGCTTTGCCTAGACTCTCCCTCTTAAACAATCCCTTTTTAGAGTGTCTTGCTTTGTGCCAGGCACTTTGTTTGCCATCCGCCTGAGCAGATGGAAGTATGCATGCCTCTAACAAATGTGACCTTGTTAGGCTGTTTGCCCTTCATGTCTGAGTGAGAAAGAGATGTAAAACGTTACACCCACTACCTTCCAGTGGGCGAAGAGACTCAAATGGCGTGCGTCGCTGTGAGGTGTCTCTTGGTAATGCTGCCTTGATATGATCAACATTGCAGCTACTGCTTTTCGGCATCTTGGTGCTGTTATAAAGCGTATGTTCACCCGCTCACGCGCACACCAACGCTTGCTCTCTCTTCACCTCCTGGAAATCACACCTGGGGGCTAAACGTGGTGCACTGGGAAGCAGCCGTGGCACAGTGCATGGTATCAGTGGCTGTCCTTTTGGCAGTTGTTAAAAGGGAACTTGAGAGATAAGCACAAAAATAGAAAGGTAATGTGTGAATGGAAACAGAGGATAAATAGAGGTTTGTGAATAGTTTTGATCTGTGACTTGATCCTAACAGAAAGTTCTAAAAAATGACTGCAGTCTACTTTGCCTGCACCACATTTTGCTGTGGTGAAAGTGGGATTTGTCTCACTTTATACAAGAAAGATTCAAGTCTAAAGTCTGTGGGCATGACCAAAGAAGCGAAGCATCAGCCTCCAGAGGGCAATTCATCTGACCTCCCTTAGATGCTTACTTGTCCTTTGGAGCAGCCTATTCATTCCTAGAAAAAGACACTCTCAGCCCTTGAGAGCTCCAGGCAGTTGCCCACAGAGAGCTGTTTAGTGCCACTGGATGTACCCTGGGGTCTCTGAGACACCTGTATGGAACAGGAGGGAGGACACAGGAGCTGGAGGTGACCTGTGCTGTTGTTGTGGCTGCCTGGGGTACCCCAGGGCACCACACAGTGCACGAACCACTTCTGTGTGGACAGATGAATGAACTCCTCAGCTTGCAGGTCCTTATACCAGGGATGGTGAATCTTTCTACAAATACCTCAAATAACAACACCCAGCTCATTGCCTAAAAAGAATAAAAAATGTTCCTGTTATAACTCCATGAACTGCAAGCAGCCATGCCCCACCCCTGCTCCTCTGCCAAAATGTGCTACAGGGCTGAATGCGAGGACCAAGAACTGTTCCCAGCATGAATCACAGCTGAGGGCAACATTTCAGTGCCTTACAAGTTCCCTTCCCACCATAAGCATGTCTTTAGTGGAAGAGTGTTGCAAAGCGACAAGGGAATCCAGGAAAAATGCTGCAGAGCTGTGAGGCTGGGGAGTGTTGGCAGTGAGCAAGGAAGGGGGTGCAATTCCGTTCAGTCTATCCTAAGCCTTCTCTCCCTTCCTCCACACTTCTGCCTAACTTCCAAACACTCTTCATCTACTGCTGGCATCTCTTTCTGAGTTCTGTGGCTGCTGCATATGAGGGAAGGAAGAATATGCAATTAGAATATACTAAGGTATTATTAGGGATAAATAGAAATTTTCATCTCTATATTCACATAAGATGCAGCTGGCACTACAAGTATTTGAAATGAAATAAATCTAGGCCCTTTCAGCACATTTAAGACTGCTGAAGCCTGACAACGGGCAGCAGAATGACTTGGCTTTAATCCTCCGCCCTTCATCATCGGTGGCAGGATCCCACCGATGCAGTGAGATAAGGATTGAGCTACCAAAAGCTTCACGTCTGTTTTCCAGACCGGGCAGTGTGGGTGACTGATAGCAGCTCTTAAGAAGTATTAGCTCACTGAGCAGTTGTTAGCAATAGACAAGCAAGGCTTGAAAGACAGCCTAAAAATCAGAAACAAGTTAGCACTCAGGACAACTTAAAAGCAGCTACCGATAGCCCGTATCTCTCCTTTGTTCAGGGTGGCGAGGAGGCTGCCAGCTAAAAGCGTGTTCTCTCCTTTTAGGGTGTAAGTCCCTGCTGTCGGCAAATTGTTTTCATGTTTGGTAAACCAGCCAGCTTGTGACCTATTAGTTACTGACAAGTGAAGAGGGTACTCTTCTATCCTTGGGACAATAATAAAAAAGTAATAGGCCAGATTCTCAAATCTGATCTGGCACTTCTGCGGTGTTCAGGAGATGAAAAGGAGCTGGCACACTTCCAGGTGCAAAACGGCCAGCCAAAAATGCCTCTCCCGGTCACTCCACCTCACAGGGAGAGCAAAAATTGAGAAGAAGCAGGTAGAGATTTGCCCCGTGTAGAGCTAAGCTTAACCCAGGTCACTGCATCAGTGTAAGGGAGGTGTCTTAACCCACAGCCTGGGAACAGGCTGCTGAGATAACCCAGCTGGCCTCACCCTGGTAGCCCTCATTTTCTGGATCAACCCAGAGCAGGCTGTAGGTCAATCAAATTACTCTGATTACAGCTTTCTGCCAAGCAGCTTTTCTCGCAACAGTCCGTGGAGGTGCAGGGCTGTGCCTGAGGAGGGGAGAAGAGAGGTTATCAGCACTTTCTGAGTTACATTTCAGCAGGAGCAGAAAAGGAAGTGAAAAGCTGTTTGGAGCTCCTCGATTCTTTTCTCATTGCTCTTGACCCACAAGAAAATTGTAAACTGCTGCTTTTCCTTCCTTCCTGCTTGGAAACACCTCTCCTGAAAGGGGTACGAGATTTCCATCCTCCTCCTTAGTTGCTCTCCCCATAGCCGAGGAAGGAAAGGCAGCCCCAGAGACACCAGGAGGTGTCTCCAGGCTTCGCCGTTGCTCCAGAGAGGAAAGAAACATCTTTCCTGGCAAGGAAAAGGTTGGCAGTGTTAATCATTGCCAATGCCAAGTGTTAAGGAAACAACAAACAACGAGACAGATTTCAACAGACTAGAGATTAAAAGCAGCGCCTCTGGCTTGTGTTGATGTCCTCCTGGTACTGGAGCTTGTGATGCAAGGAAAGGTTGGGTGTGAGTGGGAAGGGAAGGATTAGATGTTACTTTACAGGCTTTCTTTACCTATCACAAGGCTCAGTCCCCTGTCTTCAGGATCTGGAGCTGGAAGTAAAAGATCAAATATTATTTAACCATTGAACAAAACAATAAACGTGCACCACCATCAAAGCACAACATGTACTGGCCTTTCTCTCCTAAAGGAGTTTCTGAAGAAGACATCATCTCTACCACAACTAAGACCTGAGAGAAGCATGCAGTCTTGCAATAGAAATGTCTCAGTTTTAGATTTTGTGGCTGTGTAGACTCTTGCTTTCTTTGGCCACAACCTGGGAATCACAAACCTTCCCCACAGGTTTGATATGCTCTACTTGTAGATTAGGTTAGTCCAAAATTTTCCTTCCAAATTATTTTTGGTGAAAACAAATGTAACATTTTTTTTTCCAATTAAATATTTTATTTCTGAAATTAATGTTTCATTTATTGAGAAAACAATTTAAATTAATTGAAAACTTGACCCTGGGACCTTATGAAAGCTGTGGTTCAGTGGTTCTCCTCCCCCAGCTTGATTCCTGCCCTGCCCCACTGCTTGCTCGGTGAGCCTGCTGTGTGTGGAGAGGATGGGGATGTGAGAGAGCTAACAAACAGTCACTGCACGGGCATTTCTAAAATACCTTGTTCTTGGTTGTTTGGTTTTTTGTTTGTTTGTTTGTTTTTGCTTTTTTTTTCTTTTTTTTTTTTTTAAATAAAAAATTATAACCTAGAGGTTTCTGTTCTTTTTTTCAGAAAATCAAGTTTTCCTTGCAAAGTGAGGGCGAAGCATCCATTTTCTACTCAGCTGGTACAAACTATTTTTGCACCTGTGCCATTTGGCACTAGATACAGTTATTATATATCTGTATTGCCATAGTGCCTAGGAGCCCTGACAGAGACCAGAAACTCATGCAAACCAGAACAACATTTCTTTTGTGAAGCTGAGGTAACAGATTTTTAGCTGACAAATAACAAATCCCTACATTTGTTTGACAAAACCCTTTATCTGTAAGATAATAAACCTGAAAAAAATGCCAGTATATATGTGCAACATGTACAACAGATACAACTAGAAGTAGAGACTTTTTTTTAGCAATTAGAAACCAGAGCAAAGTCCTGCTGTTCTATACAAATACAAAATGGAAAAGTAGCTGTTAATTACTTTGTGTTAGATTCAGCATTATCAAATAATGCATAAGCTCAAACAGAAACCTCTCCTTTTTTGGGGGGCATTCTGTGTGGATTCTCTGGTGTCTAATGAGGAGACCACCTCAACCCTATGTGCTTCTAGGGTTTTGTATCTTTAGCTAGCTGCTTATTTTTGTGACTCTTGTAGAAAAAAAATATTTGTATTTGAGAGCACTACCCTTCCAGCAATGTATATGGAAATTATCAAGGGGCTTCAGTGGTTGTTGAGTGACATACACACACATAGTATGACTGGACAGAAAGACATCTGCAGTGATGCACCTAACAAGCTGCTCTCCTTTGAAAGTTCTTCAGAGTTTTGCAGAGTCCAGCTGCCTCAAAACCTTACCTGTCTATCAAATTAAATAGGAAAAGCATTTGGAAGGTAAGTTCCTATTTTTGCCTTCATGCTGTCATTTCAAAACCTTCCCTAGAACCAGCTCTAGTGTTTTAAAGAAAGTCCCATGCGGGAAGGGAATGTTGATATAGTGCTGAGCAAGACCAGGAACAGCATGGGAGGCTGTACGCCAGGTTTTGCTTCGTCATTCCGAAATTTAGTTCTGAGGGAGTTGTGAGTCACTTTCATGGATATAAAAGTAGAAAATTCATACAAACCCAAGGAGAGCTATGGGCTTGTATTTCCAGTTCTCGGCTGGCTGCTCAGCTCTGCTTTTCTTGCCTGCTTCTCCATCTCATCCTTGGAATTTCTCAGCTGTCTGCTCAGTAATTGTTTGGTTTATGCCCACAGCCTTGCTAGTTTTGTCACTCAGATGCTGCAGGCAAAACAAGCATGCTGATGTCCAGAGAAGAAAAGGGAGGGTGGGTGGATCAGATCATACCTCTGCCACATTCATACCTGTGCCGTGGCTGACCTGCTAAATTGACCGAGGGTGTCTGCCCACTGGGTGCCCCAGACAGCCCCAGCCACCCCAGAGGAGGTCTGTTATCTCCTGACAGTGTTTGGGAGGGAGGTGAGGAGGAAAAAGAGGAGTCTTCAGGCAGAAGAGAAAATGAAATGGGAGATTTGCTTGTCTCTGAGATTAATGGCCTTCAATGGCAAATGTTAAGGCAAGCCCAGACAGGATTCCTATCTCTCATTCAGCTGTTGGGAAGCGGGTGGGTGGGAGGGGTGGGGGGCTGGGGGAAGAGAGAGAGAATTAATTTGATATAGTTGTTTCTGGTCCTTGAGTAAGGACGAGGCAGTAGTTCCCAGAGCAGATGCAGATGGGTTAGGCAGCAGTGTGGGCAGTGTTGGTCAGACACTCATCAGCCATCAACAGATCCCAGATCTCTTCCCTGATCAGATTGTGGCCAAGACAAGAGACACATCTACCCCAACATTCAGTTTTCCTCTACCAGTGCAGAAGACACTAGTTCCCAGCCTGTTTGACTTCAGAGGAAGAAGCGTTTGACCCTACTCATTGCCCTTTCAGGTAACAGTGTAAAGGCCTCCTCTGATTTTGACATCTATTAAAAATAAATAAGTTAAAAGGTCACACAGACTGTGATTTATGGTAAAACTTTGACTGCTGTGCAGAGCTTTGCTATATCATGGGAGAGAATAAGGAGACTGCTCTTGGCCTTTTCTTTTTAAATTCATAAGGGAGGATAGGTAGGAGTTTTTTCCTTCATCTGCAGAAGCGATTTAAATTACTACACTGGGAAAAAAAAATCTATATAAAGAATGTTTCACTGAACCACTGGACCATATGATTTGTTTTCTTCTGCTTTTACTGGGTTTTCTTTCAGGTTACAAAGCATGGTAACTGAGCCTTTTTATTTCTTTCAGTTCTACTGATTTATCTTTTCCGTCTTCTTGCTTCTTCCAGAAAGCTTGCGTAATAGTCAGTCGTCTGCACCACCTCGGCTAATTATACGACAACGCCATAAGACTTTTGATGAGGGATAAGAAGTATGGTTAGGGCTTTCTTCTTAGCTGTTTCTGATGCTCAGTTTTGTACCTTCACTAACAAATTAGAGGGAATACACACAAAGGTCAGCATACAGTCTGGTTAAGTAAAATGACCAATGAACAACGCATTTAAGGTTTTCAAATGGTCCACAGGACTGAATTTTAGTCAGCAATTTCACTTAAGAAACAGTAGCTGATTGCAGATTAAGCTAAATGGGGGTCATAAAAATTTCTGTCATACCAGGGCTGCTCATTAGCCCTTGTGAAACAAAGAGTTTGGTCCACCCACAACACTACCTCAGGTTATCCACCTGGGAAATGTACCCAGGGAATAAGCCTTCTGTACTACCAACGTAAATGGCCAAAATTACAGCTGCTTTCGAGAAGAGTGTTACAAAGCTACTGGTAATCAGGGTCTGACCGCATGTGCTGTTATTTAGAAAACAGTTTGCTTTTGCAGGGAGAAAACTGTAATGACATCTGGTTACAAGTCCAGTCATCTCGGTAATCTGCCTCCAAAAGTGACTGAAAATATATATGTAGAGATGAGTACAAGAACAGGAATCGTCCCCCACAGTATATTCCCAGTATCCAAAAATGACTGTCATGTTGATTTTAAGAAAGAAAAGTATGGTATGTCTAAGCAATAAATGTAAAAATAATGTAAAAGGCTACAGGTAGCAAAGTTTAGAGCGCTGCACTGTAGGAGTAGCAGTAATGACAATTTAGCAGGAAATACCACTTTGATCTGCAACTCTCTGTACTTCTGACCACGAATCATGAGAAGCCAAAAAAAAAAAAAAAAGAAGAGTCTGAGGAAGCCTGCTTAGGATGACGCATTTATAACATTTCCATAGGCCCATCTCCCCTACCTCCTCCTCATCCTATAGCTCGTTCCAATAACCAGCAGGCCATACCTAAGTGCCTGCCGGGTGGTGAACAGTGAGCGTCATCCTCCTGTGCCTGCAGAGGGGCCACTTTCAAGTCAGCAAGTACACGTCCAGGAAAAACATCTTTTATTTTTGTGTAACCACTGTCCTGTGGCCTCTTTTTTTGAAGTTTGTTGCTGAGTCTTTCAACAGCTGTCAGCCTCCAGATGTCTCTTATCTCAACTGCGAGAGCTTTCTGAACAGTTTTCCTAGCCTGCTTTTCTGTGGTTTGTAGCTCTGATGTGAACAATGTTTTCATGGGACAGAAAGTCACTTAGTGCAATCAGCTGGCCAGTGTTTTGTGGATCATTAGGCAGCCTAGCGCAGGAGGATTGTTTGGAGGAACATAGGGCAAGCGGAGGGTACAGTGATGGACATTTTTACTCTGGCATATCCTGAATCGTGAATGCTTGAATAATTTATGCTTACGCACAGATTCCTTGGTGAGAGGACAAAACAAAATCTGATAATGTTTCTTTTAAGCAAGTCTCAACAAAATCATAGCTCTTGCTTGCCAAATAATGAGGCTGCTGTTTTTCCTCTTTTTTTGAAGGCATTGTATGAATTTTTGTAGTCTTGGGTTATTGCCCTGGGGAATGGCCTATAATTTGAGTGACTGAACATACTGTCTTTGTTTTGACTTTGAATGGGGTTGGTTCTAAATAAAATTATGAATAACAAGAAAAAAACAGCAAACAAATAAGGAAGCATCCATGTGACCAGCCCAGACAAGACTAGCCTTTTGTACCCAAGCAAATTGTGTGGTGGGAAGTAGATCTGCTCACATTGCAAATGACAATTAAAAATCCTCATGTTGACTGCAAACTTTGCATGCTCGTCATGCTGACGGTTTGTGTGCTTCCTTACACTTTCCATGGTGGACTTTCTCAGGCAGCAGAGAAACCCCTGCCTGCAGTGGGAAGGTCATACAAGTTCAGACAAAGAAGATACACGAGACCTTCAGCATGGGTGAGCCATTGGAACCACCTACACAGAGGAGCAGGGGGCCCATGAAGGCATGCAGGCCACCACAGGCACATTCCCCTTCTGGAGGGGTGGGATGAAGATGGAGACCCAGGGCTAAGGACTAACTGCTTCTGGAAGAGAATCAGCAACAGGGTCTCTGGCAGTTGTGTGGGCACAGAGCTGCCCACGCAGTGAGACAGATTCACTTTTCCCAGTTGGCACATCCCAATAATTTGTGGCTTGCCATCATTTCAGGGCTGTCAGTCAGACTGTCTTGGTCTGACTCCCCCCTCATCGGGCAGCTGGAGAGAGGCTGCACAAAGGGGTGCTCCTCTTGGGTGCTGCAGAGCATGCTGCTTGCCACTACTGCGTGCCTCGCCACACAATATGGTATGCAGGCTGTCCATGTCCTCCAGGAAGGGACAGAGACCAAGAGATGGCTCCATACATGTTGTGGGCACCTTGAGAAAGAGTTTCCTGGCTTTTGTATCAAACCTGGCAGCTGCAGACAGAGCAGCTCCAGCAGCTCCCAGGCTGCAGATGCTTCTGGAACAGATGGCTGATATGAACAAATATTTAGGGGATTAAAAAAAATAACTCTGGTATAAAAAGAAATATTTATTTATTAACTTTGGTCAAGGCCTACAAACTTCAAGTTAATAAGATCTTTATCCCCGTTTTCTGCTTTAGAACTGATCCAGCTAGGGTTCATACCTTTTCTGGTTTAAACTGAATCCTATGCTGTAAATCCTAACATGTAGGCGATGTGCTGATGTGTGGGAATGGAGGGATGAGCTAGAAATATAAATACCCTGAGAAGAATGCAAAAAAAGGGGGAAATACAAGGTAAAATGATAATTTAAATGACAAAAAAAGCGCAATAATTTGGTTCAGATAAAGTAGGTAAGGAAAATACTTCAAATATAATTTTTATTTTTGTTATATCTCTTTGAAAACTGAAAGTGTTGGTAGCTGGCTGAAGATTCTGTGGGAAAACCTCCACATTTCAGCAGTGTTATCTTCTCAGTTTGTTCCTATGACTTCTGTGTACTGCTGTTGTGACAACAGATCAGTTACAGCTATTCCAGTTTCCAATTGAATTTGGATTAATGGGTCATTTTAAGGTCTTCTCTAAATCAGCGTCATACTCCACATAAATTACATGTCATTCAGGGTATTTTGGAAGTAAATAAAATGTTTGCTAAAGCCCATACATTGCTATAGACTTTTTTTAGCCGCATTGTGCCTTTGTCCTTTTTCCAATGGAAAATAGAGAAAAATATAGTCCAGGATACGGTACAAACTTTCTCTGTTTAGCTGTATGGTGTTAATATTTCATTTTAGTTCTTCACAGTGTATAAACTTGAAGCTCAGTGAAGTAAATGGGATAGCTGGAATTCACAAACATAGCCACAAATCCTATTAGCACAGCAGGTCTGAAATGCTCCCTTGTGCATGAAACCTGCTATGCAAACGCAAAATAGTCACTTTGGGTTGAATGGCATTTGCAACTTAGTAGTAAAAATACTTGAAGAAAATGTTCTGTTTAAGCAAGTCTACTTTTTCCAGAAGGAGCCTACTAAGTCACTTAAAACTTAACATTTGGGAGAGGAGAGAGAAAGCTAGCCAAGAGTGGTTCAAAACTGCCGAGATGTCTTAGTGAAGTGCAAGAGTTGGGTTGTGACAACAGACAGGGCTGTTACATGGCAACTGAGGAAAAGCAGGAGTGTGTTTAGCTTCCAGCAGCGCTAAAGTAAACAGGTAAGAGTGCGAGGCTGGATGAGGATGTGTATCTGTTTCACACTGGAAAGTGCTATCCGGGATATCTAAACACACTCCTAGAGCATGCTTTTCCAGCCAACACTTGACTTCCACATCCGTGCCCAGGTCTAATTCAGTCGTATAAGCAACCTTATTCTAGCTGCTGTAACATAGACACTATGTGGGATGAAATGCAGTCCATTTTTTAAATTAACTATCAGTCCCAGAGGCTCAAGAGTAGACACTGCAGTGACATTTAATGGACTTGACTAGATGGCTGTGACCTGCACTGTCTTTGTAGGACTGAATCCTCTATTCCATCCTAATGTGTAGAGGTAACAGATTTTAAAATCTGACCACCTCTCTCATCTGCTTCACAACAAAGTCCATAGTGTTGTAACCTTCTGGGGAAAAACCAAACCAAACCAAACCAAACCAAACTAAAAACACCCAAACCCAAAAAAAAGAAAAGAAAAAGAAAAAGAAAAAGAAAAAGAAAAGAAAAGAAAAGAAAAGAAAAGAAAAGAAAAGAAAAGAAAAGAAAAGAAAAGAAAAGAAAAGAAAAGAAAAGAAAAGAAAAGAAAAGAAAAGAAAAGAAAAGAAAAGAAAAGAAAAGAAAAGAAAAGAAAAGAAAAGAAAAGGAATAAGTAGTTTCTCCAGAAAGATTTGCCCTTACTCAGAGACACCTAATGATAGCAAATAGAGTATTTTCCAGCAACTAACAGCCTCACAGCTGAAAATATCTGCCATTGCTTCTGGTTTGAATGCACTTGGATTTAACTTCCAGACATTAAGACTTTTTTTTTCCCCCCCTCACACAGGAAATTACACAGAGAAACTTAATCTCCCTTCAGTCTGTTTTGAAGAATTAACAGTTTCTTCCTGTCTCCGAGTACACAGCCGTTTTTCCAGCCTTCAATTCATTCACTGCAGTCTCCGTAGCCTTTCAAGTCCCCTTGAAAATGGGGGCACCAAGAATTACGTGCTATTATCTGTGTTGACAACGGAGCTAAATTTACCTCACTGCTCCTCAGATTATATACCCAAGATCTCAGCTGTTGGCACTGCCCTGGGCAACTGTCCTGGTCCTTGTATGCCATCACCTCTCAAGCTGCTGTATGGAGTCAATATTTCTGATAATATGGCTCCCCACCCTGCAGGGTTGGCCCAGCTCTTTTCCAGCTGTGGTCCTTTGAGGTGTGATTCCCACTTAGAGTCGTATCAAGGCATGTTTTGGCTGTGAGACCACATCTAATGATGGATACACCCAGAGGTGCTCGTGGATGCCCTAGGGTGGAGGTAGACACTAAGTCCAGCTTCATTCTGGATCACCATCCTTTCATCACTGCTGTGCCTTTCTTCATCATACATACCTATCACTACAAATAATTTTATGTATGCTCTTGAATTTGAAGTGATGAGCAGAGTTCAACTCTAATGCAGATCCCTGTGGAACATGACTAGAAATGACTATGAATACCGTTTATGAATACCCATGGACAATTTTTGGTGTCTGTCATACAGACAGTTTAGGGCATCTAGTGTGCTATACTGATAGCAGTAGCCCTTGTGTCATGTAGAATTTCTTTAAGGAGAACCTAAGTATACTCCTGCTGTCAAGCTCCTTTATCTTACAAACTGGCAATCTCATCAAAAAGGGAAATCAGACTTTCTTTATGAACAGATCGATTTTCCATAAGGCCATGCAGATCAGCATTAATTAAATTCTCTGCCTTTGCTCCTTCTTTTATTTTCAGGGTCTTTTATTATTTTCTGTTTGCTAATGTTAATAATAATCAGGCTGAACAGCCAGAGCTAGTCTGCTGCTGACACAGAATCGGCACATTCCCACACTTCTGGGATTTGCATGGTGCTCCAAGACCTCTACAAAATTAGTATCAGAATAGTTGATATTGTTCTTTTGCTACCTCCAGTGCAAATTCTCACTGAACTATCATCTTAAATAGTTTGCCATCTCCCTCTAGCCATCGGCTGGTATCACAGCAAGTATTTTGCTCCTGGTAGAATTAAAATTCCTCTAGCAGTCTGTGACCCTGGTACAAGACAGGCTGTACTGCTTGTGAGCAGAGGCAGCTAGCACAGTACCAGCAGTGCACAAAGGCAAATGCTAAGGATTGCTGATAAGGACAGGTAAATAGCCCTAGGTGCTCTTCCAGCAGCCAGCCAGTGTATTTTCTTTTGTTTTGCTATACAGCTTATTTTCTAATTTGAATTAATTGTCTTTATATTCCCTACATTCACTTTTATACATATATACATAAGTGTATACACTTTCACACACGTCTATGCTCCCACTTTCACTATTAACAAATTACACTTGCAGAAGAGGCCCTTTTTAGCTACATCTAAGAGAACCTTTGGATATGCAGCTTCCATACCTGTCCATGCATTTTCCCCATACTGACCTAGCCAAGGTAATGCAAACCTGGTTTAACACAACTGATTACTGTCTGCCATTGCTGGCTAGTTCAGGGGGTGAATTCACACAATCCTCCTTTATTCCTCCCCACTGAATGGGTGCGAGTCCTTAGAACAATTTATCAGCAGCACCGTGGAATATATTGATAAAGTAGATCCATCAATGGCTTGACTGTGCAGAGGTCTGTGTAAAAGGGAAAAGATGACTAGTAGATGATAGGAAGAATGCTGCTTACTTTATGCACTGCAATAATCTAATTCAAAGCATAAATTATTTTATACTTGTAGGCCAAACAAGCATACTGTAGAGAGCAAACGAGAGCATCTAAGATGGGCTTGCCATTTGGTGAGCGCACCATATGAAAGCATGTGTCACTCATTTAATTTAATGTATGATTAACAACTCCTGAACATGATTAGCACTTCTGTAATTGTGATTGATGTGTGAAATAGCTCAGGAGCCTTCCCACAAGTGCAGATTCATTGATTGCTAAAATGGAATAGCAAATACAGTTGATCATCAGCGACCCAGTATTTTGGAAAGTTCCAGAGACTCTTCCAGCAATGTCCCAGTAAATTTCTAATTACATCTGACATTAGTGGCTTTAACCATATCGCTGTTTTTTTTCAAAGCTGGCATTCAGCTCTGAGATGTTCTCCAACAGGTGGCCTTTAGTTGAACAGTTACCAAGTGACAGCAACATTCTGCCCCTGCACATAAAATACTAGGGATGTGACAGAGTCAGGAGACACCATAAAGTAAGAGAGAAAAGCATCTAGATGGATAAACTGTGGCTAGTTCTTTTTTTTCCCCTTGTTTCCTTTTTTAAAAATGAGCTTTTCTGACCTTTGCTCTTCTCTTAAAAAGCCTGGGTTTGCTCGCCCATTAGTTCACTTCAGCCTTTCTCCACGGGCATTTGGAAGGCAAATGCTGTGTTCATTTCTGTCCTTCCCAAAAGACTAGGTGCTACAAGAAAAAATGTTTGATAGAGGGTCATTTCTCTTCTAAAAAATAAGCTTCTTAGTGCTCTTCAAAATTTATAATATTTTTTTTTGGGGGGGGGGGCGCTGCTTGGTGGAGACAGTGTAGTTGTGTGACTTCATATCGTTGTATAAAACCTTGGGGTTTTTGTTTCATTAAGTTAAATTAAGGCTTTATGGGAGAAGAAGTGTACTTCCTTCACCTCTGCTGGGTTGCTTACACTCCTCGGGAGAGTTTTACAGAAATTGCCTTGGCTCCTCCGGCAGTGCTGTGTCCAGGAAAGCCAGCAGTGTTTCATGAGCAGGAGGAAAGGGGCGCAGTTCTTCCCTGGGGATGTAAAAGACAGTGGCCAGCTTTCCTGGGAAGCACAGTGCTGGCCATGAATTAAGTCTGAGAATCTAGGGAAGTCCCTCTTCCTTCATGGTGTGGAAAGCTCCTTGCTGAATGAGACTCACACCCTGGGTCTCCTGGGGTGGCTGCTGCCCATTTTGGTACACAGAGTGAGCCTGGGAAGGGGCTAGCAAATGCTCTGGGTTCAGACACACTACCCTTTCCTCTCAGGGAGGTTAAATTCATGTTTAAACCACAGCCAGGCTTGCCAGCGCCAAGCAAGCGTGCCCCAGGGAGGCAGGGCTGCAGGGACAGCAACTCACCTGTGCTGGGGTTTTGGTTCCGTACCACGCAACACGCTGGGACCACAGAGCCCCCGGCCTGCCTTCAGTCTGGGCATATTTCCTCCCCACTGACAGGTTTTGAAATGAAATCTTCACACTCAGCTGGCAGGGAGGGCTGGAAATTGGTACATGGTGTGTGAGCTTCCAACATCGTGTGGGAAGAAAGGGAGGAAAGAGAGTGGGGACAGGATGAAAGAGCCAGGTGTGAACCTTTTGCCTCTTTAGGCTTCAAAGTATTTCAGGCTTGCAAGCCAAAAAGTTAGGTTCAGCAACCACAGTGATAATACTATAAAGGAGCATTTATAACTGTATTTATGCTCCCATGGGTATTGCTTTAGCAGCATATAAGGCCTTTACACCATCCCTGGATGGTATTGTCTATTCAGACTAAACCCCTGCCTTACAGCCACACTGCTTCTGTGACAACCAGCCCCAGGTGCCCGGCTGAAAGCAGAAGATATTGGTGAAGAAGGTAGAAGAGGGGACTGATGATGATGAAAGGAGAGGCAGATCTGCCCTCTTGTGTGCAAGGCATCTACTGCATCTTTTTCTAAATTAATCTGAAATTTATTTTCCTTGTAATAACAAATCAGGAAAATGCACAAATGGTTTGAGTGTTTTAAACCTTACCATAAAAAGAAGAACAAGAAAAAAAAGAATAAAGGCTGAGGTAATTTCTTCTCAGGAATTAGTTTGTAGATCCGAAGGTAGCAGACCAATGTGAATGGCCTGGCCAAGAGAAGCTGCTCTGAACACTTAGGCTATCAAACTAGAGACTATGAAAACACGAGTAGTACAGACACTCCAAGGAGGATAAATCTAATTGCAAGGGAAACTCAACCAGCTGCAAAATTATTACCCATTAAAAGTAAGCCTTTTTTTTTTTTTTATGAGGGAGGAAAATAGCTTGAGAGTTTTCATCACACTCATCACAGCAGTAAGGACCAAGAGAGAACATGTGGGCTGAGGCAAGCATATGTTGCCAGCCTTAATTAAACCAGAGAGGGACACAGGGAAGCTGACTTCACAGGGCTGGTAAGGTCAGGCCGAGCTTCCATGTTCTCTTCCTTCCAGCTGTTTTCCTCTGAAACTTCACAGCCAGTTGCCTTAGTCCCTCATCTTCCCAAATCCCATATATTAGACATGACACTATTAAGAAATTAGAAACCTGGGCTTCTCTGGACACCGAGATCAAAAGATCAGAGCATTGGCAAATAAAGAATGGAGCATGGGGTGTTCCCAGCGCAAAGCTCAGTCTGGTCCTGCCATGGCACTAGGCGGCCAAGCTGCCAGATCATAGCCTGCTGCTCATTTTCTGCTTGCAAGCAATTCAGTGACATCTGTTCAGGGGTGGAAAGAGCCCTAAACAAGGGTTTTCTCTGGATTGGTCTACTAGGAACATTCTCCCCCTCCCTGTCTTTTCTTCTTTTATTCCTTTTTTTGACAATGGTTTAAAAAAAACAACAACAAACAAACAAAAAAGAAAAATAGCCAGGGCAGTACTACAGAGGAACCTGTCAGTAGACCATGGATTTGCAGATGAATAGGCCAATTTGGTGTGAAATCTGGATGCAGCTTTAGAACATGGGCCACAGCAAAAGGTGTATTTACAGTTTGTCACTGCTGCTTCAACAATACACTACATCTGGTGGCATCAGTTTTTCTCTTCTTTACAATGAAAAAGCAATTATACTGCGGGACCGAGGATACAGTAATATATAACAAAACGAATAAACTCTGCAGCATGTAAGAATTCCATCTTCCATAGAAGTGGTAGATGCTGTTTAGGTACATTTTCCTACAATTTTCACACTCCTGATTCTCTCCAGAGTGTTTTTGTAAGTGTCCCAGTGAGATAAGCAATAGAGCAATCTCACATGAATTAGACTGCTTTCATCTGAAGCAAAATTACACCAGCAACAAGTGTGACTTGGTAGCTCTCATCTAATATAACATTATAAAAAAAAACGGATTCCCTTCCTTACCCTAGGACAGACAAGAATAAAAAAGGGAAAAAGTAAATTTTCTGCCATTGAAATAAAAGCAGATATTATTTTGGTTCCCCATTCTCTGCTACCCTCTACACACTTCAGATTGTTGCAGATTTGGGAGTCTGCGGCTTTTTATGCTTGTTTGTGCTGTAGTAGTTTGTGCTGCTTAGTTCATCTTTGTGTAACATCTGCGGTTGCAGTTTGAAATGGTGGTGGGAACAACTATTCAAACATGTCTTGAAGCTCCGTTTCATCTTTGTTCTGGCCATAACCTCTGTGTTGTGTGACCAGCCTAGAAGCAGTTTAGCAGGTTGCGAAAGAAAGAGTCTAGGCTGACTGGGAGAAAGGCAAATCAGGTGTTTTCTGCTAACAAGTTCTCATTAAAAGAAAGGCCTAAATAAATATCCTTTACAAGTACACTTTACCAAAAAAATATTCAAATGCTTTTCTTTCTTGGTGTCAGATACATTCTTTTGTATTTGTATATATATGCATACGTGTATACAAACTTACAGAAACCTCCCAAATATCTTCTACCCTCCTCCTTTCTTTCTTTGTTTTTTTTTCCTAAAGGGCTGAAATTCATGCACAGGTAAAGGAAAACACACAAGGTTCCCCTTCTAGTTTCTTCTCAGAACAGTTCGTGCTGGTGTGTGTGCATAAAGCAGTCCCCAGAGATGGCATCCCCTTGAATCCAGGAGAACTGGAAGCACGTGGAAGTGCCTCCTCATCCTTCTGCCATCAGCGGTCAGGACTCAAACAGAAGTCAAGACATCCTCAAGAGGTCTTTGGGCCATCACAGCACTGACCCTGCTGCTTGCTATTTTTCTGGACATGTCTGGCTCACAGTCATTACACCATGGATGCTTTTAGTGCAACTTTTAATGTCTATATTTTAAAAATGGGAGGATTTTGCAATAGAGTCAGCACATGGCAATATCTGAATGACTAATAGCCAGCAGAGGTTAATGTCCCTTAGCTTCCTCACAGGCCATCAGCCCCTAGAGCTGATCATTAGTTGCCTGGAATAGCCTATGCCATGGACATTACTGCTTAGTTATTCAGATGAAATGAATTATATCAAAACTAGGACTTCAGTTTTCATAAATGGAGAACTCTGTCTTTTTTTTTTCCCAGACACATTCCACATCCAATCTAACATTATTTTCTTCTTGCTTTAATAAACGATGCTTTCTGCCTGTTAAGCTTTCATAAAATTAAAGACATTTCTTACATATTAGATAGCATATAGAACAGACAAATAACCAGCTTATATTCAGTTATTGTCGCATGACTGAACAAATAACCACAGAAATTGATTGTGGTAAGTAATAAATGAATGAACTAGAAACTGTAGGAAGATCTGCATCCAAACCGCAGAGCAGATGCAGCGTATGACCCCAGTCCTACTTTCTGTTCCCCAGTCACAGGGACATGGGGCATTCTGAGGGACCCTTTGAGCTCAGTCTCCTGAGCTTCCTTTCCTAGAAACCAGAAAGCAGGTTAGTCTTGATAATAAAGTCTTTTAGAGGGCCTCAAACCTATGTGCCCTCATTTTTTTCCGGGAACTAACCCTACCTCCCTCACCAATATTTTCCACAGAAGGAAATGTCTGTGTGCGAGACTGGCGAGCTCCAGCTGATCCCTGCTCTGGATGGTGGCAGTCACCTGATGTCACAGGTATACCCAGGAGAAAGCTTTTCACACAGTCTTTGTGAATTCAAAGCTATATGTACGTGTACTTGTTGTTAGCACTCAGGAAAAGTATTTAATCTCAAAATTACAGAGGCACAAAGTGCCAAATTCTTCCCATCCCAACTGATACTTTGCAAGAAACGACACACCAGATCTTTCCTGCATGGGTACCTACAAATAGCAACACAGAATCACCTCCTGGGCATGCTTTATGTGGTGTAACTCTGTGGCTAGCAGAGTGGAAGAGGTCAAACTTGACAGTCATAAGTCATAGCAGTTTCTTCTACTTTGAACATCGGTAGATTTGTCAGTTTGTAGAGTCAGGAGAAAAGAGGCACCAGAAGCCAGCCTATGCATGACAGTTCCCAGTCAAATATTTGGAGAGGTTTGGATGCAGAGGTCTTGATACACTGCATCAGAGGTCACTTCCCAGCTATTCATTTCCCTACCCCAGTGTATGCCCAGATTCCTGAAGCTTGTTCTGACCATGTAAAGTTCAGGGTGTTGAAATTATTTGCCACCTGATTGTCCGTTATATTTACGTTCACTCAAAAGCATAGGACAGTTCTGTGTGCTTCACATCTGACAGCTTTTCCGCCCAAGGCAGGCTGGCAGACCAGCACCCTGGCTTAGGAGTGCATGTGAGGAAGACGGGGCAGAAGAATGGGCATCGGCTCTTCAGCCACTTCCATTATGAACATTTTGAGAAAGTGCCTCCCTTTCTGTTTGTGTCTGTATGCCGTGGGCTGACAGGTGGTGTGTCTCAGGGCTTGTGTTCAAAGGATGCTGCTGTTGGGTGTTTTGGGGTGCTCAGCCTTGTGTGCATGAGAACGCCTTCCTAGTCAGTTTGCAGAAGGTCCAAGCAGCATCCTGAAGGATTTCACGTTGCACGGATCTGCTTCTCAATATAGCACTTTCCGCAGGCTCTGCTGGACAGAGTGGGATGGGAGCCTCTCACTTTCGATGCGCAGCTAAACACGGTGTGAGCCTGCCAAGAAAAAGTAAGGACAAGAAAAAGCATTTGCTAGGGAATGGATGCAATATGGGCATGTTTGCACCGGTAAATTAAACGGGGCTAGGCCATGAGTTTGTGCACTATTCCTCCGCATGTCTGAGCAGCTTATCAGTAGTGTTTTCCCTAAACAGGTTTGGTCAGTCAACTAGCAGTCCCTACACAGTGCCTGGATGCCACTCAGAGGTTAGGATGTGAAGAGACCACCCCAGCATGAGTCTGGACATGGCCACACTTGGGATTTTTGAAAGGAATGAGGAGAGGCCATGGAGTTTAGCTGCCTGGGTACGAATCATGCCCTGCCTTGTGGCTTCTGAGCTGTGGTCAGTCCCTTTTCCAGTTTGCATAGATAAAGCTTATGGACCTAAAAATTGTGAGATTTGTATTCCCAGCCCTTCAGGAGATTTGATGTGAGACATGCGGATCACTGTTGGGTTTGCACTGACTGAGATCCTTGTTTGTGGAAAGTTGTCTTCTAATTCAGTGATCAGTGCTTCAGGAAAATAAGGCATTTGTGAATGTACTGAAAATAAGAAAAATGCACAAAAAGTTGGTTTGCTCTTCAGGTCTTAAAGATGTTCAAAGAAAATCAAGTCTGAAAGCTGTACATACAGCATTTTATCTTACTGGATATTGAAAACAACAGGCTTGTGTGGGGTTCACTAGCAGCCCACTGTGACAGACATGTCACAAAAATTTGGAAGAGGCTGCAGTGAAGATATTTCCTGGGGAGAACTCAAAGCTGCAAGAGAGGGGCGTCTAAGATCCAGCTGCTGTATTTCTCTGCTCCTTCCCTGCTGCCAAGGATACCACAGCTGTAGACAAACCTTACCCTCACTCCACATCCCAGTTTCTCACCAGTTACTCAATAACTTCTGCAGAAACATAAGGAAAGAGGAAATCTTGAAACTCCTGCTTGATTTCTTTTTTGTTTGTTATTATTTTCATTTTAAGTACTCTCCAGTGACAGAAGGAGTTCACTGACAAAATGAAGAATCAATCAGAAACCAGGGGGAAATGGATGAAAAGGGAGGAGGAAGAGGAAGAAAAATACCCAGTGTCCTTCTGGTTACATCTCTTGACAGCTTTCCTGAAGTTCTAATGTATTATTACTACTATATTACTGCACTACATGTCAGGTCCGTGACAGACATGAGCTTTCCAATGGGAGAGAATGAGGATGTAAAAAGCTTTCTCTGGAGGTTATTTCATGCATGGAGAGCTGCAAAAAGGAGGGCAGCAGAATGAGTGAGAAATGGAGAGTGAAAGGATGCCAGGGATATATCAGAATAAAGAGATGGAAAGGGAAGATCAGAAGATCAAGGACAGGGCTACGTAGGGTCTTGATAGTGAAAGGAGATGTGTGTATTTTTTAAGCTGTGTAATGGAAGGAAGACAGGGTGGGAAGGTGAGGGGGCGGCCAGGTTGTGCATCCAGTGTGATGGAGGCTAATCTATTCCCAGAGAGGGGACAGCAACAAAGAAGTTGTTTTGGTCCAAATGTGTAGGTTCCGTCCTTCTTAACAAAGGCTGCTACCGAGAAATCCCACAGACTGTGGGATTCTTAAGATCTGCTTCTTGCAGCTTCACTTATGTTTGTAGTAATTCTCCACCCTTGTTCACACTGTCAGGTCTCACACAACTTATCTCTGTGCTGCTCCAAAAAGAGAGGTAAAGCCATGAATTTGGAGATGAGAAGGCAGCATCACAGCCTGGCTCCTATTGGAGATGACTCCCGTGTGATCAGCCAAAAGGCTGCGTCTAACATCACCTAAAATGCCATGTCACAGGATGGGACAGAGGCGTGACATGTCAGGCAGGCACGTGTCACCTGTTCTCAGATAGGTCCTAATGGGTGACATGCTGCCCTGCAACAGCCCAGTATCCCAGTGTCTCCTGTGCCCTGGGACCTCTCATTTCAGACATCTCTCCTAATCTTGTGCTGCCTCTCGCATCAAGTAAAAAGAAATCTGACAGTATAAAGGAAACAGAAAAAACTTCTTGGCTTCTACCTTCTCCACTGAATTAACCATCTCTGGCAGATTTGTGGCTTCCTATGACCCTTGAGTTTTACTGTCTGCCAGCACACCACGCACTGATTTTCCTCTCTCTTTCCCCTACAGCAAGCATTATGGTGATCTTTCTCAACACTGACAGGGGCAGGGCTTACTTCCAGTAAAAGGGCACCGTACTTAGCTGCACAGGGTAAGTGAGGTTAGGGAAATAGGTGCATGGGAATAATGAGAGCACAGAGGGCAGCAGACATTCAATATGTTTATGCAGTTAAATGTAACAAGTTCAGACACTATCATTTATTTTTTTCCCATTGTTCACCAAGAAACCCCCATGCCTCTGTTTGCACTGTTTTCTCTTTGTGAGCACTCTCCTATTTTTCTTAACCTCTGCATTGCAGTGCAGCTAGACTGTGTACATGAAGATATACTCCCTGCCCTGGGGAAGATCCAAGATAAGCAGAGAAGTGACATACAAATGGCAAGGGGGAGAGAGTGATCTAATCGACTGGCCACAAGCTTTGTACATTAAGATAGGAAAAGCATACAGAGAAAAGGAAAGCTGGTTTCTGCTGTGAGGCATGCTGCTCTCCCCCTTCTTTTCTTTGTCCTTGTCTTTACACCGTTGTCTCCCTCATGCCCTTTCTTGTGCTTCCCATGCTGAGATGGTGTTAGACTTGGGGGAGGCATCGTGAGGGCTGTAGCGTGGCCTGTGCACACACATTGGCCAGTTAGATTGTTTTCTAATTTAGTTTTCTGCCTGTCTCTGACTCTTCTCATGGCCTTCAGCCCAGCACAGGGATGTCAGCTGCTCCTCGCTAAAATTGGCTCCATTCCTCTTGCTGTCTGGTGAATACCTAACACCTGCTGATGGTCTTTGAGTTACAGCATTTTCATGTGCTTCCATATTGCACGTAAAGATGGAAAACAGGCTTCCCCCCCCTCCCCCTGCCCCTCCTTTCCTCACCCCTAAAACTCTTTTCAGGTGTCAAATCTGAACTCAGCAATACAAAAGAATTTCCTGCACTTTCATTTCACTATTCATCACTATTCACTATGTTCATCTTTGGGTGGAGTTTTTGAAACTCTCCTCTTCAAAACATCTTGAATGCTTAAAGTTCAAGAAGGAAGCTGAATGCTTTTGTTTCAGGGCAAAATAAGTATTTCATATTACAAAATGCAAATTCTTTCTCTGGCTCTTCTGTCCAGCTGGAAAATGGTTTGAAGATGTCCGAGCAGCCACAGGGCTTCCTGTCTTTTTCTGCTACTCCCAGTTAGCTGTAAACCAAAATATGAGGCCAAATCCTCCCCGTGGCACAGCATCATCATCACATCATCGATGGAAAAGCGTGGCAGATGTCATCGCAGCGGCCCTGCCACCCTGCCTGCTCCTCCTTGCTGTAGGGCAGCTGCTGAAGGAGCAGCAGCCCAGCAGAAGCAGTTGGACCCTATGGCATGGAGTGTAAAAGCCTCCACACTGTCAGCACTGGGATGGGGCAGGAGGAATGGGTGAGTTTTCTTTGACCAGAGCCTGGCCTCTGGTCTCCCAGGCCTCCCCTCTTTGGACCTTGGACCTTTCAGCTTTTGTGAGTCGTGTCACATGTGTGAGACATGTGAGTCGTGGAGAGACTTTGGTTCATGGATGCTCTGAGTCACTAAGTCTGTGACAGCACCCACTTTGTGGGCCATGCTCACACAGGGGACGTTGTATAGGCTCCCATTGGTGTTGCAACGCACTTGGGATACCGCACAATGTCCCTGTAGAACCAAGGTGACAAACCCTGCTCCTGGAAGGACGACCTGCCTTCCATATCATTGCAGAGCCATGGTCAATACTTGAAGCATACAAAGATTTTTAATCCCCTGGGACAAAACTCTGACAGAGTAATGACACTGTAGAAAACCTCAGACATCTGACATGAATGTGGTAAACTTCCTCTACTATGAATATCTTGGCTTTGGAGGTGATAGCCAGCGGAAAGACGGGCACTTGGCTGGGCATCTCTGCTCTTCTGATTGCTTATTTCATCCTCCTTCCTCACAGCCAGTCCTGGGAAGAGCTGTCAGACTGCAGCTGCCCGTTTCACGCCTCTCTGAGACAGCTAGGACAAGGCTACTGGAGCCCTGTACGCATCCTTGGCTGCCACCCAGACCACCTGTGTGCACTTGGACAAGTTCTTAAATCCTCCAGCACTCCTCCTGAACGCCCCACATTTAATGGCGTTCATTTACTAGCTTTCCAGGACCTCTCCCCCTCTGCAGCCGCTGTAGACTCTTCAGTCTGGATCCGTCCTTCTTAGCCTCACGTGTGTAACTGAAGTGCCTGGTAAATGTCTTGTCCCCATCATCATCTCTGATGCCATCATCTGCCAGCAACAGGCACTCCCAGGTGGGAAGCGATATAAGGTGGGATGTACTGGTCTGGCACAAATCTGGGCTGCGACTACCCTTCTCTGAGTCCACGGCACCTAGTGCGAAGGTGCTGAAGCTGGGGCATGTATGGAACACGTTACCGAAGAGACTTCAGAACTGGACTGCCTTCAACCAAATGTCTGAAATGTGGTGGAGACTTTATATCCATCTGTTGGGAGGACTTTGTCTGTTATCTATAATGAAACTCTTCCCCAAAGTAATTTAATTGCTTAGCCTAGTAATGAATTGTATATTCCTCAACTTCTCAGCGAAAAAAAAAAGTGATTTTTCCTGTGGCTGCCACTGCACAGACATCCCTTTTGATACCACATTGCACTAAAAGCAATATTGCCTTTCTCAGGGCACAGATAATACAAGATGAAGATTGGTAAAGTAACTTCTAAAAAGGCTGCTTCAAAAACATGTAGCCTCATTAATATGAACTGACAGCTTCAAAAAGCCATCTTTGCTGACCTAGCTCAGAGAAACACCAAGATGTGAGCAATGAAAATGTCCCAGGGAAGTGAGTGGGCTTAAAACTAAGGACAGACTACACTGGGATCTACAAGCACACAGGAGTAAAAGTAGGCTGACATGCTTTGGCAGGGTGAAGCCTTGCTGTCACACTCACCGTGGTGACCCGTTTTCTCTGCATGACTCTGCAGGGGACATGCACACTCCTCCAGTTCGTCCCATTCCTTCAGTGTCATTAGTTCTGTTCCTCCCACATTGAAGTTCACAGTGGAAGGACTTTGCTGCACTGCTGAGGGTCTGCGAAATGACACCTCATTTTTGCTGTGTGGTTTAGGAGAGGGTTGTTTGATTCTAGCAAAAGAACTGCCCTGAGATTTTCCATGCAACTTGAGGATTGGAAGGGAGACTTCATCCGTTTCTCCACTGGGAAGCAACCTTATAGCTGTGAGGTCTGGGATAACTGCCCCACAGTTTTGGGGCAGTGGTAAAATTGAGCAATGGTAAAACTGTTCCTTTTTGTGCCCTCAAGTAAAGCTTGAGACTTAATCCAATGGACAACAGAGACACAACGACTCACCTCCAGAGCCTGGGCAGGAGATGGGGGCAGCAGATGGGGCTGGTACAAAGAAGGAAAATGGTTTGGTCGCTGCTGTGAGCTGACAGCTGTCTGAAGGCTGTCTGAAGGCAATCTGTAAGTTGCAGATATCTTGTTCTGTACCCAGCACTACCTTTCTTATGCAAATTTGTGTAGTTACTTGATTTCCATTTTCTACAACTCCCTCCTCAGTAATATGAAGTTATTATTTACATACACTTAGTTAATGCACAGTTTATATGTACACACTTCACTGAGGTTCTGCAGGTTAATTAACCAAAATCTGACTGGATTCTGCCCTGCCTATAGATTTGTATGGGTGTAACCAGGATCATGACTTGACTGGTGCAAAGTGCTCAGGAAATGAGAAATAAATTGGATTTTATAAAGAAATTGTTCAACGCTAAAAAACTATATATATTTTTAGTACATTATTTTAGAGCAGGAGATGTAGACAAATAAAGCGTCATGCGGCAAGGACACTCCTGGAGAGCAAACACTTGAGAAGCAGGTAAGTACAGCTCCTCGCGTCCCACAGCATGCTACTGCTGATGACACTGCGTGACTGCAGTCATTCAACTAACTCAATATCGTGTAAGGATGCACTTAAGGGAAATTCAGTGCCTGGTGAAAACCCACCCCCAACTAAACTACAGCCTGATCCTTGACAGGAACCAAGGCTGCCTGCTTTTCTGATGGGTCATTTTTGGTGCAGACAAGGGGGTTGTAGAGCCTCCCTTTGACCGCCAGAGGTCACAAGCAAAACATCTCAGCCCCCTCAGCCGCTCTCCTGGAGGGAGGGAGGGAGGGAGGGAGGGGGAAGAGTCGGCAGAGACACTGCCTCCTTCACAGTGAGTAAAAGGCAGGTGATAACAGAAAGGAGCCCCAGCAGCTGGGGGGGAAGGTGCCAAGGTCAGCAATGCAGCCATCAGCCTGCCCGCCTGGGAGCTGGGAGACATACGCTGCTGGATGTCATGCAGATTTGTTGACGTTTGTTGCCCTTTTGTATTTGCTTATTCACAAACACTGTTGCAGGAAACTTTCCATGTTTTGCAAGGGGCATGCAGAATCTAAAAGTCCTGTTGAAACCTGCGTGAATATTCAAAAAAAGGCACTTGCAGCTTTCCTCAAAATGTGCTTTAGCTATTTGCAGACACATTTCAGGAATACTAAAAAAGCATCTGAGCATAATCCACAACCGAGAGAGGGAATTTTCCTGGCCATAAAGCCTGGATCAGCTCATAGACAAGAAACACAAGCACGTGACTTCTCTGACCAGCCATAAGACACAAAAATTGGAAAGGAGCAAAAAGCTTAGGATGAAAATCGGCTTAAATATATCCACAGTGTAAAACTTTAAACAGTTATTAAAGTCATGGGGGGCTGTAAACTGTGTGCCCATCATCTGCAAAAGAAAATGTGCTTTCAGACAAATTATTTACAACAAATAACTTCACCTTCTCTCCCTGCTTCTTTGAGCACAGCTGTGGGCAATGTATGTTGGAAAGGAAAGGACTGATGGTGGCAAATCAAAATCGTAATTTTTTATTTCAGAAAAAGTCAAGCCAAGCAACTGTGTTCTGCTGTAAAGCACCATCATGTCCTGGCCAGAGCCCCGTGCACTCCCGGTTACTGGTAGCCAGGATTAGTTGTCTTCCCATGAGAAGCACAAATGAGGAAAGAGAAAAGGCGTGAGGCAGAAAGAATGGAACCGATGAGCCAGAATTTCCCAGTTCCCTCCACAGTTTTACAACTCTATAGCACACATGCTTTGACTATAAGTAAAGAAGAGTAATTATATTCATATTTAAAAAAACCCACCCAGTTGCTCTGAGAGAGTCCCACAGTCTCTTTTACTGAGAGATAAGGCTCTTGAAAAAGATGAGATTTATTTCTCAAAATTGGTAAAACACATTTTTGAGCAATGACTAAAATTAAGCCTCATCTTGCAGTGAGTTATTACTACTCTGAAAGAGAAGTTTATTACAGAAATCCTGACAGCTCATTAACTACCTTACTAAGGAATGGTTGTGCTATAATAAAACTCCCATCACTCCACCTTCGCAGCAAAAGAAAAGATAAAATGAACAGACGATTTACATATTGTGTTTGATCAACAGTCACAAGAAACACAACCCCGGGGTCTCAAGTCAGTGCCATGGTGGGGTTGTGGCGGGCACTGGGAAATGCCTGCCTCCTGCAGAGACGGGCCACCAGAACGGGGTTGCTCATTGCCCGCCCCTTGGCCACCTTCTTCAAGCGCTTCTCAGCCACCTCCATCAATGAGAGTTTATTTCTGTCTCCCCATAGTAGAGGGCTGCAGGGGTGGGCAGTGGTTTCTGAGACATTTGCCATTTCTAGCAGCTCCCCACAGAGAAGCTGTGGGTCCACCTTCTGTCACTCTGCAGCAGTATTAACCTTCTTCTTTTGTCGAATCTGTTCCTAAAAATCTCCTCTAAAAGAGGTTCCAGGGTCTAAATGCATCTCAGTGCTGCAAATCAAGCCAATTATCCCGAGTCCTGCTCTTAGCAGACAGAGGAAGCTCGATCTCCCTCCTTCACATTATAACCTCTGACAAACTGGGGGACTGACACAGGTTCCTGCCCACCCCTCACCCCTATGTCCCAGTCTTCCCCACAGCAAGCAACAGCAAAATCCATGAATTTATGCAGAAATAATATTTTGTAACTCTCCTATCATACCTATTTTTCTCCTCTACTCTCTGCAGCTTATCACATCTTTCTTTAAAGTGGGGTTATTGGCCTTGGACAGTAACAGTCTAGCGGGGACCTTATCGTTATGAATCAGAGCATGTTAAATACTTCTGGTGTCTCGTACATGACATTCGTGTCGGTAAATCCAAGAATGGGAGTTGTCTTTTCCGCAGCACCATCATACACACATTTTTAGCTTCTGAATCACAGTAATTGTGGAATTATTTTCCACTCTACCGGTGACTTACCGTTAGTTCCCCATTGCGTATTTCTGTATTCATATCTTATGACTAAAGGAAGCTGTTTGTGTTTCTTTTTACTGAACACCCTGCAGACCTTGGATCACTTCTCCAGCTTGTCAAAATCATTTAAAATGTTACCCCTGTCTTCCAAAGTACTCGCGTCCCTTCCCAGTTTGCTGTCATCTATGAATGGCACAAAAAATGTTTTCTATGCCATCCTACAAGCTGCTTAACATGACCAAACCTAAGGTAAAACCCCACTGAACATTATTTTTAATACATTCCGGTTTGACAAAAAAATAAAACCCTAAGCATGTTTTTCCCTCACTGTATGCATCTACCTATGAGCTAAGTGTCTAAGCTGCTGATACAGTGGGTGGGTGCTGGAGAGCTATTCTGCTGATCCTTAGGTGAGCAATGAATGATAAGTTGAATTTTTTTTCTGGACTGTACAATGATGCCCTCAGGGCAGCCATATGGGGTTGGTAGATCTGATACAGTACCTGCGGGAAGTCCACCCTGCTTTGAAGTGGTAGCTGAAGGTCAGCCAGTAGGCATCTCAGATGGTACTAGATGCCTTTATGTGGGCAACTGCATTGAGCCCTAGATCTCCTCCCTACAAAGGAAGCTTAGATGCCTAGGTTACATGTAGACACCTACACAGTAAACAAGAGACATTTCTATGCACAAATCTGAGGACTAATCTTGTCATACCTATCTTCATTTTCGCTTAGGGAAGTGCCATGTAAAGCAGTGTGAAGAGCCATACGAAAGTCAAAGCAAATCATGTTTGTTGTTGTCCCTTAGACCAATTGCTTAGTCAAAGACTGAAATAAGATCAGTTTGACATGATTCTTCTTGATAACTCCATGACTGCTGGTTTTCAATCACTGTATTATCCTTTAGGTGCTTTGATGGTGTTTGCTTAATAATTGCTTCTAAGCACCAAACTTACATTCCCTGAGCACTAGCTCCCTGGACTTTCCCTCACCTTTTAAAAACCTGTGCCATATTTGCCATTCTACACTTCTCTAAGACATCCCATAAGCTCATGAAAGCAATTGTTAGAGAAACAGAAATTGCTTCAGCTGGCTCTGCAAGTTCTTCAGTGTGTGTTCCATTGCGTGTTGCCAATTTGAACAATTCTACCTAACTGTTGTTTAGATTCTTCTTTTGGAAGTTCATCCTGCATTTCTGTTCCCTTATTAAAATAGCAATAAATATCTAGTCCTAATTAACCTTGTTTGGTGATGACTGAGGTTGTTGAATACTTTGGCCACTTTTGTCCTTCTGACTTGCGAGCTGACTGTGCTTTCCTTTGTTCTCCTCTTGCTTTCCCTGTATTCCTCAATGTCCTCCCTGCCCCTTGCTGTTTGTAACACATTTTACAGCTTAGCCATTCTGAATTTAATACTATGTACTGTAGATGTGAGGACTAGTGGAGGAAGATTGTTTTCCCTTCCTGAGTACCAGATGCTGGATTCAGTTACTATTAATATTATCTGACAACAGTATTGAAAACAAATAGTGTCAGGTTTTGGCTTTAGTGTAGCAACGCTATACTGCTGTTGATTACTTCAGCTGTATGCATGAAATGGTGTATGATTGCTTTTTTGCAGGCTCTTTTGAAATAGTCTGTATGTAAAAATGGAAAATATGAGGCAAAATTGAAGGATACAGGCCATACATCTTGCATCTTTGCTTCCAGCATCTCCTTGTAGGTCATTGGGATCATTTTGCTATCATGTTTTCCCTTTTACTCACCTCAAATAGCAATCTAGAAATTAAGGATAGCTATTAAATAGGTTCATGTGGGAAAAATTATTTGGGTTTGGTTTTTTGCTGTTTTTTTCCCAATTCTGGTAATTTCCAAATGTTTATTCAAATTACAGAATTTCTGGACTCATTGAGAATGTCCAACAGCAAAGGGCAAACATATTTGCTAATGGCGAGTAGCCTGTTATTCAGCATGGTTGTGATTAAAGCTTAAAACGGTCTTGGATGCAATCTTTTGAACTCCAAATTATGGCTCACATGATAGATTGATGCAGAAAATGTTTACACTTCATTATGCTGTAAGATGATGGATAAGCTCGCAACTGCATTTGATCAGTGAAGTGTAGGAGCAGGTCAGATGAAGTAGCAGATGGAGCAGGTTGAGAAATGAGGATAGAAAGTTAATTGTGGCCAAGATTAATTTCCTTTATTTGACTATGTGGGAGAAGGTTTTGAAATTGTTTGGAAAGTATTTCTAATTTCAGAAGACAATAATAGTATTTAGCATTGCACATGACTTTAGGATCATAAATTTAATCTATAGATTTCAAAGCACTTCACAAACATAACTGTTAATCTTCTTGCTCGTTGTTTAAAGGGGAGGCACCAACAATTTAGTGAACTTTCAGTTTGTCCCAACTTTTCACACTGGTCCACAGCAGGTGCCAAGCAGAGTCCTGCTGTTCCCAGTTAGCACATTCTCAGACCTCAGACCAGACACAGAAAGCCAGCTCGTTTGTTGATGTCATTGAAGAAAACCATAAATGAGATCTGGTTTTCCTGGAGAATCCTTTTGAGTCCCAAGCAAATGGGCAGGATTGCAGCCGATCTCCGGTAGTATTAGTTAATTGGGAACTTGCTGAGATAGCAGCACTCTGAGCACAGTGTTCCCACAAACTGATTAAAGAGAGAAATCTGGCTGCATCCAAATGGAGGGACACGGGAGTGCCTCTGACCACACCTTGGTGATGTGTCAGGATGAGAGCCCGATACCTAACATCTAAATGAGCCTGATGGTCCGGGCAGGTCCCCAGTCTGGAAAGCTGGTTTATCAGGACCTTAGTGTCATACACATACATGTGGGATGCAATTGCCTTTGTGCATCTGCTGCATGCAGAGCATACAGGCATTTGCACAAAAGAATGATGAAAAAAAAATATTCCCATTAGCTAGGTGGAAACTGGATAATTTCTGTGCTTTTTTGCTCAGTTACTTATTGCTGCCTTCTTGCTCTTAAACGTTGCAAAGGTTCCCACGCATCACTGAAGTGCTCTGTTCCATAAATGCACATGTAATGTCCAGTCATCCCAAGCATAGTTTCCACTCCTCTCTAGCTTGTAATCCTCTATGCCCCTTAGAAATCACTGACTGATTTCTCACCCATTGAAATCAAAGGCCAAAATTCCCTAGACTTCAATGAGGCCAATACTTTTTCCCTGTGTCTCTGCCATCGTTAAGCGGAAGCCATTTGGCTTTAGATACCAGCTGTCTCATCATTCTAAATAAGCTGCCAAAAGAAAGAAAAAAGAACACTTTTTCAATCATTTTAGTTCTTCAGGAAATCTGGAGTCGTACACAGACCTTTCAGTTTTCTCAGTATGTGTCCTGTCAGTTTGTCTGCTCTGAGAGAGTCCAATTATGTATGTTGCAGTCATATTATAAAACTGCCATTTCAGAAAATAACTGATTTCACAATGTGATTGCAACATATTAAAAATACCATTTGCTGTATTTACAAATACTGACTGCTAACAGGGGCACTCACAGAGCAGATGGGCATCTCTTCAAACAGTGTTTAGCAATTTGGGGTACTTCACTGAAGAAGAGATTGTTGTAAAGGGGTGGGTGGCTGTGTGCTGATGTTAAATAGGAGGATGGCTTGTCTTGAGTGACAGTCAGATGTACTCCTAATCATGACAATCAAATAGCACATCTCCGGGCACCTAGGAGCAGTGCAAAAGACGCAGATAATATCGATCACATCAAAGTAACTGGAACTTGTGTGGGGCACAGATCCTGCATGTTACATAGGCAAAACGGCAATGAAGTAAATAGAAATTTTGGCTGAACCGTGCCTCCTGTCATCACATGGCTTTGAAATATGAAAATCTAAGGCTTGAGTGCAATCATTTGCGCTCATGCTCTGAATGGGAAAATAAATGAACATGTAAATAATGGCATCTTCTCATATATACCTGACTTCTCCGCACACTTCAGGTTCTGTGCATTTAAACAAAAAAAAAGGTGCAAAAAATATCCAGAATACTACTACATCTAAGAAGCCCAAATTTTGAAAAACTATTGAAATAAGGTATTGTTACTGTTGTAATACCATCACGTAACAGTGTTTACAATATGTTATCACATCATGTAACAACATAGTAACATATATGATGTAATATATATGATGCAGCTGTATATTACCTTTCACTTTTCACCCAGAGATATCAACATGCCTTACAAAGAAGAGCAGTATTAGTACTGCTATTATAATTACTATTATCATTAGCCAACAAGAAATGTGCATGTCTGCACAATGCAGATGAACCCAAACAATGTACGTGCACGGAACAGAAATGCCTATAAATATTCATCTGAAATATTACTTCAATAGCACATTACATATCAACAAAACTGAAGCTATTTTTAAAAGGGGTGAGGGGAAATTATTTTCTACCAGTTTATTCACGCAGTACAGATGACTCTGGAGAAAAGGACAATGACCATGAAACTAGCATTAATCTTTACATATGATTGATCATTTAATTGTAGTAGCCTTTCATGAAGCTAAATAATCGCTAGTTGATACAGAATTGTACTCAAGATTTGCAGGGTAAACACCCATCAAATTTTAGACATCACACAGTAGCCCAAGATATAATTATCAGTTCATCATTTGTATTGTTAAACATATCACGTAGACAGTGGAAATAAATCCCAACATACCAAAACCTCAAGCAGCATCCTAATTGAAATACAACAACCTTCATATTCAGGTTATTGAGTAATTTAAAATTGGTATATTTAACCATAACTCTTGTTCTGCATTTAAAACAGAAGCATGAGCCAATGTTTTGGGGTAAACTATTACATTGCTGTGAAGAAAAACTGTCAAGATAATAAAACATGGGAAGCAACAGAGAGGTGAACTCCAGCACTGGTATTGCTAGACTATGTTATTAATTTTGGATTAGGTGTGAGTGATGGGTTTAACATTTACACTAGAGATCAGGGTGGAAGGGTTCCATCCAATTCTTCTTTATCAAAAAATGGCCCCCTTTATGACAGCTCTAAAGAGCGATATGTGAACAATTTATAGCTAAATCATACAATGCTGCTAAGGCTCTGGCAAGTAACAAAGGTTGTTGGCAATGATAAGTTACAACACACAGTAGAGAAATCTTCCTTGTCCACAGTTTACCACCATTTTTTTCAAAAATGGTGGAAAAACTTGAGAGAAATGGGGAATATGTTTGAGAGCAGAGCAAGTGATTATCTTGTTCAGCCAAAATCTTGCCCAGAATGCAGTTGGTAACCATCTGCCTTCAAACTATTTGTCTGTGGCTCTGGCTGTGCCTGACCTACATGTGACACTTCCGAGCAGATGTGCATCAGGATACAACAGATGAGAGAATGTCAGCCCCTGCCAAAAGGACTCCACACATATTGGGAAGGATGAATACCAATAAATCAGGATCAGACGGGATGCATTGTATGGCTTTTTCAGAGTTGAGAAACAGTTGAATTGTTTTATCTATTAAATGAATCGATGAAAGATTTAATAGTAATATGTCTTCCTGCTATATTTGTCTTAGGCAGCAACATAACATTTGTGTCCACCCAGGACCTTTTATTTTCAGGGCTTAGAGGCTGAAGCAGAGGTTTGATGCCTGGAAATTGAGATCCACCAAAACGACATTAATTCCATCCTATTATCTCCCACTTACTTTCTATTCATACTTCATTTAACTTGTATGAGGAGTTCACAGGCTCAGAGTATATATTTAAGATATTTCAGGAAGTGGATAAGGGAAGGGGAAGAGGATATTTGAAAAGAAGTAAACATGAGTTGAATGCATACGTGTCAGAAGGGGGGTCCAAATGTATATGGAACACACACAACAGCTGGGACAGGAGAAGTGCTGTGTTGTCAACAAGCGTCATGTAGAAATGGAGATAACCACGTGCTCAGCTATCTGTCTGATACAAAGCAGCTTGTGACTCTTCATTTAAATTGCAGGAAATGGCATTTTGTGGTAGGCACTTGTCATTTGGAAGAGTTGTTGCATTTTGTTGGCCAAGGAGGGTTCATTGGGAGGAGTTTTCAAGGGACAGGAACCCTGGTGATAAGAATAACAGCTAGGGCGATGAAAGGGACTAACACTTCAATTTCACTGCCTTTCTGATACTAGCTTTACAGTTCTACAAAGTTCTTAATGCAGCAGGGTCTTTAATTGCTACAATATCTTTTAATGAAGCTTCATCTAAGGTTGTGTTTAAAACTGGACAATACCTCATTAAAAATACTTTATAAAGTGACTTCTTTATAAAAAGAATGAAAATAGTTTTCTCATCTAATTTCTGGGTGTCCTACATCATCAGGGAATATATCACAGGCAGTTCATAAGCATTTGTATCAGCTGGCTACATGATGCAGTTAGCTACATGATTTTAAACAGGAATGCCAGAATCTTTCTTGAAGAAAACAAGTGGGCAAAAAACAGAAGCAAAATTGATGAGAAAATGGAACACATTTGATTTAATAAGGATGCATGCATCTTTTCAAAGACAGCTGAATAAATTTAGAACAAAGAGATTAGTTTCCTTTTTTGTATTATTATGATTATTAATACCAGTTGTATTAATTTAGCTCAATGTTATTTTAATCCCAATATGTTTTCAGAATCAGAGGTAAGTCTTTGATGTCCTTGAGTGTACATGAAAGCTGTACATTTAGAAATAACATGTTTTCCCTAGTACTGACTTCCCCACTGCATCAATATGCTCTCTCAGATCCCTGCCCTTCCTACTCCCAGTCCAGTTTTGTACCTACTGCAGAATTTACTAAGAGCCACAAATCTAAATGCTGTGATGCAAATGGTGACTACTTCAGTAAATTATGTTATGTTATAGTAAGCTGAATTAGGATTCTTTCCCTGGAGCATACACTTTTCAGGGCCACCAGGTTTCTGTGTGCTCTCTTCCCCGGTGATGTATGGGAACCAAGGAGTGATTTGCACCCTATGCATATGTTTAGAGAGGATTGCTCTCTATGTGTACGTTCAAAGTGCAGAAAAGAGCTTTTCGAATTGTGCTGTTTGTATCACACTCTCTTGATCTCTCTGAGCGCTGGCTGGTCATGTGGTTTATCTTTTTTGTTAACAGATTATCAATATGCAGCTAATACTTGGTACCTGCCCCTAGTTGGTCAAGTGGCTGTCTCCCAGAGGTTTAACTCATATAAAGGGATAAAACCAGGCTTGATAGAGATAAGCCTGGGGGTGGCACACCAATGTTTGACAGTGTGCTAGCAAGGTCCTTTGGTCTGCTGTCTCAGTGGAGGTAGATGGAGATCCATGCAGCACCAAAGATGCAAAGGTCACTGATGTGTTATAAACTGCAGAAGTGCCTGATAATGGTCACATAAGAATTAGGGCTTCTCCCCCTGCGAAAAGTGGTGGGATCAATAGCCCAACTGAAGTGTACCTACACCAATGCACGCAGCATGGACAGCAAACAGGAGGAGCTGGAATCCACTGTGAAGCTGGGAAAATATGAAATAGTTGCCATCACGGAAACATCGTAGGATGACTTGCACAACTGGAGTGCTGCAATGGATGGCTATAAACTCTTCAGAAGGGATAGGCAAGGAAGGAGAGGTGATGGGGTAACGTGGTACATTAGGGAGGGTTTTGATTGGCTGGAGCTTAATAAGGGTGACAACAACGTTGAGTGTTTATTGATAAGAATCAGGGGGATGGCCAACAAGGCAGATATCCCACAGATATGGGAGTTGGTTACAGAACACCCAACCAGGATGGAGAGACAGATGAAATATTCTATAAGCAGCTGGGAGAAGTCTCACAATTGCTAGCCTTTGTTCTCATGGGGGACTTGAACTTACCAGATGTCTGCTGGAAACACAAAACAGCAGAGAGTGAACAGTCAAGGAGGTTCCTGGAGTGTGTGGAAGATAACCTCCTGAGCCAGCCAGTGAGGGAGCCAGCTAGGGGAGGCACCTCACTGGACCTGTTGTTTATGAACACAGAAGGACTTGCAGGTGATGTGATGGTTGGAGGCTGTCTTGGGCATTGCAATCACAAAAAAATGATAAAGAGTTTTAGATTCTTGAAGAAGTAAGGAGGGGGGTCAGCAGAAAAGCTACCTCAGCCTTCCAGAGGGCCAACTTTGGCCTGTTTAGGAGACTGGTTGACAGAGTCCCTTGGGAGGCAGTGCTGAAGGGCCAAGGGGTCCAGGGAGGCTGGACATCCTTCAAGAAGGTAATCCTAATGTCGCAGGAGCAGGCCATCCCTGTGTGCTGGAAGATGAGTCAGCAGGGAAGACAACCAGCCCAGCTGAACAGAGAGCTTTGGTTGGAACTCAGGAAAAAAAGAAGAGAGTTTGCAACCTTTGGAAGAAGGGGCAGGCCACTCAGGAGGATTACAAGGCTCTCATGAGGTTATACAGGCAGAAAATTTGAACGGCCAAAGCCCAACTACAACTTTATCTGGCTACTGCCATAAAAGACAATAAAAAATGTTTCTATAAATACATTAGCAGCAAAAGGAGTGCGAAGGAGAATCTCCATCCTTTATTGGATGTGGGGGGAAATATAGTAACAAAGGCCGAGGAAAAGGCTGAGATACTTAATGCCTTGTTTGCCTCAGTCTTCAATATTAAGACCAGTTGTTCTCCAGGCACCCAGTCCCCTGAGCTGGAAGACAGGGATGGGGAGCAGAATGAAGCCATCAACGTCCAAGGGAAAATGGTCAGTGACCGGCTGCACCACTCAGACACACTTAAGTCTGTGGGGCCAGAAGGGATCCACCCAGAGGTGCTGAGGGAGCTGGTGGGAGTGCTCACCAAGCCACTGTCAATCATTTATCAGCAGCCCTGGCTAACTGGGGAGGTCCCAGCTGACTGTGGGTTAGCCAGTGTGATGCCCATCTGCAAGAAGGGCAGGAAGGAGGATCTGGGGATCTACAGACCCGTCAGCCTGACCTCAGTGCCGGGGAAGGTTATGGAGCAGATCATCCTGAGTGCCATCACATGGCACGTACAGGAGAACCAGGTATATCAGGCCCAGCCAGCCTGGGTTTACGAAACACAGGTCCTGCTTGACTAACCTGATCTCCTTCTATGACAAGGTGACCCACTTAGTGGATGAGGGAAAGGCTGTGGTTGTTGTCTATCTGGACCTTAGTAAAGCCTCTGACACTGTCTCCCCCAGCATTCTCCTGGAGAAACTGGCTGCCCATGGCTCGGACAGGTGCACTCTGCACTGGGTAACAAGCCGGCTGGGTGGCCGGGCCCAAAGAGTGGTGGTGAATGGAGTTAGATCCAGTTGGTGGCTGGTCACAAGTGGTGTCCCCCAGGGCTCAGTATTGGGGCCAATCCTGTTTATTATCTTTGTCTATGATCTGGACAAGGTGATTGAGTGCATCCTCAGTAAGTTTGCAGATGACACCAAGCTGGGTGGGAATGCTGATCTGCTTGAAGGTAGCAAGGCTTTGCAGAGGATCTGGACAGGCTGGATCAATGGGCTGAGGCCAATTGTATGAGGTTCAACAAGGCCAGGTGCTGGGTCCTGCACTTGGGTCACAGAAGTCCCATGCAGTGCTACAGGCTTGGGGAAGAGTGGCTGGAAAGTGCCTGGTGGGAAAAGACTTGGAGATATTGGTTGACAGCCAGCTGAACATGAGCCGCCAGTGTGCCTAGGTGGCCAAGAAAGCCAACAACAACATCCTGGCTTGTATCCCAAACAGTGTGGCCAGCAGGACTAGGGCAGTGATTGTCCACCTGCACTCGGCACTGGTGAGGCCGCACCTCGAATCCTGTGTTCAGGTTTGGGCCCCTCACTGCAAGGGGGATGTGGAGGTGCTGGAGTGTGTCCAGGGAAGGGCAAGGCAGCTGGTGAAGGGTCTAAAGAACAAGTCTTACAAAGAGTGGCTGACAGACCTGGGGTTGTTTAGCCTGGAGAAAAGGAGGCTCAGGGGAGATCTTATCACTCTCTACAACTATCTGAAAGCAGGTTGTAGGCAGGTGTGGGTCAGTCTCTTCTCCCAAGTAACGGGTGACAGGACGAGAAGAAACGGCCTCAGGTTGCTCCAGGGGAGGTTTAGATTGGTTATTAGGAAAAAATTCTTCACTGAAAGGGTTGTCAAGCATTGGAACAGGCTGCCCAGGGAAGTGGCTGAGTCACCATCCCTGGTGGTATTCAAAAGACATGTAGATGTGGTGCTTAGGGACATGGTTTAGTGATGGACTTGGCAATGCTGGGTTAATGGTTGGACTCAATGATCTTAAAAGTCTTTTCCAACCTAAATGATTCTATAATTCTAACAGGTGAGGTGGGAGGAATTACCGTGTTTCTTTCAAAATTCCCAGGCACCTTGCAGCTAAGACAGGACCTCCCGGCAATATTTTAATTCCACATTTCTCATGAAAGCTACAAGGCCTTCTAGTTAACTTGATATTTAAAGTAAGTATCAGCAATTTGTAGAACCCAGTAATAAAATTGCATCAAATGACAGTCTTTAAGACAGAGCAAGGAAAAACTGTAATGCTTTCTTCTGCACTAATGATTTGAGATGTATAGCTAGACTTTCAGGAATAAGGCTACATAAATTAATTTTTTGTGTGGTTTTTATTGGCACAATTTTCTTGTAGGTTTTCATTATAGCATTTAAGCTTCAAGATTTCCGTAAAAATCACAAAACAAGAGATTAACCTTAGCACTGAATAACCTTTTTTCCCCTGAAAGTTTATTCAGTAGGCTAACTCTTCTCCTGTTTGGACTAATACACATAGAGAAAACAGTCTTACTACACCAGAAACCTTTTGACAGAACTCCAGCAACCACTGTCAAACTGTCTAAATGCTCTCAGAGAAGTGGGTTGTCCTTGATATTTTATGCAATCGGTGCCAGACATTAATTCTGGATCTTTCTAATTCAGAGGGTGCAATTCACCTCACCTAAATGTAGGCATCTACAAAGGAGATGTCTCCATCAGAGAAATTCTCCTAGACACTTTTTTCTTATCAGCAGAGAGAAATAAGCCCTTCTCACTTGTGATTCATCTTGTCCTAAGGTAATCATCCAAACCAGAGCAGATGACTCATGAACTAGAAATGCACGTTTCTATCCATTAGTCTAAGAAGGGAACCCTAGTCTAGCTCATGTGGAGACATCTACCTGGCAGATGCCTCAGGTTAGGTGAGATGAATGCTATCAAGGCGTCTCTCCAGCATTTCTGTGTCCTTGGTAGAGTAGACAGGAATAATTTGTCATAAAAGATAAAGTCTGCATTCAAAACAGCATCTTCTCATGTAATAGTTTGCTACAGGGCACAGTCCCTTTCTTTCTGGAAGGAAGAACTGAAATAGAGCAGCTTCTCCTGCAGCAATAAAACGCAAAACACAGAAGTGGTCTCCATAAAAATTTAGGGATGCAGTGAAATTGCACCCTGCTGCTTTAACAAAGGATCCATCTTTCTGCATCCCAGGAAGAAATGAAAGGAAACCATTGCAGCACTATTCAGAACAAAGACCCTCTGTACCCCTCTCAACATTGGGTACGGGGGGGGGGGGGGCATGTTGTCAGGGATTTGTGTTATCCGAGTGAGGAGTGGGAGGGAAAGAAATAACAAGACGTTTAAAAGTGATTGATAAATTCCAGGTGTGTCTTTGAAGAATACTAAAATACTCGATTTCCTTTTGTTTACAGTATATATTCTATTCTGAAATAGATCTGATGGGAAAAACAGAGCGTACCTCCATATTTATTGCATTTCTGGAAATGTGTCTGTATTTATTACTGGCATCTGCTGTTGGTGACAGATCTTGAGTAGAATCCAAAAGTCCTGAATAACACTTGGCTTTCTTATTATGGTAAAAAAATTGCTTTTGCAGGCTCACTGCAATTAGCAGAAAGATTGTATTTTGTTCTGCATGCCCTTTACTAGCAGTAATCCAATATTGAATTGCCTCAGAGGGTCTCAGCAATAACTGGGTCAAACTCTCTCATAACTCTTTCTGCTTGACCTGGAAAATTGACGCTACCATAGGAGTGCACAGTATATATGTATACTGTCGAAACACTGTGTGTATTTCAATCTTGCACTCAGTTCTCCATTTATTCACCTTCCTTTTATGATTTATTTGAAGTTTGTCCATATCTCAATTTTTTTCCAACCTATTTAGCCTCTAGATAAAGACCACTTAGCTGCTAGCAGAAGCAAAATTCATCTTCACGCAGCATTTATACTGAACATGTTCTAATTAAGTCAGTTAAAGTAGCTATCTGCAATTCAGCATGTCTGAACAGCTCTCCATTCATCAGTGATCTCCTGTAAACATTTAGGACACCTTGACCTTGACTAGTTGCGAGTGTAGAAAATGTAACATGACTGAAATTCACAGGCTGCTTCTTGGCAGTCGGGCGGCAGCTTTTTAAGCTGCTACTCCAAGTTATTCCTGGTCACAAGTGCAAAGAGCCAAGAGGAATGGTGGCACCTCATGCAGACCATGCTGAGGTCCCATGGCAGGAACAGGGCACCAGAAGGGGGGGATCTCTTGGTGGGGCCAGGGACGTGATGCGGTATGATGTAGGGTCTCCATCTGATACTCACACAGGAAACTAGGTAAGCCATATTTTTCTACCATGTGAATGAAACATATTCTCACTTGATTTTGCAGAAATCCAGTATTTTAAAAGTAGGGGCAAATTCAACTGACATAATCTTCCCCCACTTACACTTGTTGGGGTTTTTTAGGTGTCTCTCAGAAGCTGGTATACATACCATCTTCATTATCACAGTCTGAATGTTTCACTAATTCTAAGCTGGTATACGTACCATCTTCATTATCACAGCCTGAATGTTTCACTAATTCTATCTACAACACCCATAAATATTTTCCATTTTGGAAAGTCCATACATAAAGTTAACACTTCAGTAAGTGTTATATCTAGGCTTTTGAATGAGCAGAACAAGTTATACTGAAAAACAGGTGGTTTGCATGCGTAAAACCATGACAGAGAGCAAAGTATTGCTGCTCATCTTCCTACGTTTTGCCTGAAGTCCAGAGATTAAAGCAATCCGGAGAATATGTGAAATCCTGTTCTTATTCCTATCATAACCAAAGTGGATCTGAACTTACATTTCTTACCTCCATGGAGTGCCTAAACACCAGGCTGTGTAATATAAGGATGCTCCTGTCAATTCTACCCTTCTTCATACCTAAAAGGTTATTGGGGTAGGAACTGGTGCCCTGGTATTTCAAGTCCCAGATGAATGCCCTGACCTCTGCTTCATCCATCTTTCACTCCTTGTCTGCCTCTGGTTCAATTTATATTTAACCAACGAGTCTTTGTATAAAACAAGCACTACATTCTTTACTTCTTTCCCAGCATTTTGAATGTTGTCTGTACTTTGCACTTCATTTCATGAGGGATTAAAATGCTTGAAATAGATTTAAAATTTTTTCCTTCAGCCTGAAGTTATAATTGTTATAATTTGCTTCTACAAGAGAAATTTTAAAAAGTTTTCATTTTGGCTCAAGTTTCATAGCTGCTGTTTTAAAATTTTTCAGTTTGAGAGAGGAACTGAAGAATTATTTCTTTTAGAAAATCCTAATTTCTCTTTGTTCTGTTCATTACACTATCTACTGTCAACTGCCTTGAGGTTTGGTAAGGTTTCAGACACTGAATGTCCTTGCCAGTGGAGACTAAGCTTAATAATTTAACAGCATTTTCAATGTTCAAAGCCAGGAGAATTTGAGCTGTTAAGCCTGCTAGTTGTAGTTGCACAAAGCCCTATTACACAGTATAAAATGCTCATAATTTCCAATCTATTAAAACAGTCTCTTTGCATTCTGCTCTTATTCCCCGGTGTTAAAAAAAAAAGTGCTAATTAAGCAAAATGAGTTCAACTCCAGTTTTATTTAAGAGAATTTTGCTTAAATTTATCAAAAACTTTGATCAGACAAAAACTTTGGAGGTGAGGTAAAGTAAGATACATTTTAACTCTCAAGGAATGGATGGAGATATAATCAGGAGCTTATTATGACCTAGATATTTTTGGCATTCATATATAGATAGCAGACAGGTTTCCTGCGTGTCATCCCTCTAGCAAACAAGAGTTGAAGACAGGTGGGTTTTATAATCCTATCCTTCCTGCACTCCATGAAAGCTAAGGATCACAGTGAACAAAACATATTTTTCATGCAGAGAAATCACAGTAAGATACTTCCTCTAGCAGCATGCTTTCCCTCTCCTCAGTTGGCTAAGGATACATCTCTCCCTGAAGGGGTGAAGTTAGGGATCCAGGGGGAGGGAGCAGCTTCAGGTTCTTCTGCAAAAAAGTCCTGATGAACATTCTGTGCTTTGCCTATTTTTTTCTCCATTGTGTTCAAAAATTTCATTAAAGCCCCTACTAAGCTTCAGTATAAGAGCACCTATAGGCAGGAAATGAAGGTTTGATGACATTAGGCTAAAGTTATGACCAGCCTTGTGAGGTGTGGTGACCTGGGATGAAAAGTGAGCCTTATATGCATTCGTAAACACATATACATAGGAAGCTAAAAACCTCCTCACTGACAGCTATTTGTGTAAGGGGTTTTTTTTGTGTATTATTATTGTTGTTGTTGTTATTGTTTCTAGGGATTTTTTTAACAGAAAGAAACAAAGTGATTTTGCTTTTGATCCCACTGACAAGTAAAGACTTCAGATAGCATCCCCTAAATGCAGTAGGAAAATGACAAAAAACCAGAAGATGAAGGTCTGGATCAGGAAGACATGGTGCTACCTAGAAGCCTGTCACTGGTGAAGGTGGTATTTTCTGCTGCACGGATGGCTGAGACCACATCCAAGGGATGACCAACTGGCTGTTAGGGAATGGATGTCCTGGCTCGGTCTCTTGCCATCTGAGAAGCCCTGGGGTCCCCCAGCATCTCCAGCTGCTCCTCCAAAAGAGCACAACTCTTCAGCAGCCCTGTATGACATCTCCCAGCCCCACATTTTCTATCCATCCACGTGCTTCCAACAGTATTAGACACTTGTATTTAGTAATAGATTTCTAGAGAGGTTGCCACTGACTGCAACAGTATCTGCATGTAGCCAGCCACCTACATGAAGACCCCAAAATGTGGGGGTCCTCACCAAGAGCCCAAACCTACCTACACCAACCCTTAAGCAATTATGATGAAGCTAACAAAGAACAGCAAGATGTTATGGAAGCTAATACTGATTATAAATTAAAGGGAATCCTATTTGACAACTAAATCCTATTAAAGTAAGCAGGTGGATTACTATCAGCATGGCTGATAATGAGATGGGCTTGTGGAAAACGTTCTGTAGGCCAAAAAAGAAGTGAGCACAGAACAAGCCTTAACACAGGATGAGTCTTAAGGCTCATTAACAGTTCACTTATTGTGGTGGCTGCTACTGCATATGATTATACTGGAGAAGTGAAATGGCAGACAAAGCAGCTAGTCCTTGTGTATGCCTTATTTGCTTTGCAATGGCAGGAGCTTGACTGTTAAGTCACCAAATGTATGATTCATCAAACACCCATATTGCAGATGCCTGTATGTGATCTGGTCACCCTGTGTTATAAACCAACACATCAAGGATGCAAGTTTCCTCACCTGATTTAGATTTTCCCCTCAGGGTGGAAAGAAAGATTCCCTGGGTGTCCTGCTAGGGTGGGCAGAGAGGTCCCGCCCAGAGCTACCTGTGCTGCACAGCTTGGTGCCCTCTTACACTGGCAAACACCAAATCCAATGGGACTGTAAAAACACAGCTGGAGAATTCAACCTTTATGCTAAAAAGGGGGATCACACAAAAAGTTGAGGTTATTTTCTAAACGTATTTTGGGCTCTGTCTCTCAAGAAGTGCCTATGCTAGGTAAGGAGATCTGCTGAAGCGTTCACTGACCCTGCATTGATCCAACGAGCTCAGGCTGCAAGCGTGCAGCTGTGGTCTGGTGTGGTACCATGACCATCATATGTGACATTGCTGGGAGGGAGTGCACGCTCACCGAGCTGCAGTGCCATGCAGTGCTGGCTGTCCTGTGCTGAGGACCTGAACTTGTGCCACCACCCAGGGCTGTGTGGTGCACTTGGACACACTGGTTTGCTCAGTGGTACCACGCTCTTGCAAGCTTTGCAGACACCATCTGTCACAGACTGTGTCCCATCACTGAGTAAAACCCAAATGCCACCTCCAAGCCATCAGAAAAAAACAAACAAACCCAAGCCCCAGCAGCCCTGACATTTTTACATCTCCATTTAAGAGCATGCAGCAGTAGATGAAAGGCAGGCTCAGCAATTGGTATTAAACCAAAGGGACACTTGCAATGCTGTGGGAAAGGAAGACAGATGGGATGTCTCACTGTGAAAGTGCCCTGCTATGACAGTGCACAGCCATTTCACCGAGACAGCCGCAGACATCAGATGCTGAGGAGGAGGAGTTACAGTCAGCAAAAGGGAAGTTACTTAGCACGCTAGAAGTTATTAGTTCTATTATTTTCTCACTCTGTATGCACTGAAAGCAATGTTATGAGCGAAATTCATTCTTGCAGATTATCTACTTTTCAAACCAACAGAGATTCAGCAAAGAGTGAAAGAAATCCATAACGTGTGTACTATCTATCTACATTCCAAATCAATATTAGAGATGGGCTACCAGTGTGAAAAGCCAGAGATCCAGGCCAGAGATGCATGCAGTGTTACAGGGATGGAGAGAAATCTATACACTCGGTGTATTCATCTACATTCTAAGCCAATATTAAAACTAGTTTACTCATGTGAAAAATAAGTGCTACATAGTTGAGAGGGGGAGAACACATCAATAGCTGTACTGTGGAGACGTGCTAAATAACAAAGATCGCCTTCATGCCCTGCCTATCTAGCGCATCTGTATTGTGCAGAGAAATTCTACAATCCCCCAAAATACTCAAGTTAAGCAGAATGTTCTGAAGGAAGGATATTTAGGCTTTCTGTTCATTTCCTTCCAGATTTCACCAGGAGCTGCTCAAGTTCCTCTCTCGGTGCTCTCTCTCCACCTTGGTGTTTTCTGCAGTGCTCATCACGGTACTGGGCGGCCTCACGAAGCTTGAGGATAGCAGTGCTGACGCGTGCCCGCAGGGCAGCCCTTCCCTCCATTGCTTGCTTCCTTCCCCCGTGACCAGCAGTGGCTTCCCCCCTCCATGTTTCACCGCCTGCCCTGCCTTCGCTCCCGTTTAATCTTAACTGTTGAGCTTGACAGTCTTGCAGCACGTGAAAAGGAGAGGCAGGTGAAGTCTGATCCACCATCTCCGATTTTCTGGATTTGGTTGCTTACTAGCAAAACCTGCTACTTTTGCCAGCAGTCACAGCAGCACAGCTGGCACAGAGTAGGCATAGGGAAAAAAAAAGTCTTCTCCTTACACAGAGCTTGCCTGGTCCCAGGTTTCCCCATCGTTGACCCTTGCACCCCTCGCATACGTGCCATTTTATTGTCTGCTCACACAAAGGCCGCCTCCTGTGAGCACCAGGCTTGCACAAGCTGCCCTGCCCTGCTGTTCTCTTTTATCCCTCCTCTGTCTTTTCAGGCGTTTTTTTCCTTTCATCTTATCAACACCAGGAGGGGCCAGCTGAGCTAAGCCCTACTCCTTTCTATGCCTGCGGCCTCACCCCCATCAACACCTGTCTCTTTCATAAATTAATCCAAAATCAATCAATAACCCAATCAAATAAGCCATGTCCCTTGCTTTGCACGCACATTTATCTTGCTGATTAATATCCCAACAATGAGTCACCAGCCGTTTAACCTAATTTTGGGAACTCTACAATAGACCAGCCTGTTCTGGAGCTCACTGTTTATTTTCCATGTCAACAAAAGAGCTGTTCCTTTAGAAAAGGAAAATGCCCCAATGACCCACTCAACATATTCAGGTGCCGATGAATAATTATCCCCAAATAAGGCCCCTCCTTATCAAAATAACATTGAATATGAGCATCTGATGGCCGCTTACAAAAGTACCTTGCAATCTTGTACAGTATCAATAAAGCACAGCGTTTCTGTGAGGGAAAGGCAAATTCGAGCAGCCCTGAGAACACTGTATGTAAATTTTGTTGGGTGTCTAATCTGGGTTTAGTCCTGAACTTGAACTTGATAAAACTGGCGCTTGCTAAACATTCAGGTACATCTCTCCCCTCTTTGCCTCTAAAAAAGTTCTTCTGCATATATGCAAATTAAGGTAATCAAAGCCCACTGTCGCATGGCTCCTCTAAATCCTTTTTACAGTGAATTTCTTCCTGAGAGGACTGTCAGATCTGTTGGCTGGTAATGTGGCACCTGTGAACCCAGGAAAACTGACTTCAAAATTCTGAGAGAACAGACCCTTTGTTTTTATAAGTGTAGGGAGATTTGGTGATTTTTGTCAAGAGCTCTACGTAACAAGCAGGCAGCAGTTTATGTTTTCTGCCATAGGCACTGCAGGTAATGACAGAGAGAAGCATGGTTTTGGAAAGTGCCAGACTCATGTAGTACACTATTGGAAATGTGGCGGTGAAGAAAACATGCACCATTTGCATGTGGGCAACACCTTTTTGTTCCAAGTGTGTTTTCTGATACCTACCTTATCTGACCATATATTTCCAAAGAGAGCTCATTTTTAGTTTATTTTAGGAAGCATATGATGGCTTCATGTGCTGGACTGAGATCTGAGCTGCCAGAGAGCAGCTTCATGTCAGGTTCTCATACATGATGCCTCTGTGGCTTTGGGTGCGCCTGATCCTACAAGGTGCGTGGCATTGTGCAAGACCCAGGTCCCAGTCCACAGAAGCTCTTAAACATATGATTAATTTTTAGTCTCTTTGACTTCAGTGACTAAACTGCTTAGCTGGATTCGCTCCTAGGCACTTAATCTTCTTTCTTGAATTTCAACATTAGCAAAATGAGGATAATTCTTTCTTTAATACAGAGGGATACAGTGAGCATTAATTAGTTAATATATGTGGAGTGCTTTGGAGATATAAAGGCTATCTAGATGTTAATTTATGCAGATAGGGGAAGAAGTAGAGGGAAATAATTGCTGTCTCTCACCTGTGCAGGGTTTCAGAACAGCATTCATTCCCTCAGCCACTGAAGAACAGAAACTAAGCGCTGAGACAAGCCCACGCTTAGGAGACACTCGGAGCACGCTTATCAGATTTAACACACTTTCCCATTTAAGGGAATGCAATCAGCTCTGTATTTGCATTTCCCTTGCAAATGAGCTTCACTGGCTCCTTACAGTTCGCTTTGCACTAGCTGCTTCTCATGCCTCAGTGCCGTGGTAGCAAACTGCCTCAGCACTGCAGCACGCTTTCATCTGCCGTGCATCTACATTTAATTATGAACCTGGTGAGGAGACTCCAGCACCGGCGATTGGCGGATTCTCACCCATTCCTGTTTTGAGACACTGAATTTGGGCCATGCGAGATCTTGATTTGGCCAAGTGCTTATCTTGGTTCTATAGATAAATAAATAAAGCACATAAAAGGGACTGGTTTATCTCACTTCATTTAAAGTTGTTTGTGCAAGGTTTGTGTTCTAACAAGTACTGTAAAGTGGCTGGGGTGAAGATGCCCTTGCCGTTGGCTTAGGAGGCCTGTGAATAGTACTGTTATCTCCGCAAAATTGGACAGCCACAGCAGCCCTTAGATCCCTTTCCCACCTGACAGAAGTAATAAAACACTGTAAACTGTAGAGCCAGGCCTTTCCTCTTATCAGTTGGAGAAAAGCTGAACAGCAGACTCTCTGGAGTTTCCCTCAGGTTCTCCTGGGATTTCTGCCTGGCGTTTCAAGCCCGCTCTCTCTGGCTGCGCCGTGGGTCTGTTTTTTCTTCCACTGAGAAACTATATCCCCAGCTAAAAACGGAGAGTGAATATAAGTGCAAGGCTTTATACTCAGCTCTTCACCTGCCGATGGACCTAAGGAAAGTAGGAAGAGACCTAAACAGGGCTAAATAAAGAATAAGAGAAAGAAGGGTCTGGGTAAATCCCTTGGAGATCAAAATCTTGAGACACTTTCTAATCCTGATGGAAGTAAGCCTGAAAGTACCTGCTGTCTGTCATCTGGGAAATAGCTTGAAATGTGAGTTTGGAGGGCTGAATCTGCCCCATTCATCCAGTGGGATCTCATTGCTGGGCTGGGGGTGAGCAGTAATGGGGGTGGAGGGGGGTCCTAGCACCCAGGGGAAGCCCAGAGGTACCACAGGGGTCTGGCTGGCTGGGCACAGGCTACAGTGAGAGCCCTTCATACATCTCTCAGCAATGTGACAGCTCTACTGAGTTGCAAAGATGATTATAAAATTCCCCTTAAATAAAGCTGCTACTGCTTGGAAAATATTGCTATGTCAGAACAATAGTGTATAAAATCCCAATGACAATGCTGTGTACCCGTACACTCTGATTTATGTTTTCTCTTTCTCTAATGAAACACCATCAGGTTTTATTGCTAGTGAGTTTGTTGATAATGGAAAACAAACACTCTGGGTGGCAATGAAGAGAGTAAGTTTTTTTAATTTTCGTCTTCCTTGTTTATGAATGCACATTAGGTTCTGAATTAACTTTTATTTATTCCTAAGGTGAATGCCAGCTATGCAAAATTACATCACTAATACAGAGAATGTCTGAATCCTCTGACTGTTACATTGTGACTATGGAAATTTGCATCTTGGCAGGAAGAAGGCTATCACCAGTGAGGTAATTGGTACCCAGTTCATGGAGATAGCAGCCACATGTCAGGGATTACTGCTTACACCAGAATTTCTTTCACCTGCGGATGGCTCTGCTGACTGTTAGCAAAATCAAGCTTACCATCTCTGAGCATAGGTCTTTGTTCAAATATTTCAATGCAGCAGACAGAGCTTACAACTTTAAAAACATTTTGTAAAAAACCATGTAGTAACACCATAGGAACCTGCCAGTTAGTGTTTGCATTACAGCAAACCCATTACACTCTTACAATAAGCCAAGCTTTCCTAAAACTTACTACTGGCTCATCAGAAGCAAAACCTTTTAATTTTTATTTTTTTTTAACACAGAAGCTTTCAAAACCTCAGTTGTGTATTTTGTTTGTTATAGTATCACCCATATAGGCTTCGCTTGAGATTGCTGGATACAGTACAAACAGAAACAAATCATGTCAGAGGCAATCAAATCCAAACAGAGAGAAATCAGAAATCCGAGGCAGTCTGTACCTCGCAGATTTTACAGTCTTAGCAGGTGAGGCACTCAGAGGAGAGAGAAGGAGGGAGAGGGGTTAGTGCTAGAGAGGGGGAATCCGTGTAGTAATGGAGGAGCAGCGGCACAGAGAGATGAAGTGACTTTGGCCAAGGTTACACAAGAAGCCTGAGCAGAGCCGGGAAATGAGGCCAGAGCTCTTGAGACCCTCAACCACAAGACAATCCTTCCCACTCTGTGCATCTCCTCTCTTTTTCACTTCCTCTCTTTTTAAGGCAGAAAATTCCTCAAATTCCTTCTGTTGTTTCCCACCCTGGGATTTTGAAGCCAAGCAACGCCTTCTTTATCCAGGCTCACCCTGATGTAGTCTGCCTGTGTTCAACAGGTTTATTTTCAGGCACTGTCCTGATGATAATCATCACAGTGAGCTTGTCAAAGCAGGGATGAGGCAGTGACAATTTACTTGGCTCAGTTTCTCTGCCTAAACTAGTAAACAAATATTATAATTGCAGATGTGAGTAGGATCTGGGTAGTCTCCCGTTATGTAGCATGCGAGTCCCCACCATGGAGAGTCATGCCTTTTGCAGCCTTCATAATTTCTAAAATCCAGTTTAAAGTCCCATCACGGGGACAGGTGACCAGGAAAAGCAGCTGGTACCCTGGGGGGGGGGGGGGGGGGGGGGGGAGATACACCATGCAGCATGGGAGGAATATTCCCAGGTCTGCTCATCCCAGCAGTCTCGCTCTGCTCTGTGAGCCACAGCCCTGGCACAGATGAGCCGAGTGAAGGCATCCAGTTCTGGTTGACCAGCCGAGCGGTGCCTGTGTTGTGGTGCAAATGAAGGAGGTGAAGTAGTCGCAGCTGGGGAGCTTGAAACTGGGGCCTGCTGAGTGAGGCTTGACAGGTCTGGGGCTGGCTGGGAGCAAGCCTGCCCTACCACCTGATGCACGGTGGTGATATGAGAGCAAGATGTCACTCAACCCAAACCATCATGCAGATGGCTTCTCGGCTTAGCTAAGCAGTTCAGAGGGAGCAATAGGGTAACGTAATTACAGTGATTCTGGGATCAAAGCTGTGTTGCACCACTGAGACATACCAGCTTGTAACTTGGAGAGCTCCAGCATGGCATGGCATGCATTGGATAGAGCAATCCCTGTCTTGCAGAAATGCATATGTATGCATGTATAATAGATGCTTCTGCCTTGTAAGTACCATACAGGCAGCCAACACAGCTCTGGATCCCAAGCCATGCAGGTAGGTGGTGCGGTCACGTTGCAACATTCACTTTTGGGATAATTAAAGGTACCAAGCGTTTCAGCAACTTGAAAGCGACTGCAGAGAAAGCCTTTAGGATTCATGTTACTCATTTATTCTAAATGTTAAGGGTTGTGGAGGATCAGCTCAACTAGAAAAGCAAGGTGTTCCAAGTAGAGGGGAAAAATGCATTCTGAGTAGGGCTAGATATTAGACAATATACAAGAGCAGAAAAAATATGTTTACATGGATTAACAACTCAAAATCATGTTGAGGAGGTAGGTAGGGAAAGGAGTTTACTTCTGAATGCCACATTAGGAAACATCTCTGAGGAGTGTTTTGTGCAGATTTGTTATTGATATTTGCAGTAGAGACACTGAAGGATGTCAAAGCAAGGATGCCAATTGACCCAAGATTGAAAACCAGTGGAAATGAGGTCCAGGAGAGAGACCAGTGCTTGGCTCCAATGACTTTTGGGTTTCATCCTCTTCTGGTTAATCGTTGAGGGGATTCACTGACATCTTGGACAGGCTGTGTAAGTACTTACAGAGGCAAAAGGTAGCTCATGGGGAAGGCATTCAGTAGTCCCGATAAAAGATCTGGGACAGTGCAGTTGAACAAACAGCCTGAAAGAAGAATGTAATTTCTTAGGAGTGTAGATGTTCTTTTGTCTTGTCATAGTGTAGAGGTGTCATTATAACGATTTCTTTGTTTAGTAAACATGATGGCTTGGATCCCACTTTATTCATTACATTCTTGATAGAAACCTGAAATCGCTGGACCTTCAAGCCATGAAAAGAAGTCTTCGCACAAAATGACAGTCAACAAGGGGAGAAAGGGAACATTCATGAGCTGAACAAGGTTGTTTGCACCCCCTCAGTGCATTGCCTGAGCATCTGCAGGTCTGCACATGAAATGAAACCTCCAATGAAATCTCACACTTCAGAAGTTCACAGGGAGCCCCAGTAGACAGTGGTTAATTCATGCATTACTATCAGCATTACTATCATTGTGACTTCGCCTGAAACACAAGAAGTTGACTTGCTAGATCATGGCTGTAGGATGAGTACCGAGACTGGTGAGCCATACACATGCAGTTTGTGCATGCACTCAGAGACAAACAGCAGCCATAACTCTGCAGCCTGTTCTACAGGGCTGGTGCATGCTGCCTGAACTTTCAGAATCACTCTTTTACAAATAAGCTGTACGCAACTTCACAAACACCTGCTGTGCACAGAAGGGATTATTTTGATACCAAATTTCAAGCTTCAAAAGTCAGGATGTGTCTACACAAACAGGTGCGGATGAGTGCGTTTGCTTTGCATATTCTCAAATGCAGGTGGAAGAGGAGCACACCTGCCTGCACCCAGCTGGGTACATATTCTTAGATGTGTTCAAACCATTGCCTTTCTCCTTTCCTTTCCAAAGGAGGCTGAGCAAACTACATGGTCAATGATAGGGAAGTGGTTTTCTCAGTTTATTTGTTATTTCATCCTCTTTTACCTCAAAAATAGCAAAATAATTGGGTTTATATTTTTGTCCCACAGCCTCCCCAAAATAAAAATTCATTTTTGGATTAATTTTCATGCCTTGAAGGGAATATAGCTGCAGGTGTTTGTTACATATGCAAAAATGGGAAGATGTCTGGTGATTTTTTGGCAGCCTTAACTTTTTTGTTGTAAAACAGAGTAAATACTGAGACAGCTGGTGCACTGTGGGGAATCTGTGGCTGACAAAACTTTAGTGTAAGAAGGTTGATTAAGTGATACTTGCAGTAATTCTAATCTTGACAGTGGCTGAAGCACAGCAGCAGGCTCAGCTGGAGCATGAGCCTCCCATCAGTGGTGACAGAGCAGCCCTTTCTGGACCAGTTATTGTCCTGTATCACATGAGTAACGTAGCTGGGGGATTGTGAAAGGGACTGTTTGGTTTCCTTGGTCAGATAAACTTGCAGGGAAATTACAGTCATTTTTGATTAGATAGGTATGAGGAGTGCAATATCATACACTAGCTAGACTTACCCTGTCTTTCAGGCAGAGAAAGTTTGTGTTAATGCTTAAAAAAGGTGAGACAGCTTCTACTAACAAACCACAGTGCCGAAGAAGAAAGGGAGGGAAAGGATAAAGGCACAACAGTGTCACATTTCAGGCCAGCGCAATAGACTTGGCTTTCTAATAGCTTGCAGTTTTGGAGCAGGCTGTATTTCAGGGTCTTTAGTTCAGACTACCCATAAATATGGAAGACTAAAAAGCATGACCTGCTTTATACAGAAGGTACAGGAAAATCAGTGAAAATCCCATGGACAAGGCATGATTTTGCTCCTGCATTCTGCCATCTCTCTGAAACAGGGGCAGGGTACTGCAGCGCAACTCTGCTGTTAGTGAACTCATATAACTTGGTGCATGTAACACAACACTCGAACACATGACTCGGTGCACAGAAGTCTGGGCTCTCCCACTGTCCTAAAGCTATGAGAGTGACAGCCTCCTTGACTTGAGGAGTTCAGTTTTGAAATGAGAATGTGTCTTGAACAAGAAAAGCAGGATCTAATCCAGAGAAAACAATTTCTCACCTTCTTACTTGCTCACCCACTTCTGAACATCTAAAATTAGACTGGGTTATGCCACCTCCTCTCCCAGTGAGCCATCACTGCAAGGGGCCAGATGGGCTCTTCTTGAACCCTAGTACTACTCAGTCTCAGCAAAATGTGCAGCGTTTACACTGCCTCTTTGAGTGCTGAAAAGTTTGGTACACTCCCAAGAAGTACAAAAAGTATAAAATCAGTCAAATTTCATTATGAATGGGATTACTAATTTAGCAGACTATGGCTGAAAACTTTCCAGACTAATGTAATACCTCCGCCTTGCCAAATTTGTAAATGTGTAAGAGCAGTGATTTAGAAATAAATTAGTCTATTCAGCAAGAGTGCAATCTACTGTGCTTCCAATTAGTAAAGGTAGGGAAAGCACAGAGACCTTGTGACAAAATACTACCTAACAGAACTATGACCAGAGAAACGCTTGTGTAGATGTGAAACAAAGCTGAGAGCCTGGAGCCAAAAACTGAGCGGAGGACAAATACGGGGCTATTACAAGGCACCAACTGCACGTTCACATTGCTTCTTGAATCGCAGCAGTGTCCTTGGGGGTTAAACCAACAAACACGGCTACATGCTTGCAAGCTCAGCTGGCATTTTAGAGTGCTTCTGCAAGCTTGCTTCCAACCCAGACTCACAGATACGAGATGCTAAAGCCTGTCACCTTAAACGTGTCTCTGGACATTCTGTCCACAACATGACCCAAAGCATTTTATTGAGAGAAGCTGATACATTTCAACTAGGCTCTGCACTGCTAAGTGCCATACTTGATTGAACAACTTGTCTCCACTATTAAAATGCAGAAAGAACTTAGACAAGCATTTAGAAGCTTTGTCATTAAATAGTTTTCTTGTCAATTGATCTATCTTGTAGGAAGAAGACAACTACTAGATCATTAATTGCCAGCAAAAAACCTAGAAACAGGTCTTAGTTAAGTGAGCAAGTATTGCTTGGCAGCTCCCTTTGGGATGCAGTTCATTTCAGGCCTGACTATTCAGCAGGATTAACAACTTCAAGCACTGGAAAGTTGACCTTAAACGAAGGTGAGCTCATGTCAGCAACGTGTCAGTGGAACAGCACCGTGAGAGGCAGCAGCACAAACCTCTCTCCACTCCCTTGCTGAGGACTGCAAGATCTTTCCCCACACACCACCCCCCCCCCGCCCCCCCCCCCCCCCCCCGAGAGTCTCACAGAGCTTTTAAGTTGTTTACAAAGCTTCAGTCTTTTCTCTTTCTGTTGATATTTTATTGTCACGCATTTCGTGACTTGTGCTGTTCAGCTCAAGCCCTGTTACTCTTGCTGCTCCCCGGGTGCCATGCCTTGAATGAGCAGCAGCGTGTGTGGTTGGGGGGAATGCGCTGAGATGGAGTCAGGTGCCGACAGCTCACTGAGTCGAAATGACTCTTCTCAGCGATGAACGATGAAAAATGCCCCTGCACACAGTGCAAAAGGAACTCCTGCTTACCTACAGCTGTGTCACACAGGGGCATCTCACCCAGCCAGTGCCTCTGCCATTCCCACTCCTGATACGAGTTTTAAGCCTTCACTGTATACTTTTTTTTTTTTTTTTTCCCCAGAGCCCCAAGTGTTACAGATGTCCCAGGACACCTCTGTGTTAGACAAGCCTGGTGTGTCTGTCACAGACATGTCCCTGTTGCTGAAGCACTCTGCTCCTTGGGAAGCTGCTTCCATCTCCTTCAGCTTCAGAAATGGCTTCTCCTCATCTTTTCTAATAGTTGCTGCTAGCAGTGCTGCTAACAACCCATCCTCAGCAAAGCCTCATAGCCTGAGAAAAAGGCAAATATTTTTCACCCATTTTACATACAAAACTCCCTAAAAGTTTCTCTGTCTCTTCGTTACTACGTACCAAAACCTTGGATTCTTAGCGGGATTAGCTTGTGCAGCTGTGTGCAGAACATGCTCAGAAAAAGCCAGTTGCTGAGCAGGACTCTGTCATGCACGAATTACTTGTGGTAATGTAGTTGCAGAGTTTGCCAAATCTGTTTTGCTTCTCCTGTGTGAAAGTAGATTAACTCTCTCCCCTTCCCTAAGGTATGCCCCAAATGCTCTCAATATAACATCAGACTAATTATTACACTTAAAAGTAAGGTGACAGTCAGTCAGATACTGTACTTCAGGTAAAAATCCGTGTTGGGTTTCAGGCACTTCATGGCAACATATAAAAAATTAACATTTCCTCCCTTTTTCAAAGCTACAAATTAATGTGAAAACTCAGATGAATATCATGCCTATTTAAAGATGTTAAAGATTGATAAATCGTATTTGTCACCCTCACAATCAGTTTGAGTTTCAATTAGGTGGAACTGAATCGTCCAAGTATTTATTTCGATTACAGGTGGGTGGATTCAGGCTATAAGGTTTACATGTGCAGTTTTATTTTTCTCACATTCTGTACCAATTAATTCTTTAGAATAATAAAAGTTGTAGAAGACAGTATTCACAGCGGCTGTGCTCCAGTAAATTTTAAATACTGATGCCCGTGAATATAAGCGAATAGTTCAGAAAAATTTTTTCTATGTCCTAAATTAAAACTAGATCAGTGATGAAAGTTCAGTTGTGTCTCACTTAATGATGTTGTCACTGATACCAAGGGATGTGCTTGGCCACTAATTACAACATCAAGTTTACAAGGAGTCTGTGTGGAGCAGAGAAATACAATGGCCACTCTGTGAGGGAATCGCTGTTCATAGTCCCATTGCGTTTATAGAAACTGATGCAAATAAACTAAGCAGAAATGCAGAATGCTTCACTGCAATAATCTCTTTAATTTATTGTAACAATTGCAACAGATCACCTTTCATCCCGGGTGTTGCTTTTGATGTGCTCTTCTCTCCTGCCCAGCACGGTGTGGCTGTGCTTCAGTAGCAGGGCTCCATCCACAGTGCCTGGAAGGGAGCAGCGGCTACCAGGGGGGCTGTGTGGCAAGGGACAGCTTGGCTCCCCCCTGCACCCTGCAGCTGGGGCACTGCCGGGGGGCTCCTTCCCACCCCCCCGGGCCAGGCAGCCTCTGCCCAGCACAAAAAGTTTTGCTGCACCTCTGCTGAGGATGGTTCTTTTCAGAAAACCCTTTTTTTTTTTCCAGGCTTCTCAGCCTTCCTGAGGGTAGGAGATATATATATATATATATGTATATATGTATATATATGTATATATGTATATATATCTTTTCTTTAATAGGGAGGGAAAGCTTGGTGACACAGCAATGCACAGGCAGGAGCTCTGCAGGATGTGATTGCATCCCCTGCTTGGGTTTTGGGAGCGGCTGGCCCAGGAGCCCAGCTACTGGACCCCATGGGAGGGAGGGCACAGCCAGGCTGGGCTCGGGGGCTGATATACAGCTGCTTGTGCCCCAGTTTCTGCTGTCCTGGGGTTGGGATGTGGATGAAAGGTGGCTTGCTGCCTTTCCACCTGTGGGAAGTGAGATGTCCCCGGAGTGAACCTGGGGGAGGCAGCACCCTGGCGAGACACCGGCTGCTGAAACCACATTAGCCCTCGGACCCGTCTCTGAGGATCTGCAGATCCTGGCTGTTGGCAGCAGAGGATCCCCAAGGAGGCTCAGTCACGGAAGCAGAAACATTTCTGCTCTTCATTCAATGTAAAATAATTGCCCGAATCCATGTGAGGAAATCCTCTCCCCGGAGCAGCTTTGGGGATATGACAGAAGGCCTGCTCCATTTCTGCCAAAGATAAAGCAATTTATCCTCCTTTTTGCTATTTCTTTCAGTGGAAAGCCCTGAATTTCTCCCAAAACATGACAGCAGTGTATATTAGGACATGATGAGGAAAGAAATTGGCTGGGGTGGTTTGTTTGGTTGTTTTCTTTTTTTTTTTTTTTTTTTATTGGGCTACCGCAGGGCTTTTTCTAGCTGTGGAGTTGTGTCAGCGATTTCAGTGACTTCGTCCCCACTCTGCTGTTGTTGATGTTGGTGGTGCTGTAAATCTGCCTGTAAGGCACTGCTCGCAGAAGCGGCGTGTAAAGCAGAGATTTATCCTTTGTGTTTTGAGCAAACTGAAGACAGAAATTACATAAGCCGGCTCCCCAGCTCAGTCAGGCATCTACTTTGGTGGTCTCCCCTTGTAAAAGCTTTGGGGTTCGGTTGGTACTTATTATATACTGCACATATATCCACGTATATATGTGGATATATACAAGCACATACGAAAATATGGATATGTGCATATATGCGTGTGTGTGTATCTATTTATATCTATGCATGAGTCAGAGGTCTGAGATGCAGGACAGTGTACCCATAATTATCAGACTCCTTTGGTAAAAATGATCATACACATTATGATCTTTATTACAGAGAGAGACTGACTGAAAGTATATTTTACTTTTTTTTTTCCCTCTTTCATTTCTCTCTTATTTTTCTGTTTTGTCCTTCTTTTCCTCTCTTCTTTTTCCTCTTCCCATTTAAATGTATTGGATAACAGAGACTAAAAATGCCTTTGCAGCAATGGTTTTGTGAGATATACTTAGGGAGGACAGATGCCTTTTGAGTATTTGTATGTAATAGAGTTGCATCTGAACATGTACTCTGTATCTCTCACCAGCAATGTTCATCCCATGTCTCTGCAGCTTAATGTATGGATACCACTGTGTTTATATGATGTTATGGCAGCATGATATATAAGCACATAAAGAAACATGCAATTGAAAGGAATGCTGAAAATAATGTAAACATTTGTTAGAATATATAAAATGTATACAGCTCAACATAAGCATGTTTTCGCATGAGTATGTTTTTTATTTCTGTATGTTATCATACAGTCTTCCTATGAGCACATGTATGTGGGAGGAAAGGATATGATTATGGATTTGCATAAAATCCTGCATGAATGTAGACTGAAACCGAAAACATGGAAGGAATTATACAATCTATTTTTAAAGTCTATATTACTGCAAATGTTGCTTCATCAAGCTCTTATCATAGCTGATTAATTATGTAGAATGAATGATGATGAGTTCTTCCTTTATCTTCCATCTTCGCACTGGAGAAGAAATTTAAACAGGGTGTTTTGGGACACTCACAAAGAATCATTTTATCAGACAGTGGAGTGAGTACCACAACATTATTTTTTTATCCTCTGGACATCCTACAGATTCCAGTATCTCTCCTCATGCATGAGATTATTGATCTTTGTGGCAGTAATGAAAGATGAAAAGGTCAATTTTTGAATGTGAACAGTAGGGACCACTTGCTATGACAACATCTAATGTAGGAAAAGTGCACCCTTGCCTTTTGTGAAGATCTTAGGTATATTAACAATATTGATCTACTGTGGGAAGATCTTGTTTTCCTATCTTTTTGTCTTCATACCACTTCTGTCCAACACTTCCAGAACAAACCTGCTATTAGTTTTGATAGCTCCCCACCTTCTAATTTTCTTCCTTTCCAGCATGGCAGGCACTTGTATCAAGCTGCCTGAAGCACAGTCTCTTGTCTGTGCTTCCCTGCATGGCTTCTGCTGGTGGAGGCCCAGCTGGAGGGCACCCTCCCCACTGCAGCACCCCAACCTCTCTTTGCAGCTCTCAGACAGTGTTGAAGGGTGCCAGCACAGGAGAGAGCCCTCACAGCTGTCATCCGTGTGCAGGGTGGCTGCCAGCTATGCAGGTCCAGGCTTGGTTGTGGGAGATGGAGGTGGGACAGAGGGCACTAATGTAGTTGGGTGCAATCAGATGAGGAAAGGGGGCAGCAGGGTAAGAGGAGTTAGATTAGTTTTATTAGGAAAAATGAGGAACGGGTACTAGGGCTGACAGCCTGGTGAGAATGAATCTGAGTAATCCCAGGACTGACAGCCTCACAGCTTGGGAATACAGGGATCAGGGGCCACCCCACCCCACCCTGACATCCATGGTATGACAACTATAGCTACTGCAAATATTGAGGCATTTCTAAGTTGCAGGCACAGCTGCATCGTGATTCGGACAACAGAGTGCCTCAGTGTTGCCAGCCATTTTAACTTTCATGGGAACTTCTTAACAGCTGTCTTAAACCCTCAGTTTTGGAGTTATCCTGTCACACAAAAATTCCCTCCTTCCTTCCTTCCTTCCTTCCTTTCTTCCTTCCTTCCTTCCTTCCTTCCTTCCTTCCTTCCTTCCTTCCTTCCTTCCTTCCTCCCTCCCTCCCTCCCTCCCTCCTTTTCTTCCTTCCTCCTATCCTTCCCTCCGTCTCTCCCTCCGCTGTCCCTTTCTCTGCACCCCTTTCCCCTTCCTTTCATCTCTCTCTCTCTCTGATGCAGTGAAAAATGCAAAAGGATGCCCCATATGCTGAAAAGACTGAAACACAAAACCTTACTTCCTTCCATGTTTTCTTGATGTTCCATGTTCCTGTCTTTTTTCAACACAGTATCACACAGTTGTAGACAGGAAGATTGATCTGCAGTTTCTGACTTTTTTTTTGGTTTGGCACAGCTGGAATTCTGTCAAGGAAGATGTTAGCCTGCAGCAATTTCTATTCAGCAAGGGGGGAATTAGGCACGTGAGAGTAATAGGAAAGTTTGACCCTCATACTCACGATGATTCAAGTCCAAGAAAGCAAACCCCAAAAAGGTGTTGTATAGGAGACTGCTGCTGATAACCAGAAGTTTTGGATTAGATGTTTAGTGCAGGAGGTAAGAGGTGTGGAAGAAAATATGGAATGTGTTAAGAAAACTAGTCTCTATGATGCAATGGCGTATGTCAATGAACAAACCAACCAACACGAGATTCTAAGAAACCTGGAGAAGTCTGAAAGGAACCACAGCTGCAGCATGTCTGTCTATATTTTCCCTCTGAAAGAGAAAACAGAATGGAGAAAGAAGCAGGCTGTGTGCCTTTAGGGAGCCTGCTTGTCAGGCTCAGCTCAAGTCCCTGGGAAAAGATAAAACTAGCAAGAAAACAGAACAAGGGAAGGATAGCCAAAGGGGCATCAGATAAGGGAGTGCCGTGCTAAAGAGGAAGCAGACCCCCTTTTAAGAACGGAAGTGAGATAAATTCTTACAAAACGGGAATGCTGCAGAACTATATTCAAACTTTGTTTTATAGAAAGAAAAATAAAGATGGAGTGCTGGCGATTAGGAAGTATCGACAACACTTTAGCTGTTGAAAAAAAAAACATGTGAGAAAATATTTGGTAAATTAACTGCCCTGACTAAATTAATCCATAACATTGAAGGGATTATTATTGAATTGTGTATTTTTCCTATGTCTCAGAGAAAGAGAAAAATACATTAAGATGGGGGAAAGAATATAGGGTAAGACTCAGCTTGCTGATTTAAGTCATGCATAAACAGTGAAGCATCTACACATGATGGAGGTATCAAATGTCCCATTATAATCAGTGGCAATTTAGGGCTTCATTCACTTGCTCACACATAGGCATGGCCCAGGGGGACAGCAGACATGCACTGGGGACTGAGAGATACATCACAGGAACTACAGGAAACCCACGTCCCTCTGGAGCATAGGGCTGGAGGCCAGACAGGACAGGACAGGCCTTGGGCATCTCAAAATGGACCAGGCACCTGTGGCTAAACAGCCGAACCAGGAGCTGGGAATGGGAGGTAGCTCCAAATTAAGGCTCCAGATGCCCATATCCACACATAAGCTAGGTGTTAGAGCTCCTACTATATTCCTCTAGTAGACAAATAGTTCACTATAGTTATTGGCAGCTGAACATCATGCCTAAAGATCATTTCAGCTAATCTAAGGTACGGGCACTTACAGCACTTAAAGCAGCAGACAACTTCAGCCCAGCAGTTGGGCTGCGTGACATGTGGGGAGGCCCTCTCCCAGTTATCTTCATTATCCTGCTCTAACTTCAGATGTCTCCTTTAGAGAGGTTTATGATGGAGCAAGCCACCCCCTCCACAGCTGATGAAGACAGACAGGCATGGGGGTGCAATCCCTCTCACTCCAAAGCATACCTCTGAAATAGGAGGGATTCCCTTTCTCAAGTGCTTGCTGCTCTGCAGAGTGTGATTTTTCTCAGTGTTTAGGGTGATGAACCCAGGTTTCTGCTGGTGCATGCAAAAGAAAAGTAGATTTTTCTTTTTCTCCAGGGTTTGGAGGTGATTTCTCCTGAAGAAATTCTAGGAGGGCTAATTATATATGGCAAAATGAAAGAAGAACTGTAACGCTCTCCAGTGTCCTCCCTGCGTTGGCAACTGCATCACACAGTGAGCAGAGGCCTTGGCTCCTCTCCCTGCAGAGCTGCATCTGCCCCGGTGCCTGTCCCTGGTCCAACTTGCCCTGAGACCCAGGGTCCTGTGGGGAGAGGCACCCATGCCCCACGGGATGCAGTGTGGGTCCCCAGCAAGGATGCGACACCCAGAGTGAGACTCACCACACTGAGTCACAGGGATGGGGACCAGGCTCAGGAAATGAGTCACTTGCCTTCACCCTCCATAGCCTGTGTGAGGCTTGTTAGGTAGAGGTAGCTTTATTTAAAAACAAACCCTGCATCAGTCTGCAAATGCATCACGTAAATCCGCGGCACAGCAGCCCTGGCCCATGGCTTCCTCTGCTTGCTGTCTTGTGGGGTAAAAAACCATCCCAGCTCCTTCTGGGTGAGGGCTGTGGTAAGCGTGTCCACATCAACACAGTTGGATTGGCCAGTGAGCTGGGAAAATGCGGTGTGATTTTTTGGAGGGGGAGTGGAGAATACTCCCTGTTGACAGTTCTGTGCCCTGATGAAATACAGCATCACATCTCTACCATTCCCACCACTGTGGAGGGCAAATAACATGCCACGGAGAGGGAGGGGATTGCTCCAAGAGTTATATCTCAAACAACTGGAAGACATTCAATTTGCAGAGATTAAGGTGAACATTAGAGCAGAAATTCCATATGGGTGACATCTACAAAATTAGAGACCAATTTGGAAAACTGTGCTTCTTAAGCACTAAGGGGAACAACAGTGCATTGTAAGGCACGGGATCTCTCATAGGTAATAGCTGTATTACAGTGATGGAGTGTTCACACTATAGTTTAACATGAGTCACAGCACTGACTGATGCATAAATACCATATGATTTTATATAGGCTATATATGCATCTTGTTTATGACATTATTTTCATCTGTCCCTATAATTCAAGTTTAAAACTTCTCTGAGATAGTTCCTAGCAGTTATGTATGGTATCTGGTAAAACCCTTACAAAGTTTAACTTAACCAGTGTTCAAGGAACCTGCTAATTAAAATTTTTTTGCATTAGTGAGTACACAAAATTCAGGAGTACCTCTTTACAGTAAGCATAACTTTATTTTCAAGTGTTTTTGGAATACAATGCAGTACTTGTAAATGCAACTTGGGAATTCCGGTAGTTATCTGATAAGCGACACAGACTAGGGTTAAGAATGTGACCATCCACTATGAATAGTTCCCACTTACAGCTTTAGTACGTATATTTATAGAACTACTTATTTTAGGCTTAATGCATTTAGTGGTGGGGTAACTGGAATTTTTTCTTCCTGGGCCCACTTTCCTTAAAAAAGCAGTATGGACCACTGTCTGCTTGGGGTCTGATAGGAGGCTATCTAACATTTACCTTGTTTACACCTAAAAATTAGGAAACAGAGAGTTTGGTATCTATAGATCTAAGCATTTGCATGTCCATGTGCTAGCTGAACGTTCAGTCACAAAAGTTGCACAAACAAATTAGGCATACAGCTATACAAACCTAGTTTAAAAAACTGGGCCATGTGTGGGTGTGTGCATCTAAATATTTTACAAACTGAACAATCACCCTAGAGTATTTTAGGTTAAAGATAGATAAATTATCAGTCCATCCAAATTTTCATGTGAGCAGATATTCAAAGACGAATATGCATAAAAACTTTGAATTACCGTCAGGTTTGCAGGCATTCTGGGCGTCCTTCCTGCAGGGCCATACTAGGCAGAGCTCTGTGCTTTCACAGTTTGGTTCTGTGAGACAAAAGCAGAAATCAGGTTACTACTGGAGTCTGGGTTACCTAAAAATATTTCTAATAATCTATTTCATTGCTGTAGTATAGCAAACGTTAACAGTGACACAAGCACTCAAAGAGCTAAATCAATGGAGTGACTGGGACGGCGGGATGCCTAGCCCTGCCACAGTCAGCCGTGATGGGGAAGGTTCATCACTGCCAGGTTCCAGAGCTTCGGGGGTGTGTGTGTGTGTGTGTGCGCTGTCCCTCCACAGCATCACGTCAATGCAGCTCACAGGTCACCATGTGATGCCTCCAGCCCAGCAATGTGGGTCTCCCTGCAGAGGGGCAGTCTGGAGCCTTGACTGTATCTCAGCCTGAAAGTGCATGACCTGCCTGGGAGCAGGCAGCAACATCTCCTCCACACAGTCGTCCACATCCCAGTGCAGCCAGGCTTTATCCCCCCTCGGTGGCTTCACCTCCTCCTTGCTGAGGGCACAGTTCCAGCAAGAGGAGTAACGAACCACTGCCTTTCCCTCCTGAAGCCACCCCACTGAATCATTTTTTTTTTTCCCCTGAATCTGGGGCTTTCTTGTTATGTTTGATGTTATAATTACAGAAACTGAGCGACAGGCCCATGAAATGGACTGTCAAAGGCAAGCCTCAGGCTAAGCCATGGGCAGAATTTGTAGACTTGGGAATGGGCACTGGCTTAGACCAAAAGACATCATTTGTTTTCCAGCTGCAGACAGGTAGCTTAGTCTCCGTGTTTGTGAGGGCTCTCAGGATTTCCTAGGTGACTAACGCTATCTCCTGGCATTAAAGTCTTCCCTGCTGTACCCAGTCCTTCTACGAGGCTTGTATCCTGTATTCACTTAAGATAATTATTGCTCAGATTGAAGCACTCCCTTTTAATTAATGGAAAGGTTGATGATCTCATACGTTTATCTGTTAGCAGTTTTGTTACTTTTTAATAACTAGAGGCCCAGAATGATGCAAACCCACTGCACCAAGCGATGGTGGCTGTCTGTCACCTCAAATGGTACAGAGACCTGTGGTTTGGGGAAAGGCACTGGGGTCTGGGGCCACCTTCTTCCACGTGGATGGTGTACACCACCAGTTAACGGCTGCTCTGAGCGGTCCAGCAAGTCTCTCCAAAGGACAGGCAATGGAAGAGGGAAAATCAAATGAGCAACAATAAAGTAGCAGCCTTTTACATGATGTGCCTACAAGTGAGTACTCCTCATTCCTAAAATGCTTGCAGATTACCACAGCGATTCTTGCAGCTGGTTTGCTTTGTCAAAAATTATGAATTTATCTTCTTTTCTTCCATGGAGATCTTTTTCTTTTGTCTGTTGACTTGAAGAAGCATCTCAGAAATATCTTTCCATTTCGTTTTCTGCTCATTTTTATCAGCATGGGTATGCAAGCAATGGGAGAGGAAGGAAAAGATAAAGTAAACATCTCCCCATTTGTTTTTCCTGGTAGCGCTGCCTGAGCTAGTATATATCAAGCCCAGAAATGCAGTAGACAGCTCACACCAGAGCTGGCTCCAAAGTATCAGCCTTACCACCCTTCAAGCAGCATTGCCAGCACTACATTCCTCTGCCCAGAAAGCCCCCAAACCACCAAGGCTGAGAAACCCTGCAGGGAAAGCCAAGCAAGGCAAGCTGCCTTACCTGCCCTAGGTGGTCCCTACAGGCAGCACCTCTGTGGGTGCCTCTCCCCCACCTCCCCCTGCCCTGACAGCCCCCGATGCTGAGGGTTGGTGTCTGTGGGACTGCAGGGCCGTATGGGATGGGCATTGCGGAGGAGGCTCAGCCTGCTTTTGGGCGTGGGAGGAATGTGGACTGTCCAGAGAAGATCTCTCCATGTACAGATTTCAGAAAGTATGTTTTCTTCATCAGTAAACAAACGATGAGTCATTGGCTGTCACATGGGAGAAAAAGATTACAAAGAATGTATAAGTAAATAAATTAGTTCCTTTTAGTCATGGCAACAACTCGGTGTTTCCACCCAAATGTTTCATTCCAAATCATCTATCTTCCTTTATTTTTGTAACATTGTTGCGCTTGTATTTTGGGCAAACAAAATTCTAATAGGGTTATCTTGGAAATAAAGTTTTTCAAAATGCAGTTGTGTGAAAATGCATTTGAAGACGCAGTCTTTATTTTTTGGCACTTATGTCCAGGGATGGAGTTGTGAAGGAAGGAACAGAGCTGTAACCAACCCCCTCTGCCCTGATGGTGCTGCAAATCTTGCATGTGGCATTTGTCACTCGACCCGCGAAAGGAGCTTTTACCATGTGATTATCTCTTGCTCAGTCCCCTGCCCCAAATGTGTGCGCACTACACTTTAGCTGTTTTACAGAAGCCATCCATAAGAAGAGCTTTGGAGGTTTGCTGACCCCTCTCCCCAGGCACTGAGGCCAGATTATTGTGATCCAAAGAACGATATCCCTCCAGGGATAACTCTGTTTAAAAACATGCTTCTGCTCCAGTCCTTTCCATTACACCCGCATCTTAGAGCAGTCGATGCAAATTTTTTTGTTTTCCCTAGATCCTGCGGAGATGTAAATCTTGCAGAAGAGCTCTGTTTCAATCTTGGTTTGAGTTCTGTTCTTTCAAAGGCTGTGGTTTTCCAATAGATGCTAAATAGTCTAAAAATTATATAAGGTGTTTTAAAATGGTGTATTTGTTACAACTCATATAGTCTCAGTCCATGCCAAAAGAGTGCTCTCCAAAGTAGGGGAAGTTGGAAATTGTTAGAATCACATCTTGATTTAAATGTCTTTTAATACTGTCCTCATCTATAGGCTGCCACAAGTGGATATTCTCTTTTTCATTAAGATGGGAAAAAGACTTCAGAGAGCATTCCAGAGAACTGAATTATTTAAGTATTACCTTTATTCACATATTTCCCCAAAGCTATTTTCCCATTGGTTTTGTCCCTTATTATGTGAGATGGAAGGAATTTAGGGAGATGGCACAAGCACCTTTCCTGGTACGCTCTTCAATGTTTGCAACAAAGACAATATAAAAACGCATTTTCTTTCTGGCTACGAGTGTTTTTATATCAGAGTGATGCTGTTGCATATATCTCTTCTAATTGTAAAATTCACTTATACCATTCCAGGCTATGAAGGTGATGGCATTTTCTTGGTCAGGAGGACGCAGAAGTATGCACACAGCCAGCATCAGCAATATAAATTTCTTCATACTATAAGTCAGTTTGATTTGGTTTGAATTTTCAGGTCAGTGGACCAAAAATATACTTTGACCTTTTGTTCTGCTGTATTTCCTGTATCTTCAACGACAACATTTTATTGAGAATATTGTCTTTAGTCACCCAGCAGAGATGATGCGTGAGGGAAGGAGAGAGAGAAAAGCAGCATGGAAGGAGTTTTAGCCCCTGCATGCACCATCAGATGCTTCAGGGTTTGCAAACACAACAGGTAGCCAGCCTGGAGCCATCCCTTCCCTGCTGTTCGGAAAAACACTCTTCTTATTCCTGGTCCTGCAAAGATCTTTAGGCTGCAACAAATTGAAACTGCCCTGTCAATTCTCAAGGCTCTCAAAACTGGGAGACAATGTTAGTAAAGATTTAAAATAGGGAACATCACAGATTTTTCATGCAGGCAACTTAAAAGGCTGTGGGAATTTTTCCAGTATAGCAGATAACTTTTTCATTGTCGGTGGTAGCAATAATCATAAGCTGAGGTCTGTGATTCCATTTATGGTGGTCTAAATTTAAGAAGGAAGATTTTTTTTTTTTAATAATAAAAATGAGGAAATAGCAAAATTCCGTTAAAGGTAATTAACTCCAGGGATGCAGGACTGAAGGCCGCTCTGAAGAGTGAAAAGGAAAAAAAATCTATATGGGTGATGGATTTTATCCCCTTTCTTCCCAGCAGGTTAACTTTAAGGTATCTTCTTTTAATTGGAATTCTTGATGAAACAATTAAATACTACAAAACTATATTTAGTTCCTGTAATTGTTGATGTCAAGGACATTTCTACACAAAATCTGAGCAAGAACAGGTCAGGCGGAGCAATGTGTGGGTGAAAGCACTTCCTCTACACAAAGTATAGTGAGACAGACAGTACGTAAACAAGTACTGATTCACAGTCTTGTCTTTGAAAGGAGCAAGTCTAGTTCTAAACTCTCCATCTTCAGTTCTGAGTGAAGAACTGATTCTCCAATGATGGACTGAATAAATCACAGCTCATGCTCTGCTATTGGGTTTTTGCTTCTATTTAGATGGGTTTTTTTCTTTCAAGGATGGAAAGTAGATCTTTATGGGAGTCTCATGGACAAAGATATAAATTAATTCTTTTCAAGGCAATTAATCTGATCTGAGCTGTTCATTTAACAGAGAGAAAAGTGAGATTAAAAACTGACTCTCCAAAGGCCAGCTCTGGTAAAGCAAGACAGTAAGACTTTACCCATCTTCACCTGTCAAGAGCTGATGCTATTGGCCCCATGCTGCTGTATAATATCTTTGTAGGGTTAGTGGTTAAGGGATGGATTTTTTCATTCATTTAGATTATAGGTAAGGTAAGAAATTGAGGGCTGGGTTTATTTTTTTAATACTTTTGAGATGTCAAAAGCACTTGAAGCAAAAGAATTTTAATTCTTATTTTATTAATGTAAAACTACGTTCTTGTTGAGACAGTAGGTGGGAGCAGTGGAATCAGTAGCTTTGTGTTGAATTCCAGCTCTGATAATAAATTGCTTTTTGATCAAAGGCAAGTCTCCCAACTGCTGCATGCTGTAATTTCTTTGTCCTAAATGTAGCTGTATATAAAGTGTACCTGCCTCATGGGATACTCCTGCAACGAACAGGACTGTACACATTGAAAGTACTACATAGTGCAACTATAGCTGATATTTAGGTTGATATTTTACAGCCTAAGCGTCTGAAACACTTTTCTCATTATGTCATTATTTTCTTCTCTGCTGATATGTGGCCTATCCAGGCAGAATCAATTAAGCAGTAACAAGGAAAGAGGCAGAGTTCTTTATGGTCAAGTCAACGAAAAGTCCAGAATGGTCAAGTCAACGAAAAGTCCAGAGATCTTTTTCTTTCTATATTTAAAATAATTATAACTTGTGGATGGGGGGGAATGGGGGGGAAGCGGGGGTGGGGTGGGTGCGGTGGTGGTGGATGGGGGGGTGGAGGGGGAGAGATTAAGATGTTTTGCCCCTTTTTTTTCGTTTTTTATTTTTTAAGATTCTGGTATTTTCAAAGGTTTGGAAGGGTTTTGTGGTTTCCAACTGTTGCCTAGCTCACCATGGCATATAAGATGAAAATGTGTCAGCTATTTTCTGAGATTCTTGGGCTGTCATAACATAGACAAAGGCTACCATTAGATCCACACTGGAAATGTGAAAACTTGTGTGTCTCAGAGCATTTATTTAGGTACAGAAAGTTTATGCAGCTTATGGAAGAATTACTCCATGAGGGAATTCAGTTTTGATAGCCTTTTATCTCACTTCCTCAGTTTCCCTGTCATCCTCTGAGCTCAACCATTTCTTCAGGAGCCCAGAGCAAGCAGGGAACAATGTGTTGAATTTAATGGTTGGCTTGGAAAAGTCTTCCTCAAAGGACTGTTAGTCCATTATAACTGGCTGTCTGCTGCATTTATTTTATTGTGGTTTACTGGCTGTAAGGACATGAGTACTTACATTTACTCTCTTTCTCAAAATATTGTGGTTTGGCTAAGTGGTTTAGACCAAACTGAAGAGTTATATCGATACTAAAGAGGATGGTTTATTTTGGTCTTTCTACCTGTGTGCTTTCAAACTGTCTGTACTGTGAGCATCAGGCTGTGCGTGGGAGTGGTGCTGCAGCAGGAGGATGCAGAGGAGCCCCCATCACCCATTTCTCTGCACACACACACAGAAGTGCTTGCCCCAGCTGCTACGCTCCACTGTAGATGGAAATTTGGAGATGGGAGCAAGGCCAGACACCCCTGCGCAGAGAGCTCGGTGTGCTGGGGAAAGGCAGATTTCATGGGGACTTACCACCATGGCCCTCGCAAGCGCTGTGCAATTGAGCTGTAGGCAAGGCAGGGTTGACCACACTGTGATTCACATTAATCGCACCACTCAGATGGAGCCAGAGGACAGGCTGTTGGCAAGGTCAACCGTGGCTATCCTTACAGTCACCCTGGCCTCACCCATGGTGCAGAAGACCTGCACAAGCCCCTCACCACCCCTTCAGCTCATCTGGGGTCCCTGAGGTTCCTTGAGGATCCCATACCATTTCAGCTGCGATGCCTGCCTGGGCTGCTGTTCTGCTGAAGAAGGGGACAGTTATGTTTCACCAGCATAAATCCCCCACCACGTTGATAAAATGTATTTTCAGAAGGACAGTCAAGACTCCTGAGCCCTTGCAGCTTCCCCAGTGGCTTGACCTCCCCCTCCAGGATGTGCAGCCCGGCACCCTGTCTCCGCAGCCCCGGTGCCAGGATGCCTGCTTGCCCACAGACGGCTGGGAGCAGGCCAGGCTGTAGGGCTTGGCGCCCAAAGAAACGTGTTCCCAGTCCGGCTGCAATGAGTCCAGCAGCCTACTGCTTGCTCATTCTCTGTGAAAGACAACACTTAAAAGACCAGCAAAGCAGCCCTGAGCGCACTCCAGTCACGTGCAGAGAGGATTTGGATTACAACTCTCCAGCTGCACAGGCAGCCCAAGTGTCCTGCCCTTGTGCAAATGCAGTGGATTTTGCCTACTGATCTATTTTTTTCCCCTCCAAAAGGACTTTCATATGAGGACACAGTTGTTCAGAAATTAATTTGTGCTGCACTAGTAATTGTATTATTATTGCTCCCATGCTGCTACGGATATAGATGGTATTTTACAGGAAATCATGAAAAAAAGACTACTGCTTTGAGTGGTGCTCTAATCTAGAGTTATCCAGACAACATGACCCATGCCCATATCCTCACCTCTAATAGCTGCGCAGTGGTACAGTGCCAGTCTAGTCCAGCTGATGTTCTGACCTAAGTTTTCAACAGCTATGTGTTTATTCTAATCGACAGGCTTAACATTTTAGACCTGGTTCATCATCCTAATAGTTGAACCAGCAAGAACTTAAACCTGAAGCAAAATTTCCTGGTATGGGTTTCCAGTATATATACTCACTGTAGAGATGCCTTTTCTTTTTTACCTGCCTGGGTGGTATCAGATGCATCTGTAGTTCATGCTTCTGTTTTATAGAAGGTATATTTTATTGCCTCATACTTAATGAAAATGAAGAAATCAGTAATCATATTGATTAATCTAAATAGCATCACTTCATCATTTGTAATAGGAAGCAAAATACCTAAAAACGTGTCAAAGTAAATTGCTTCTTGTATCCATACTATTTCTTTGAAGTCTGTCCCAGTATGAACATCCCTCCCGAACTCTTGTATTGGATGTGCTGATTATGCTCTTTGTTTAGCAAGCAGTAAATGAATGGAAGTGTTATTAAAATACCAAACCAAAGCATTTGGATTAGAATACATCCACTTCCTTGAAAAATGAAGGTTGGGAAGAGCATGCAGGAATAACAGCAAACACATAAACTTAGTCTGGGAGCCAAAGGCAGAGGTGATGCTCTTGCGTGTGGCACTGCCTTGGCTGGCAGCAGCCACAGGGCAGGACAAGCTGAGGCTTCTGCTCTCTGGGGCTGGGGGTGTTACTGGGAGTGAAGGGAGCAGGGCAGAGGGGGTAGGGTTACTGTGTGCTGCCTCTCCCTGCCAGAATCAGGGTCATCCACGTTCCACTGATTTATTTGTGGGAAAGAAGTTAGGGGAATTCATTTGCTAATCCTACAGCCAGCCTCCCTCTTCCCTGGCTGCAATCTTCCAATATTTCCCAATATAGACTCTACCTCCCTCTCTGCAGCTGTTTGTTATTTTTAATAACAAAATGCTATTGCCTAAGGCTGACACTTGGTGACTTTTGTTTCTTCGTCAAATCCAATTCCACCTAAAGTACATAAAGGTTTTGTTCCTAATACATAAAAATCTGTAAAATAAGCCACTTGTAGTAGATTTTTTCTTGTCTAAATACATCAATTTAATCTGAAGAAATTAAGACACCTGCTTAAACAGTAAACCAAATGTTCATGAAAACTAGGAAGAATTGGAAGGCTGATTCTCCACTCACTCATAAATCACGAATGTATACTTTACTTTTGAGTACCCATGAGATAGTTTGCAGGAATTGGTTTTAGGTGGCTAAAGATGGCTCACTGCATCCCTGCAGTTGTTCAGCAGGGACAATGTGGAGGCAGTGGCTCTACGTGACATTGCTCCAGCTTCCTGACTGTGTGACTGCAAATTAATGAGCTGCTTAGGGCTTGACCCAATGAAAGGTTTAAGTGACTAACAAAAGACTTATGTATTATTAAGATGCCTGTGCTCAACATTGCAAATCCATACCTTCCTGTTTGACTTCGTAAGTCGCTAAACACCACCAGCTCTGTGCCTGCATGTGCCCGGGACTGTCCCTGATGTTCTTGTCATGTCTGGGCTTGATTGTAACCCAAAAATACAGCGCTCATTTGCCTTAAGGGCCTGCAACAGCAGGCTTGGCACACAGCCGCAGGATGGATCCACTATAGGAGGCAGCAGTGGTTATGGAGCAGCTTTGACTACAAATACCCTCCACCTTTGTTGTTGACAGTAAAGGCAAGATTTATGGGCCTGAGAAAGGGTGTGTAATGTCACTGCTTAATATAGCAGGCACTCATGTGGAAAGGAGGGAGTCAGTAAAATCAAGAGATCTCCATCTCCTAGTCAGCAAAGCAAGTTCAGGATTGCTTTGTCCTGGCCAGGGGAGTAGGGGTGGGATCCCTAGGAGATCCTTGTGCACTGTGTCTCTTGGTGCCAGGCTGTGGGTGCTCGCTGCAGTAGGTACTGGCTGAGGGTGTTGTTATTCTGACCCCTTTTTCCCAGGGGTTGGTTTCATAAGTCCTAGGGTGTCAAATAACTACTTTGTGACCCCAGAGCTGGAGGTCCACCCATCTCTCATGCCCTTGCCAATGCACAGTCCCACTCTGTATCTCAGGTGAAATGGCCCTCACACATTGGCTTTGTACTTGAAAACCTCAGTTCAACAACCTGGAAGAAAACGAACAAACAACAGCAAAACCCACATAGCTTTATGCCACACTAGTGAGTCAAAAGGGAGGGTCCCGTGAGGGCCAGAGCTGGTGTAAGCAGGACACAGGACTGGGAAAGGAGAGAGCCATGCGGTTTCTCCTCTTCGTCCTGAGCTGAGCGTTTCAGTGGCTGCATCCACAGGCTCCGTGTGTGCTCTCCAGGGAGCACCATTCCCAGCTGCAGGCTTCGGTCCTTCTTCGCACGTAATGCATACCTCTGCTAATAAAAATATTAGCAAAGGTATGAGGAATGGGGAAGATTGGTATAACTTCATTAGGAAAAGATTAATCAGTATGAACACAGGCAGCTGTCCAAATCATCACATAGAGCCTAAATGGTGGCTGCTAGGGATATGTTTGTACTAGGTGCACGCTCTCCTAGCTTTGAATAAACTTCTTCTCCGAGAGTATAAACATTTATGATTTAATCTAGGAATTAGCCTTAGGGAAACCACAAATGTCTAGAGTAATATTTACATTTGCTTCAGATAATCAATTGCTGTTGGTCAGCAAATAATTAATCTGTATTGAAGAGAACTTAGGTGATATAGGTCAAACACTTTTGCACTGCTGTGGGAAAAGAACGGAGACTAAAATATAGCTCCAAATGGGACAGGTTGCTTTATTCTTGGCGTTAGCTCAGCTGATGTATGTAGGCAGCAGAGACCAAGCTTACCAAGATCTTTCTGCCCATCCTGCCCTTCAGAAGGCAAAAAACTGCCAGGTGAGGGCACATGAGCAGATCATAATTAGACCCAGAGATACATACAAACAATAGAGCATTCATCGAACTGAGAGAAATCAATTGGCAGATATATTCCCTAAGTGCTTTATTCTGCTTATGCAGAGCGTTACCTTTAAACCCATGAAATCTGCATGCCCACAAGTCTATTTTTCCAATATTTAACCATCACTGATAGAAGACATAAGCAGGAAGAGCCTGGCAAGTTACAGCTGAAAAGTCAAGTGGATTTGCTGCAGGTCTAAATCTTAAATTATAGCAAAAGACATACAGGCCTATTTGAGATAGAAATACTTTTCTTTATATGTTTCTATATTAAAGAAAAAGAAATAAAAACAAAAAGTAAAAGAAAGAAAATGAAAATGAAAAAGAAAAAGAAAAAAGAATAAGAAAAAGGAAAAGAAAAAGAAGAAAAGGAAAAATAAAAATAAAATGGAAAAGAGAATGGAAAAGAGGAAAAAGAGAGAGAAAGACAAAAGAAAAGGAAAAGGAAGAAGAAGAGGAAGAGGAAGAGGAAATGAAAAGGAAAGAAAATAGTCTTTTGAGGGTTAATTCTTCAGCCATTTTCCTCTCTTTCTGAGCTGGTGCTCCACAACAACATTTCCATTATGTGCCATCTCTGGTGTATTGCTATCAGTGCATACAGAATTTTTCCATTGAGTGGAAAATTGGCGAGGCTTTCTTGTTTACAACTGCAAAGCTAACAACTCTGATAAAGTAATGGACATAATTATGCCACTTTTAGCCAAATTGTGGGAAAAACAACTTTCCGTTCTGTTAGCCTGGCGGGTGCACCTGGATGTGTTATTCTTAAAACCAACACTGATGCTACTTGTTCGCAGCATCCCCGCTCAGAGAGGGCTGCACTCAGTGACTTCCTGGCTTCAGCAAATCATAAACGTAAAAGAGTTCTCCCAGCAAATGTAGTATAAGGATTTTCACTGTAACTGGTGTTCTCAATAGGCTCAGCTTTGTCAGAAGAGTGCAAGATTGACTTTATTTCAGTCTCACAGGTTAGAGGCAGCAAAGCTCTGGGCTAGAAGGGGAGTGGGCGGTTGTACCCATCTCAGCAGATTCCCTTTGCAGTTCTTTTGGGCTCTGTTGTGTGCTGCTGCTTCTCACCTACCACCCTTGAAAGATCAAGTCAGGTCTAAATGGGTAGGTGTTGCGCTGCTGCAGTAATTATACCATCCCTATTATCAAAATTCACAAGCAAAGCAGTGTAGTGCAAGCCCAGTTAAGAAAAAATGTGTTCAACTGAATGCAGCTAAAAGTAGACCTAGGTTATTTAGAATCACTTAAAAAACACAGGACTATTATTCTTTCAGTGCTTTCCCTTTGTGGATCTCAAAGCATTTTACAAGCCTCACCACCACCCTGTGAGGTGTTATAATATTGCTACTTTCCCAAGGGTGTGTAATGCAATTTCTGAGCGCACACATGGAGATACGTGGACGTTTCAGAGACATCAAACACCCAGAACTGCCAGTCACTGGTATGCATAACTTGTGACTCCAAATAACCACTATTAAAAGTGCGATGGCAGGCATGTTTGTATTTACCTCCAGTAAAAAAGAGCTTAGGAGTACACATTTTCAAGAGTGCCTCCACAGCTTTGAGAGCAAGTAGCTTTTTATTTGCTTGTTTTTTTGCCTAAATAAAGCTGAGAGTAGACGACCTAACTAAAGATGGGATTCAGGCAGTTTGGTCTGTAAGTAAAACACAGTACACACCATATTGGATGACTCACAGTAAAATTGCAAGAGCAGATGAAATCAGTAAGAGCCATGAGCTTTTCCATAAACAATTTCAAAGTTAGACACCAAAGCACAAGGCAGCAGTGTGTTAGGCACCTGTTAGGGGAGAGTACCATTAAAACACACTGCACTGGGCAAAGAACAGTGTGGGGACCAGCAAAAAGCCCAGTTTGCAACATCTGAAGACCATGTGAACAATAACATCTTGGCCTAATGGCACAATTCATTCTCTCTAGCTTGGATACTTCCCAGGAATTCCCCTCCCGCGTGTATTTTGGTGGAGAGGGCTCAGTGACTAGGAGGTTTGGGACAGGAATGGGGAGAATGCAACCACTCCCCATTATCATTTTTCCTACCCGCCCTCCCACAGTGCAGAGCTTTTCTCCAGCCCCAACATTTTTGCAGGCGCTCCAAAGCCAGCAGCTGGCAAGGGGAGGCAAGGCAGCTACAGATGTGCTGGCAGGGGCTTCGAGGTGGGCTGCAGAGGTAACGGACCTTGAGCCTTGGCCCTCTGCAGGGTTCCCTATGGTCTGCTGGGAAACCTCTATGGTAAAGGAACCTGTTTTGTGGGGTGCGGGCAGAGGAACCAGTCTTCTTCTTGATTGATCTGCGAAAGGACCATCAGGACCTGCCAGTACCAACACAAAGTAAATGAGCTGCAATTAAGGTTGCTTACATAATTTGCCCTGTCATCTAGGGACATCACCCACCAAATTTAAAATCACAAAGAACAGCAGGATATTGTGGTGGTGAGCTCTGCAGAAAACTCTCCAGGAGACAAGGAGGAAAACTCCATGTAAAAATTTGTAAGAATCAGGTAATTTCACGTAATTTTAAATGTCAATGTGCAGGTAATTTCAAACCTAGAATAGACCTGGTTGTTAGTATTAGGCCAAATAACACAATGCATCAGATCACTGCATTTTTGTACAGCAGCTGAGCAGCACATGGCCACCCGCGCCCCATGCCCCATGCATTCACAGCTACAACAAGCAATCTTCAGAGAGGTTTGACACTGAAAGAGCTGTGGTATTTTAAATTGTGAATTTGGGGAACTATGCAGACCCTTGGTTTGGAACAGCCTATTTCTTTCCAAGAGTAGAAATTGCTCCCTGCTTTTGGCAGATGGCGCTGACTCAGATGCTCATCCAGAGTCCTCTGCTACATATGCCCACGTATGTTCGCAGGCTAGATAGACATGTCTTGACTTACGTTAGTATGACAAAGGTATTTGGCTAATGAGTGTCAAAACTATAAATACAATGGATCCACACAAAACCTATTGGTAAAAAAATAGCACCCAAGATGGTTCAGCTGAGTGCTGGATTTTTCAGCTAAATCAGAACTGACTATGCTGCTGCAAGTCATAACACTAAAATATACCACCTGTATACGATGCCCTCCATGCTTTACATCTACAAATTAGCCTTCCATCATCCCGGGGAGCTATTACTATAATCGTATAAAAGATAGGAATGCTAAACTGCCGAAGCTTTACCTACTAAGCTAAAGCTATATAGCACTTGGGTGACAGTGACAAATAGAAAACAAAGGCTGGGAACACTGATTTCTGAATTATTTTTCTTGTCTCTAGACACTACCTGTATGTAACAGAGATCAGCTAAAAGAATGGTAGTGGAGCAGATCTGAGTATAGATATGCTCAGCCATTTGCTATTGCCAGGTTGCTGTCTTTGCAATAGTTGCTTAACAAGGGGTTGCTTTAAAGCTAAAAAACCCCACCCAGACCCAAGAAAACCATAACTATGTTTTGCCACCTGATTATTTTTTTCCAGCTCTTTTGTCGCACCTTAAAATAACTAATTGTACAGAACATGAGTTCTATTTAAAATACAATTAATATTTAAAATTAATTTTACTTTATCTTGATTTCATTTAACAACACATATTTATAATTTTGTATAGTTAAAATTTTCTCTATTTCTGATTTAACAATTCAGCGTTTCCAGATTATTTTATGTAATATTTGTATTTGACCAGTGATTTTTATATTGCTGTCTTGTATTCATGTTTTCTATTATGTATAATCGTTCAGCAATTTCAATTATAACTGACAGAGTCACAGGACAATGTCTCTTTCAGTCGTGTTAGTTCTTGATACTATTTTTCTTTCAGCTAATTCTAATTTTAATTAGTTAGAGCAGTAATTGATTGTACTGATGTACTATTCAATTAATTCCACAGTGGTGACTGAGGCTATTTGCTGAGTGACAGCAAAATACCAGAGTACACCATATTTTACAATAATTACATACGAGTTCTACGGGAAACAGTGGTCCATCACCTTGTATATTCAAATGCTGATTTTCACGTCACACCTATTTACGTCTTTTTTAACCTACTTCCCATTAGAAAACAAGGATGACTTCACTTGTTAAGTGTAGAGATCATAACTCTGTAACATTGAGAAGGGATTTTAAAAACTGACCATACAAAACAACTGAAATTTTTCTTCAGAAACAGGCGGAGTCTTGGTTTGCTGTTGTACATCCACTGTGTTTTATCCCATTATTCTAGAGCGCATAGATGCACTGAAAATCATTTAGTGATCACTCTGCTGTTAGTTTTTGTCTTTTAATTCCAGATTGAAAGGTAAAACACAGACTACATTTCCGTATTTTCTGAACCAGACAAAACAGATTTGGCTCTGGCCCACGCAGATTGTAGACAATGCTTGATCTGTGTGGATTGTACATCTGTGTAGACTGTAGACTAAAACCTTGTGTGCTGGTTGGTAACAGTCTGCATTACCTATTCAAATAGGAAATGTTGCATGAAGGTAAACTTCATGCCAGCATATAACAGCAGAAAACTACTTACAGTATCTGACCTAATTCAGAATCACCAACCGCAAACATTCAAAAATTCAATCAGGATGCCAATCATGAAACTAATGTAAAATGCTGATTTAAAAGCACATTGATTTTTCTTTTATCTACAGGTTTCTAAGTTCAGAGGGATCAGGCTTCCAGACTTTCCCTGGCAGTCACGAAGGATGAAAACATTGTCTGAAGGTTGAGCTTCTTGCATAGCCTAATGCTTCTTGGAATTTACGCTCAGAGATACCAAATATTTTGTATAACAATGACAATAGTATAATAATTGGCAATACAGATTTTGAAGGCAGGCCTATGAATTTTCATCGGTTATTAGAAAAGAAATGGGAAGGCTAATAAGGAGCATTTGTTTCCCTCTGCAGCCAACTACAGTATTGTTAGCTTGTGAAACTCTGACACCAGCTAGAGCTCCTACAGGTGAAGTCACCTCTCATGTATGAAGTTGGTAATTAAGGCTGTAGACACCTAGTACAGAGCCAAGTAGGAACTTAAACCCAAGTCTGTGTCATCTTACAGGATTGTCATGTTGCCTTCACTCACAACCTGCAGCTGCTTTTCCAGCCTCTTGGCCCAAATCAGTGCCACCATCCCTTTGATACATTTGCCCAAGGTCCTGGGTTGACAGGATCCACCAGTGCAACTATAGATCTACAGCAAAACCCGTTGCCCCCCTCCCCAGACCGTGGCTGCCATGCCAAGCTGCGATGGGCCAGAGAAGTCCTTCTCATACACACAGATGCTGCAAGGTTGTGGCTGGTGGGTCCCCAAGGAAGCTTCCATGGAGCTTCACCAGGCTGAGGCCCACCGAGTTGAGCTTCCCTCCATCAGCAGAAAGAAACAACTACATACTTGAAAAATGCTCCTTCCAAAGAAAGCACTGGTCCATGGGCTTACACAATCTGCAGATTGGTCATGTAGCCTGCTGGATCTCCAAGTAAGAATTAACCTCCTCTTTCTCTTCCATGGCCTCTCCCTGCATGTTTTTCCCCATAAGAGTGGAGTACCAGCTTGCAGTCCTGAGCAAAGTCCAGTGTGGGTTATTAAATTTTGCTGACGTAACCTGCATTGGCAGCAGGACGTTATACCCTGCGCCACTCGCTCTGAACTCTTGCACGGCTCTGCCACATGTCAGAGGGTTGTGCTCCTCCCTTGAGATGGCTGCACCTCGTTGCTGGAAGATGCAACACCTGGGTCTCTGGCGTAACAGCCAGCTCTGGACAGAATTTGGTATTTAAATGCAAAATGGAGATTACGCTGCAGTCAAAACACTTAGCAGCAATATTTTGAATTTCAAAACTGTATGAAAGATCAGTTTTAACCTTTGAATAGAGTTCAAAAGATGTCCCTCAGCACACTTTCACTTTCAAATAAACAGAAGAATCAAGGGCCCTGACATTTCCAAAGCCCAAAACACCGCTTTGTTTTCCTTACATAAACACTTTGAATCTTAGCAACTGTCTACAAAAGATAACGATAGAATTTGTCATAATAAAATGTGATCTGCCGATAGATTTAGCGTGCAGTTTTACAGCACCTTTGGGTAGCTTTTGTCCATTGAAGAGAAGAATTTGGATGTATTTTGAGCTCTAAGGACACGTTCTTCCCCCTCAACATTTTTCGTAAATGTCATTGAAGATGCAGCAGCCACGCAGCAAGTGAGAAAAGCAGCTGTGTTACCGTCAGGCTGAATTAGAATCATCGTGCAAATATACTTAAGTGACTCAGCAGTAACTAATTGAGTATTTGGGAGCTATTCTCCCCTGGTAGCGGTCATGTAATTCCCCTTCACCTACATGGGAACCAAGCATATGCTTGAAGCAGAAACTAGATGAAGTGTAGTGATGTAAACCGTTAAAGATGGAGGGTTTTGGGTTTTTTTGAGAAAGAGAAAAGACACTGACACTACTTTCAACATTTTAAAATTAACTGAATTGTGAGCTGGGAAGTTTTCTGAAAGTTGTTATTAAAATGAACATTTTTTTCAAATTAGAGAGAATTAAAAGGAATAGGTTTTTTTTCCCAGAGTACCTACTGTTTCTTTACCTGTCCATATGTTAGTGATAGAGTATCACAACCCCACTTGCATAAATGGAGTTTATTACAACATTGATGCCTTTAAAAGGCAGTTTTGAAAAGCAGGCGTAGCGATTTTTAAAACAAGTTAATTTAGATGTAGGTATATTTTATCCCCAGGACTAACACAGAATGACCCAACACCTTTGCTGTCCACCTCTGAAATGGACAACACCATTTTCCAGATTTTTAAACAACATTCCAGTCCCTCCTCCTCACATTCCTGCTAAAATGTCACCCAGTAGCCTACGTGAGCAGGTATTAGCTTGTACTCTAGACAGAGCAGCTGGAGAGAAAACCTGATGCACCTGGAAAAAGAACCAGGTATTTGTGCAGAAGGTGGAAGTACCCACATCTGGGAGGTGACAGTTGTCTCCTTGCCACAATGGGGTGTAAATACATACAGATCCAAAAGCATAGTTTGGATCTGTATGGCTGGGATCTGTGGTGGAGATTACAGCTATGCGCCCATCCTGAGGAAGCCACTGCTCTGCTGAGTGAGTGGTAAAGCACAAGCAGAATCACACAGGGGAGAGAAAATGGGTAGTCATAAAAAGAGACAGGAGAAGAAAAATAAATAAATACAAGCCAAAAGACACAGTATGATTGTTTAGCTTCTTGTGTGAGATACAAATGTCAAGATGAATTGACTGCCATTATGTAATTGCAAAATAAGTCCATCACACAACCTCTGGCTTTGTTGTCTGCATGTAACCCTGTTTGAAGCAGCAGCATGAGGCAGGCTGCTTCTTTGCCAAAGACGAAGAGGCATCTTTCTATTGCTTAACGATTTTTTTTTTTATTTTTACTATACAGTTACAGCCTTAGGCTGGGAGGAATATTCATGCTCTTCTCTCCTGTGTATATATTTTCTAAGGATGGCACTGCTCTTATGCATATGCAAAAGTGCATACTTTGCATATTTACTTTCTTTATACAAAATAGTGTGCCCGCCACATCATGTACAGCTTTCACTTCTGTGCCGATTTCCCCAAATTTATCATCTCATATTTAGAATGTAACTCTCACTCAAATCACAAGCACCCAGCTCTTCTTAATAACAGTTATTCCAGAGACAACAGCTAATTATGACATTTCAAAACCCATACATTAATATTTCAGTAGGCTCACTGTTTTGAAGCACTACTCAGGGCAACATCTTGGTCTTTTTTGCTGGTGAGATGTAGGGATCTGTTCAGCAGACAGGCAGTTAAAACACCCTTCAGCATACCCTTGCAAATCCTGTCTACAGTATCTTCTGTTCGTCATCAGCCACAGTTTGGAAAAAACAGCTTTAATGGATCATTTCTTAATGTAATTAAATATATTTAACAACAGCATGCTTCAGAGTCCTTAAATTAGTCCTTTGCCTGAAGACAATGCATTCATCCAAATCCCTCCCTAAAACATTCTTCTTCTGTAAATCCTATTAGCATTAATCTGCTAAAGCTAGGTGTGTTTTATCATTTTTTTTTTCAGGTACCTGGAAAGCTTTGAGATCTACCGCTCACTCAGCGTCTTATGGTGCTGAACACTTTCAGAAGTCTAATTTGGCCTGGAAACCTTGCACGGTCACATCACCTTCCCCTGGACATTCTCAGCTCAAAGGCACTGTAGGGAAAGCAACAAAGTGGAAGGTTTCTGTAGGATGGCATTAGTAAGGGTGTGGTAAGAAGGGACAAAACTGAGACTGAAACCTAACTGTGTATTATAAATGCAAAGGAGAGCAGGGATAATTCACCTTTCCTTTATCGCTCCCATGGTGCAATTTGTTCCAGGAACAACAAGAGACTTATATCTGAAAGTCCTTGGATGACCGATCCCATTTAAATTCAGTCTAAGCCTCTACAGGCTGGAGTGAGGCCTGACTGCGCGGTGATGCGGAGGCAGCAGGGACCCCAAATATTTTCCAGCTCTAAAAAAGCATGGTCAGATTATTGTTTCAAAAGGAAGATTAACACCTCCCTTGAATCGAAGTCAAATGCGCGCACGAAAAGCCTGGGAAGGAAAGGGCCTTTCTGTCCCTCTGTGAGGTGCATGCAAAGTCCTTCTTGGAAGAAAGAAGAGCCCACATTTTCCTTTCAGGTTTATCTCACAGGCACATGAGAGGTGCTTGGGTCTTCCCAAACCATTCATTAAATGCTGCGAGAATTAGTAAAAGTTAACAAGGGAAGAGGTTGTTAGTCGAGGATTTCTGAACTATTTTAAGTAGGAGCGTGGAAAGATATTAGAGTACGCGTCTTTTAATCATCGTATTTAAAGAGTTGAAAATCTTTGTCCAAAGTTCTCCCGGCTAGTTTGAGCTTAGTCAGGGAAAATAAGACACTGGGGCTGCTGACTGTGTTTCAGCCGTGGGAGAGGTGCTGTTGTGCGGCCTTGCCTCCCGCGGCAGGGAGCGCGCCCCGAGGGGCGACCGAACCCGCACAGGCCTCCGCTCTGGCCGCCGCCATGTTGGGGAGGGTTAATGGTTTGGGAACGTTTCAGAGCAGCTTCCCCCCACAGCGCTGAGTTTTACTCGGAGCTCCCCGGGTTACTCCAGCGGGACGGTCCTTCCATCCCCGCTGCTCAGGGACAGCGGCTCCCGCCGAGGGGCTGCGGCCCGGGAAGGGCGCCAGGGCCGGCGGGGCCGTGACCGCCCGAGGCCGGTGGCCGGGCTGGCACGCTGGCCCTTCCCACGAGAGACCGCGGGCTCCGCAGGGACCTCCGCCCGCCGTCTCTGCCCACTCGTGGGGAAGCCCGGCGGTCCCACCACCGGAGGGGTGCAGGGGGCCGCCCGGCCCAGCCGGGCACGGGGCTCTATTTTGGAAGGGCGGCTTTGGGGCGGCTTCCGTGCCCGGCGCCCTCTCCTGAGGGAACAGCACCTGGGCAGGTACACACCGAGCCCCCGTAACAAAAACTGCCGCCCAGCGGCGGCAAACACGCCGGGCGTCGAGGCAGAGCCCGGGCCCCGGGGCGGAAGGGGAACGGGCAAACGCGGAGCGGCCGCCGCCAGCCCGGCCCCGCCGCCGCTGCGGAGCTGGGGCCGCGGCCGCCCCACGCGCCTTGGCGTGACGTCACGGCCCGCGGCCAATGGGCGGCGGAGGCGCCCCGATGCCACGGCTGGAAGTTCCCCGACCCGGCCCGGCGCGCCGGCGGGGCGCCCCCCGCCTCGCCCCGCCGCCCTTCCCCCGGCCGGCCCCGGGCGCGCGTCCCCATCCCCGTGTCCCCATCCCCGTTTCTTTAAGCGCTCGCCAGTACTTTCCCCGGCCGCTTCCGCTCCCAGCGGGGGAGCTTTACCGGGAGTGCCGGGTCTCCCGGGGCTTGAGGGGGACGGGTGCGGGGGGCCGTCAGGGCGCTCCCGCCAGGCACAGCGCCCGCTGCCCCAGCCCCGGCGGCGCGGAGCGGAGGGATCCGCCCGGCGCTGCCCGGCCTTCCAGCGCTGCGCCGGGGCGGGGGGAGCGGCGGCCCTCCCGGCGGGCGAGGGGGAGTCCGGGGAGCTCCTCCCGCGCGATCCCGGCAGCGGCAGCGGCAGGAAGGGCAGGGCGGGGGCGGGGGCTGTGCCTGTGCCGGGGGGGGCGGGCGGTTGGCGGGGGAGGGGCCGCCGCCGCCGGGCGCAGCAGGCTGACTGAGGGGAGGCAGGAGCGGAGCCGCCGCCGCCGAGGGCCGGGGCCTTGGACGCGTCCGGCGTGGAGCGGAGGAGGAGGAGGAGGAAGGGGAAGGGGGGGAGCCAGCCGGCCCCTCTCGGAGGACGCGGCCCGCATCCGCCCGGGGAAGGGCAGAGCGAAGCGGAGGGGGGAGCGAGCGGGCGCCGCCGCCGAGGAGACAAAGAAGCGGAGCCCGCCTGGGCTGGGAGCCTCCCCGCCACCGCCGCCGCCGCCCGCCCCGCTCCCCGCCGGCCGGCGGGCCGGAGGTAAGCGCGGCCGCGGGCGGGACGGGGATGGAGCCGGGGCCCGCCGTAAACTTGTGGCGGCCGCGGGGGGCGGCGGGGGGGAAGGGCCGCCGGGAGCGGGGGAGGGGCGGGTGTCACCTGGGCGGCCGAGGCCCCGTCGCCGCCCCGGGGGGGGGGCTGGTACCTGCCGGGGGCGGCGGAGGGGGGAAGGTGTTTGTGTGCCACGTCCAACTGCGGGGGGGGGTGGGGGGGGGTGGGTATCGGGGGCGGCTCCTCCTCATCCTCCCGAGTTGCCTCTTGTGTGTGCGTGTGTGTGACAGCCGCCGCTTTGTGCCACCCGGCGCTCTGCCGGGGGGCGGCTGCGGGCCGGGACACCCCCGCCCCTCCGCGGGGCTCCGCGCCCGGCCCGGCGGGCGAACGGAGGCGGCGTAGCCGGCGGGCGCGGGGGCAGCCGGCGGGCCCGGCGGCGGGGAAGGCGGGCAGCGCCTGCCGGCCGGACCGCGGCGCAACCGGAAAGTTTCCCGGGCGGGAGCGGCCGCGGTGCGGAGCGCGGGGACCGGCGGGCGGTCACATCGGGCTGCGGCCGGGGACACCGCGGCCTCCCGGGCCCCCTCATCGTTCTTTCCGTTCCCGGCTTTCGACTTTATTAGAGCTGAGGCCGGGGTTTTTCCTGAGGAGCGCGGTGCAATACGCCCCCCCCGGTCGATGGGCGATGTTGGTTAAAGGACATAAAGCTAATAAAAAAAAAAAAAAAAAAAAAAGAAAAATACAAGGTAAAATTAAACCTCGTATAGTGACTGTTGAGTAAAGTGCATCCCGGGATGTTTGGGGAGGAAAAATATCGAAGTTTGTAAGTCTTTTCATCCCGCTTTTAATTAAAAGCGCGCCTGCTCCACCAGCTGCCCTTGCCGGCAGGCTGGCACTGTGGCCCGCGTCAGATAAAGTTGTCGTGTCGGGATTCGGGTTCGTAGCTCAGGTCTGACCCGCGACTGGCTGATGGTGAGCACCGCTCGACTCTGGTTCCGATGTGGACGTCTCCCACGGCTGGTATTTTCACAGAAATGTGGCCCTGTGCCTGCATCGGGTTTATTTCGTGAATTCCATGTAGTGTTTTAACTCGGAACTGTCTTGTTCTTTTGTTACTTTAAAACTTGGATGCTGACTGAACCTCGGCAAGAATGTAAAACGTTCTCTCTGAACCGTGTTTCTTCCCCTCCCAGTGAAGCAGGATTTGTTTCTGAGGAAGGTGCTGCTACTGTTGCAGCAGCTCAATGTAGCAGAATTAGACTTCTCTTTGGTGAAAGGCAGCAGTGCCCTTTGTAAAAACAAATTTTCATGGCCTAACCACGCGTGGTTTGTGTCACTGGGAGTTTGGACTGGTAACTTAATATGGAGGAATTTGAAAGGGCTCACTGGGTAGGAGCTTATGAAAAATTTGTTTGAAAGTACTTGTTTGGCCACTGCTTTTTAGGAATCTGAAGCAGTCTGCACCACTTAAATGATGTTAATGGTACTGTGTTTTCATTTTTAGGATTATGACTCCTGAAGTAAAATAATGTTGTTGCTTCTTAGAAATACTGATTTCACAACTCTGAAAATCTAAATCCTCTGTCTGACCAAAGTAATTTTAAGCAGTTAAGCAGATCGCTTTGTCTTCATAACAGGCTTGCTTCTTGAGACTTTGACGGAAGATGTCACTTCTGGGAACAGTGAATAAATACAGAGATGGAAGGCACCTGTACCATGAAAATCAAGCGTGTAATTAGCAAATATTTTATATAGGCCATGAAACAGATACAGACTTGTTTTGATGTTAGCTCTCATTGCTGTCGTTCTGTCATTGCAACATTAGCAGTTGTATTGGCCTTTTGCTTCTACCAGATTGCATTTCCGATTGCTGTAGTGATATAACGATACACAAAATCTCTTTTGCTATATTTTTCCAAAACCAACAGCAGACCTAGTCCTTGATTGTCTGGATGATTCTCTTCATTGTGTCCTGGCTACTGAATATATGATAAATTCAGAATGTCAGCCTTTGGCTTGTTACTGCAGTGGAAAGGGAACTTATCTCCCCTTCCTCTCTCTCCTTCTATAGTTTCCTGGCTAGCTGTGTGGGAGCATAAGGAAAGGTATTTGCTATCTTATGTGTCACCTTGTGTCTAATGTCAGCTAAAGAAGAGGGACAAGGTCAGTAGCGTCTGCTTCTTTTCCATCCTTTGTTTTTTGTACCTTGTGTGGCTGTTGATATGTTACTCCTTTGCAGTGCTTGTGGCTTTTCTCAGTAGCAACTATAACAGCAGCAACTCAAAAAGTTATTCCCATATAGCTTTGTTTGCTGGTCATGGTCTTGAGCAGCAACAAAACTACCTGGAGTATCTGTTTTTCATGCTCCTCAAGCATAAAAGCTGCTTCCAGACTCATGGAGACAGGTGCTGTATCAATTTACTTGCTGCAGGTTTGAAATCAAAACCAAGGCATCTTTGAATCTGAAACGTATGTTCTAGAAGATATTTCCTGCTTGTATGAAGGGACCGATGGTTTCTAAGCCTTGGGTATTCTCCTTCACACACACACCCCCCCCCAGTTTTGAGAAAGGGGGATTGCTGGTGGGGACTTATCGAAGATGTTTGAAGGAGTTTTTAAATAGCTGAAAACTGTGAAACCAGACCCTACCATGTTTCAGTTTAGTCAGAGCTGGGGTAAGGTGCTGGGCACTCGTTGCTGGACACACTGTTTCCCTGAAGTAGGTCATCTGGTATGTTGAAGAGGCAGAGTTGAGGTGCTCTGCAGGAAAGCTGCTTTCTAATTCTACTGAAATAATAAACTTAAAGACAATACACTTTATCCTTGTATTTACTAGGTATACAGAAATATCGCAGAACAATGGTTTCCACAGAGTGAAAGTCAAGAATTCTTACTAGTTCCTGGAGTGGAAGACCTTCAGAGAGAACTGAGATGGTGTTTGTAATGTGGGAAGCAGCACTGTTTTTTCCTCCTAAAGAGTGGAGTTGAGGCTTGTACTATTAATTTAACCATTGTCCAGTCTTCTGAAAAAAGACACTACATGAGATCCTGGTGTCTTACATGTTTTGAAAAATGGCTTTTCTGTTTGTTTTGCTTTGCAAATTTATGAATGTCAGCCCAGGAATCCTAAGCTTATTTCTGTTTTCTATAGTTCCATTTAAATTTTTCTTGTGGATTCAATTAGGCCCATTAGTTTCCTCATAATAACGTTGTCGTTGGTGTTCTGCCCAATTAAACCGTTGCTCTGTTCAGTGGTGGGTAAAGTAGTTCTTTCAAGTGTTGTTTGGGTTTTTTTCTTGGAGTAATCTTTTTTCCCCCATCATAAGGATTCTTAATTGTTTCATAAATACTAATGAAATGAGTAAATTGGAAGTGCATTGAAATATTAAATACATACTTTTATATTCCATTAAATATATGTGATGCAACAAATGAATATGCTTCTCACCATTAATGAAGTGAGTTCATATTTTATACTCAGCATAAATAACTTTGTGTGCAGTGAGGTGGCCTGGCAGTATATGTTTTTAAGCGTTAATAGAGTATTGTAGATTTTAAGAATCAGGTGCAGAGGAATAAAACTTGATTTGAGAATAGCAACCCATTGCATTTTAAGTTACTGCGGCTATGCACAATAACCTGATGTCAGTAAAGTTTTAGAAATACTCATGCTAAGAAGAACATCTGTTAGAGAGGAGGCTCAGGCATGCTGGTGTAGCTAGTATTTATTCAAAGTCATAGAAACACGTTTTGTGGCTTCTACAGAGGGAAAGAGCCTCTGGTTCGTTGTGCTGGTTTTGGTCCTGATCATATTAACAAGTATTAATATGGTGACATGTAACTAGTATTGATTATTCTGTGAGGCAGACAGTGGGGTGAACATGCTGGGACTCTTGGTAGATACCTGAACTCTCCAAAATGTTGCTTCTCTCTTACAGTCATGACAGAATACAAATGCAAAATACAATGCAATACAGGCATGTCTTTAATCTAGGCTGAAGAAACTTGATCTAGTTTTCCTAAACTCATTGAAATTACTGTCTGCAGAGTACACACAACTGTAGAAATAGATGCAAAAATAGGTAGTGAGATATACCACAGATAGAGTATAGCTGAAACTTTATTAGACAAAACCAGTATATTTAGTATGTTTACAAAATCAGGTAGTAACCTTCTTGGGCAACTTTTTTTTTTCTTCTTTTTTTTTTTTTTTCCTTAATCAAATGAAATATAAACTTTGTTTCCAAGAAGATTTTTAATTTTTTTAAAAAATATAGTTAGATGGTAACTCATTATCATTGTTTCAGCAGGTTGTGCTGTTTTGATAGGTAGGGTGCTTTCTTCCTCTGTCACTTTAGCAGGTATCTAATGTGTGTAATGCATGGTCCTTGGAAGCGATGTGGGTAGTGTTTGCTGTGCCAGGGCTCAACTGTTTAGCCGAAATGGATTGATAACCAAAAATAAGTGAGCAAGCCTTCAGATTATTACTTCTTTGGTAGAAAGGCAGATTTTAGCCTTGTGAATCATTTGAAGTTTTTGTGTTCTAGAAATGATCAGAGTATTTGCGAGGGCCTTAACAAGGACAAGTGATGGGTGTGAAAGTGGATACCGAAGTTTAGCAAGAGGCTAGAGTCTGCAGACACTCCTCCTGATGCAGGGTCATGTCCACTCTATGGTGTGAGAAGTTGCTTTTAGCTGAGTGCTATCTCTGGTCTGTCTTTCCCTACAGGTTACACTGGATTGGCTCCATTCAAATACAGAGGAGCAGTCAGACCCTGCAGGAGAACAGGAGTAGAGTTAGCAAAAGCAAGTGCTTTCTGCTCATGCTGGGGTGGGATTCTGAGTTCTGCTGGCAGTGCAGCATTTTAAGATTTTTTTTTAAGAAAATTATTTTTAAGAAAATAAAAGTACGCTGTTTAAAAATATTAGTCCATTTCTCTTCTGATTTAACTATATTGTCCTTATTTATATTACTTTTTAAAAGCCATTAAACACTGTTTTAGAACCTTTCCTTCAAAATGAGACTAGATCCTTTGCAGGGTGGGAACGTTTAGAAAGGAATGGTGGTGTGCATTAAGCATGCAAACTATAAATTGAATATATTGGGATTTTCTAACATGTCCATCTTATTAAATTTAAGTTGTCTGAAAAAATCCTTTCTGTATACCAATTAAGTTTTTAGTTAACTATATAGTAAAATGAAGCATTCATGAGTAGTCCCTTCACAGGTTTAGGAGAGAAGAGGAACATTAAATCCTGTTCAAACATACTCTGTGTATGGAGAGTTAAATTGGTGTATTACTTCAAATTTCTTTAGGGCGTTCTGGACTAATAAAATGTTTCAAGAAACTGCAATAAATTAAGCCTCCTGTTTAGCAAACCCTGGTGCTGATACCAGAGGAGAGGACTCCCAAGCATCGATCGGACTGACCTCTTCATTTAGTGCAATAGGGCCATCCCCCTCCGTGTGGCTGCAAGGTTTTTCCTTCCTGTTCTTAGAATAGCAGTGTATTCATCACACTTGCTTTGTCCCACATCCCTTGTGTGTCTGTCTTGGCTTCCAGTGCCATCCTGGGCTACCTTTGTTCCAAGGGAGTTGACTTCTTAGTTGACATCCTAATGCTGTTTTGGAGAATGACAAGGAAAGTATTTTTCAACCTTTTAATGCAGAAGGAGAGATACGTGACTGTATGATATGTTCTTGGGCTGAATTTTGATAGCTGTCATGACAACAAATCACACATTCATTTCCCTGAATGGATGGTGTCCCTCCAGACACACACAGAGTGTTATCAAGTTTGACAGATCTTGAATGATGACATGTCAAGGATTCTGGATTCCACCACAGGAGACTTGGGCTGCTGCAAATGCACGCTGCCACCTGGCTTAGTAAAACTTACCGTAGCCTTTTTCTTGATTTTGAGTTCAGGGTTTTTTCAATTTGTTTTTACAACTGCCCTTTGGTTTTCTGTTTTTGTTTTAAGTTGATTTAGTGTTTGTTGGAAATTTAATTGGTAATTTTTGACTGGAAGTTTATTTGCTGGATTAGTGGAAGAGGAAAAAAGGTAGCTGGACTTCATCCAGTCACTTTTAAAAATGTGTATGCTTTAGATGCTTTCAGTGTTTTTAATAAGAACATCAGCAAAACCAGAAGGACAAGTGTAGAGTATTTTTTAGGTCAGAAGTGGGCACTTTATTCACTGATTTTTTTCATTTTGTGTTAGTGCTATCAGTCAGTGACAATACAAACACCCCATGGTAGTTCTGCTGTGGCGTGCAGGGACAGGAGCTGACACCTGTGTAGATAGGCTGTGAACAGGGGCAGTGGCACAGATGGTTTGTTTGGCTTATTTTTAGCCTTGGCTGTTGTTTATTTGTAAAGTTGCAATTTCAGTTGGACAGCTGTTTCTGGTTTAACCAGACTACAGTAGTCTTGTAAAGTTGGATAAAACCCTGTAAATATTGATTTTTGTATGTTTTGTATGGAATGCTATGCTGGGTTACAGTCATTCAGTATCTAGCGCTCTCTTAACTCAGATGATCTGCAAAGAGCAGTTTTACAGAGCAATGTTTATTTTGTGTTCTGGATGACTTTTCTTAGCAGTATTGTCTGTCTATAGCTGTAACTTAAGTGGATTAAAAATTGGTACCATTTAGCTGCTGGGGAAAAAAGGTACCGTGTTTGTATCTTTAATTAGTCCTTCTTACCATAACTCCTTGAAATCCTGTGGATATAGCAACTTTGGAAATGTAAGTTAAGACATAGCATTTTTCCCAGTGAGTACTGAAATTTTTAAAAAGTCCCTTCTATTTCTGCAGCTTTGTGGTTTTAATTAAGAATGTTTTTGTTCCAGTTGTGAAAGACATTGGGTATGGTATATCTTGCTTAAATGTGTTTTCCTTTAATCACTGCATGTTGAATACAAAAATATGTAGATGGCATTTATAGGTATTAATACATGTATTTTTACATCAAAAAAAGGTATAAGCCATTTAGAGTGTAAACATGTTAAGCTTCACCTTTCCTGTCTTTCAGAAAAAATATTAAAAGAAAAATTAATGATCAATCTCCTTCTTTTACATTTTCAGGTCTGTAGGCAATCTTTCTGCTAACGCTATAGGGATATTCTAGAAATAATTGTTTGGACTATTCATAAATTCACACTGTTTTGAATTCCATTTAATTCAAATAGAGAAAGAAATTAATGCTAATATCCCAAATAATTAATGCTATAATAAAGGATCTGCCTTCCACTTGACACTGAATGACTTACGTTCTGTTACATCAAAAGACTTAAATCATTTTGAGCATTCAATATTAAAATTCTAGTTCATGAATATTAGAAATTTAATCAGATATCTCGGCAAGGACTTTGTGGATTGTGTTGGGTTTAAACACTGGTAATAATAAAGCTTGTGTTTAGCGCAGGTATCAAAATATGACACATCATTTTTATGAGCTCTGAGGCTCTTAAAGGATGCATGGGGAATCATAATGAACCAAAATGTTATAGACCTCCTATGACAGAAAACTATTAAAGTCTGTGTAATGTTTTTGCAGCAATGTGTGCCTTCTGTCATTAGTCCTGTCTTGTAATACTGATGGTTGTATTCCTTTAGGATCTTTCCTAGTTTTGCTGACAGGAGATCCTGGATGTTTATTTTGTTCAGATACTCTTTTCGCCTCTCTGGAACATCGGGAAGATACAATGTTGTAGCTTTGCCAAAATGTTCATTCTTTATTTTGTATCCCAACTTTTCCTGCTGTTGCTGTGGCCCTGTGAAAATGCAGGCAAGTGCTTAGTATTCTTAGTGGTCTTACTAGAAAGAGTATCTCTTGTTGACAAAATATGAAGCTGAGCCATGAGTACATCTTTTTCAAGACAAGAACCACAGTTAGGTTGCAGGTCAACTCTTTTTTGATTAGACATTCTTTGACTTGTCGTGACATGTATGTTAAATTACATGTTGAACTTCTGTCTGCAGAAGAAGTTCTATTTTTACAGATATACTTTATGCCAGCGGTCCTCAAACTACAGCCCATGGGCTGGATACGGCCCCCCAGGGTCCTCAATCTAATCCAGTCCCCGGTATTTACAGACACCCCTGCCCCCCGCCGGGAGTTGGGGGGGAAACCAAGCAGCCGCAGATGACTGCCTGCCACTGCATCCGCGCGCCGGCCCCCTGGTTAAAAAGTTTGAGGACCCCTGCTTTACACCTACCTATAGTGTATTACATCATCATCAGTCTCAAAGTCTTTGGGACTCCTAGTAGTTTAGCGTTGCTTAATGAATGATGATACTGAGGTGTTAAAGAACAGGAGTGGATCAGACAGTGCTTGATATAATGCCTGCTGAAGTTGATGGAAAAAGGCAGTTAGCTTGTCATGGGAAAGGCAAGGAATGATTTAATTTGTTGTTTAATTTTAAAATATTTAAAACAGAAAAATGAAAGCAGAGAAAAGGAAAAATTAGAACAGGGTGCAGAAAAAAAACCCTTAAATGCATTGAGGGTTATATTGGTTTTGGCGGAATTGAGGTTTGCAGTTAGGTATATTCCTGCAGATCACTGAAATAAACAATTTTTAAAACTCTTTTCCCCCTGTGTTTTAACTATAATACATTGTTTAATGGTGCAAGTAGAGTTAGTTTCACTCTTCTATGATAAAAGTTTTTTCAGCTTGTCCTTGCGATGTATCAGTTCTGTTTGATTTTTATTTTTTTTTCTTCTTTCCGGATGGATGATTTTAGTGGTTAAGTAGTTGGTCATTTGGATTCCTTTGAGATAATATACTCGTGGTTAAAAGAAGGTACCATACGTAACTGCATTTTTTTTTACATTAATGGACATTGCCTTACTCTTCTGCAGCAATGGCATACTTTACTAAGTGGACATAGTATTAGATGCAGCTTGGTATTTATTGGGTTATACAGTGCTTGCTAAGCAGGTAGTAAAATTTTTAATGTTTCATTCTTCAAAGATAGCAATCCTGAGGCTGATGTTGGTGAATCATGAATGCAGGTGCATCACGGTGGAGTTACACCGGAGAGAAGATAGTTTTTCTCATGGTTGAGTAGAACACCTGTTGCTGTATTATCAAGTCACTTTAGTTACAGAAAAACCTAGGAGTCGTCTATCTATCTATACAGCATAGATCAGCTAGGTAATCATTAACTAACTTGTGATTCTAAATACTTTTTCGTGTTGACTGTGTGAAGAGCAGCTTGGCATTGCTAGTTCCAGGTGCATTTGGCAGTTTAGAAATTGTTTTTCAGTGCGTGAACCGAACGTGTTTGGCAAGGGAGCTGGTAAGGATGAACAATGAGGGAAGGACTGTGTGTCCCCCAGGACTCCTGTGCTCCACAGCCATGTGGGGAAGTGTTGGTAGGAGTGCAATGCAGGGCTTGTAAACTGCTGGCAGCTCAAACCCCAAGACAATGAAATGCGATATCAAACAGCTTTAATCATGTCCACTGGTCGACTTTCATCCCACCCAGGTGGGGGGAATCAGGTGTTACCTTTCAAATCCCGACCCTCAGGCATAGCCATCCTGCCTGCAGGTGAGCCCATGCCGTGTCTGCTGTGACCTCCCTCTGCCACCCAGCTGGTCAGCCTTACCTGCCTGCTGCTGGCCTGACTGGCAGCAGCCCTTGGCTCTCATTTCTGCCTCGTTTTCCTGAGACTGGCTTTTTGAATGTAAGGGATCTGCACAACTTGCAAAACACTATGCCTGGTTTTAAGCAGCCAGATTTCAGGGGGTTGTTTAAATTGCTGACACTGTCCTTCTAAAATCGTGGTGCCTACTAGATGTAAGAAAAACCAAAAAAACCCAACCCTCCAAAACCCAACAACAATCAAAACCCCAAACCCCAGTAAGAATACTTGCACCTGATATCAATATAGTTCATAGTTCTGGTGGTTATGTAGATGGACCTTTAGATTTTCTTAGGGAAATACTGTTTTATTTTTCAAAGTCTGTAAATAGTTGCTCTTCATTCTAGAAGAACTTTTAATTGGTGTATACCTTGATTGTTGTGTTATCTAGACAAATGACAATCACCTCTGCTTTGTGGCTTTGTTAGTCTTTTCCCTCCACCTTTTCCATTTTGCAGTTTATCGTACATAGTTAGGATTGGGAATAGCCTTGATTGTGAGTGTATATGTTTTTGGGTTGTCTATAATCCATTTGTATTGCAGGAATATTTCAGGAAATAAAAAAAATCATTAGATAAAACTTAAGAAAACCTTGTATCCCGTCTAGTGTGATTACACTACTTTGGGAGTAAAATGAGCAAGATTTGGCTAAAACGTTTCAGTTAAAAGTGATGTTCAAAAATACAATTGATGAAGTTTCTCAAATGAGGATGGATTATCCACACTTTTGAACCCTTGCATACAGCATTTCTGTATAGTTTTAAACTTTCTTTTTTTCATGGATATGCTCTGGCATTGCATTAGGGTATTGGGGTGGGCTCCCGCATGTTTCAGTCAATAAACGTCTTGTACTAAATAAAAAGAAGCATTTTCACATTGAGAAAACTTGTGAGTTTTACATTGGTTTTATGTTGTTTTCAGTGCAATAATTTTAAAATATTTTAAATTTACAGGAGGCTAACCTTAATGTGTGTAACCGTCCTGTGGAGAAATCTGTATGTTCTTGCAGCTGTGTGAGAGTGATCATCATACATTGCCTTGAATCACACAGCCCCTTGCTCTACTCCCTCTTTCAAAGTATCCAAATCCATCTCCTTCCCCCCATGTCCCTTCTGCTCCCTTGTAGTATCAGAGAGGCACTGGTCATTGCCTTAGAAATACATGTCTTCTGATTAATTCACATTTTCCAAGTGGCTTAGCGGCCATCAGGTAGCTGAATGGCATCCAGCTGCTGTGTTATGAAGCCCCTTGTCCAACAGTCTGCCATTAACGTTGCTTTGGAGGCTGTTACTCACATATTCTTCAGACGGAAAGAGTCTTTCCATTAAATTAACACCTGTGAATAGGGTTTGGATGTTTTTGTTTTGTTAGCTCACTATTCTAAGCATGTAGTTGCACACCAGTCACAGAAATGAGGTTGTCTGCTTGCTTTCTGCTGAGGCTGGGAGTAAGTATGGTTAACACAGGTTATTCTGTTGAATATCATGCTTTCATTTTCTACCTAGATATGTATGTGCCTGCAACCTGGTATTTGGGAATGATTTCTTAAATCTGAACTGAATTTATAAATATCACTGTGGTCCAAGTTGGGGCAGGATTTACCAGTGTGAACTGGCTTTGAACTAAAACTAATTTTATAAAAAGAACACCATAGTTTCCTTCACTGTGCAGCATCCTCCTCCTGCTTGTCCACTCTTTATTGTGGGAGAGCTGCCATAGTTGAGAACTGTGTGATGAGGTCCACAACTGGATCTCAGTGCAAAGGAGTGTTGGGGGAATGGCAGAAAGCAGTATTACTTAGGTTTTCCTGTGTTCCAGTGGCTGGATATTTTCTTTTTAGTAGTATTTCTGTGGAACATTGCTGTTATGAAAAGTCTGTGTCCTTCTGTACTGAAGTGTAGCCCAGCGTTTTCAGCTTAAGGATGTGCTGTAATATACTTTGTGACAGTTGCTGATTCTGAGGCTTTCATATGTGCAACATCATCTGAAACTCAAATTTTTTAAGGGTAAGGAAAGGGAGTTGGAAAATAGAAATCCTGAGTTTAGGGAGAGTTAGACAAGGGATGAATGACTTACCGTTTGTAGCGTTAAATGTGTATATAGCATTGTATAAAACTTCTGTGTGAAGTTTTGTTTGGGTATGCTTCTGAGATTGTTTTTTAAAGTCAATGTTTTGTGCCTACCAGCTTTTGCTGTAAAATGGACATAATGCAGGTTGCTGAGTCATTGACCCTTGTAATCAACAATTTATGTGTCTTCAGCTTGTTTAGCTTCATACCAAGAAGCAGTAGAAAAGTGATTTTTATATAAAATCACTAGGTGAATAAACTTGTTCACAAAGGAAGGGCTTTAATTTTTCTCTGGTATGTCTAATTTTTTATCATTATGTGTGGACTTACAGAATGTGCTCAGCTGAGATTGATCACTGGTGTGTGAAATGACCAAATTATAACAATGGAGAGTTTTCTGAGGTGGGTAATATATTTTCATATGTAGCTTCCAGCAATGAGTTTAATACACTGAAGGCCACATTTTCAATGCTTCTGTTATTGAAATGTAGTGCTCTGATCGTTTTTCTGCTGAACTTCAATTTAGAGCTTCATCTGGAAAACATCCAAGGAAAAAAAAAAAAAGCATCAAAGCAAAATAGTAAGAATTATCTCAGAATGCAGGAAGATCTTTAAGTGTAAAATTAAAATATGCAGTAAGGCTTGAAAAAGTGCATAGAACACCTTAAAGGCTAAATCTGTAAGTAAGAAAGGAAAATAGCTTTACTGGCACATACACTGATGTAATAGTTTGCTAACCTTGGGTACAGGAAGTAAACTTTTATGTTCTCACTGTTTATAACTTCATTTCCCATCTTTAGTCTTCTGGCTTTACTTTAGCTGAAGCATTGTTACCATTTTGCTGATAGACCCCCATGGAGTATATTGCCACTTGCAGAGCTCTGGTTTGGTCCTCTGCTTCACTTCAAAGCCACCAGGTGAACTCTTCCAAATATTTAATCAACTGAGTTGTGATACTCAAGCCACTTATGAACATGTTTAGTTAACATTTCCGAGGCTTAGATTTGGGACTTTGACAAGAAAAGCACATATGTGAAGAAGAAAACTGTGATGAAAAGAACTGTATGCACAGTGAGAATGGGTTCTGTCTCTTTAGCATTTTAGTTGTGACAATGTGAGAACTACTATTCGAGATACTTTTGTCTGTCTAGGATAGTTTGTTGCCACTGTAGTAGTAGCTGTGGGAGGGTGGTAGAGTGTGTGCAGCTTCAACAGCTGATGACTTTTCTGTTCTCTAGACCTATTATGAATATGGTAAAAGTTGAGTTTCAAACTGATTTTAAGAATAATTAAAGCAGAAATTTCTTCTGTATTATCCAGGAACACCTCCATATATCATGCTGAAGTCACTCTCATCTAGGCTTCCCATGTGGGTTTTTCCTTTCTTTGCAGTAGGTCTGGACCTGTCAGACACAGACTTGGGTGGTTCTTGAATTGTTCTGGCAGCATCAACGGGTGGTTTCCACGCAACATGCAAAACATATAGAAAGTTCTGTAAAGTGTAGATTTTCTAGGGTTTTTCTTTTTATTCTGCCTTGCAATGAATATTAAAATGCTCAGGAAATTCAGCATACTTTATTTGTCTGCTGGGCACAGTAAAAATTTGCTGTAGCATGTGAAAGTCGCTTTTCATCCCACCCGTAAGGTCAGTATACCTAAAAAGTCCAGTTATTGCCTTGGAGGGGGGAAGATCTGCTCATCACCCTAAATCTTAGCAGATTTTCTTCACCTCTTTTATTACAGGGACTTTTCTGCTTGCTTTAGTTTTTACATTGTCCTTGCAGCTCAACCCACACATTTTTCTTGTTTCTCTAGGAATAGCTTCTCTAGATGGCAACACCAGTGGCTGGCAGGTCTCTGCTTGTTGGGCCTGGGGAAAAAGCCCAGGCTTTGAGAAAGCCCACTGCCTCTAGCAGCAATGAGCAGATAATGCTGTCATCATTAGGAGATGTGAGTGGCAGATATGTGGGAGCCTTGTCTTTGGATAGCTGAAACGCTCATCTGCTGGAGCAGCTGGATGGATCCTGGTCTTGGTTGAACATGATTGATTAGTATAGTGGAACAATGTCTGTGCTGTCTTAAATATCCCAGTTGATGCTGCCATAAATTGTTTTAGGTGCTCGCTAGTATTCTTTCCCAGTTAGGGTAGAAACGCTCTTGATTTTCTTCCTTATGCATAGAAACCTTGCAGTAGGTCTGGTTTAGACTGATTACAGAATCACCTGTACTTCCTTGCTGTTTTTCCAGACACCTTCTCATGCTGGATAAACAGTATACATACACTGTCTCCAAAACAAATTTTGCTATGTAATACGCATATGGGAAGTTCTGCAGAGACTCTAGGATCCACCCTGCTGGAGTAAGATTTTTTTCTTCTTGATTTCTATGTGTGTTTCAAAACAAACTACCACCCCCAAAGCAGTTCTTGTCAACAGTTGGTACTCACTGTTAATTTTCATCCTTGGGGTAAAAAGATGTATGCTAAAATAACTTAGTTTCAAGAGGCAACATGAGGAGAAAAGAGAGGAAGGTAAAACTAAATGTGCCAGCAAAAAGGTGAATGATTCTTCATTTTGCTGTATCTGTCAGAAAATACCAACATTTGTGATTCCAGCCTTGAAAGAAAAAAGCAAGGAGGAAAGTTGTTCTTGTCATGTAATGTTATTTGATTGCTGCTTACTAATCTGTGTTTTCTTTCTTAGAAAAAGAAAAAAGGATTATTTAATCACGAATTGTAAATAGTGGGAAGTAGACATCTCTGGAAAGTAGAAGTTGTAGTAGAAGGATAAATTATTTTCTTTCTACCTACAGCACAAGACTTGCTCATTTTGGCAACAGCAAGATGTTTAGCTTAGCTCCGCCAATTCATTTTGAAATCTCACTATAATTTGCTGAGTTTGGAGACTGTGTGATTATTTCAGCCAGCAGGAGAGCCTTCTTTCTTTCTCAGGTTTTTAAAAAAATCTGTTTGCTAATTGTTCTGTTATTTTTTTGAATGTTACTTCATAATGTGCACCATTAAACTTTGTATGCAGGAATGGGAAGAAGTAATTGTTTCTTCTTCAGTTGATTCACACTGAAATAGCCATAAAATTCTTGATCCTGATTCTCTGCTTTTTTAGAGCTTGTAAATCATTTACTTTGTGCTTTGAGTGCAACGTGTTTGTATAATTCCAGTATTGATGTTGATGTATTATTTCTACTTCAGTCTCACTTAAGGAAAGTGTAAATAACTTTACAGAGTTGCAAAACAGTAGGGAAATAAGCCTCCACAAGCTAAGGCATCAGATTTATTTTCTGGGGCAAATGAAGAGGTTCTTTGAAGCCTGATCAAAGCCCAGGCTCTCTCCAGCAGTGTGTAGTATAAAGTTGGTGGTGTTCGGGCATTTAAGCAGAATCTGTTGGCTTCAGGAGGTTTTGGGTTTGGCTTTTGTTTTTGGTTGTCGGTTTTTTTGGTTTGTTTGGTTTTTTTGTTTTTTGTTGTTTTTTTTTTAATTTTTATTGGGGCTTTATATCTCTGGAACCCATATTCAACATATTTCTGGAAATGACAAATGCACTGCCATATGGCATGCCAGATTTCAAGCCATTCCGAGGTGCATGTGTGAATTTTAGAGTGCCTGGAAGAAATGAATGAAAACCACTTTCTCAATTTTATCTGTTGCTGAGCTCTGTAGGCAGAGGAGGGGGGAGGCTTTGAAGTAAATTCCGCTGGAGGGATTGCATGCTTATTTCTGAGCTGCTGTCCTAATGCAGCAAGGTGTAGATGTAATTTATGTTTCAAAATACACACTTAATTTCAGCAGGACTGTCAGTTTACTTACTGCTATGTTTATTCTGGGAGATGCCAAGAAATACTGAGCATCCTTTCGCTACTGGCAACTCTGTTACCATTTTCACTCCTTCATTTCCAACCCTTTTTGTGCTTAAACCTCTCGTTTTGAGGTTTAATGCTTTGCTTTAATGTCTGAACTTAATTTTTATGTATTGTTGAACTGTTATTTTTATATGTTCTGTATCTCCTTAAAAGGTTCTGTATTGATTGTACTTCATGAGTAGATTTCTTAAGCTTTTGTTGCTTAGTAAAAGCTGAGGAAGCATTACTGGAGGTATTTTACCAGAGTTATTTTTAATTCTGGAATCTATGAAAACTTTTTAAATGCAGAAAAGATGTTTGGGGAATTTGTGTCAGGTTTTGGTTAGAAAAAACATCTCTTCCTTGTGAAGCACAAACTAATAAGGTAGTTCCTTATAAAGAGTAGCTGTATTCATGTAAGTTTATACAAGTTCTGTGAGTTTTCTTCAAAATAAAAGACAATAAATTTTGAATTTTTTTTTTATATAGAAAGGAGGGGAGAAACTTACTTGTGAAATAGATAATCTGAGTGATTAATATTTTGCCACAGTAGTTGCTTAACTGGTAGAATTTGTTAAAATGAATTCTGTTTTCCTGTAACAATGACAGTTCACAGGGGAAATCATGTTGCTTTACTAAATCCTTTCCCCAAATTGTACTTTTAAAGTGTCGTACCTCAATACAGTAATTGTTAATGACCACTTCCAGCCCATAGCCCTTATGTTAATTTAATTTCTTTACATAAGCCCTTTAATTTCTATGCAACTCCAAAGCTTTTGATAAGATTGTGAATTTCCTCCATGTTAGATCATCCCCATGGTTCAGTTCAACTTGTTGTGTGCCAGTTGCTTGCTGTTTCTGACCTTGAATGAAAGCGTGTTGTGCGCTCCAGTTGCAATGAAAATGTGACGATGAAGGGTTGGTATTCACTGATGTAAAGCAGCAGTTTTACATGTGTTTATAATTACGAACAATTCTGAAGTTCTTAGTCACACAGCCTTCTGGTGGAAAAACGTTTTCCTTCCTCCTGGAAAACACTGATTCATTAGGCCTATGTTAATTAAGTAATCAGTTTGACAAGGATGGATCTTCTGGTGAGAGTCAAGAAGCAGGAAGCTGTGGTTCTTGCTGGTGGCAGGCAAGAGGGCCAGGAGTTGTGCTTGGGATCTGTGTGTGCGTGTTCCTGCTCTGGGCCATGGGACAGCTCTCCCCAGTTAAGAGGTCGTTGTGGTCAGGAGCATGAGCAGACAGGGTGGGGGTTTCCTGATGCTGAGACCATGTCCTTTTGTCAGGAACAATGGGCAACTGAAAATTCGAGGAGATTTCTAGGAGGGAAAAACGATACCCTTTCTGAATGGGCTTTTTTTTTGTGTGTTTGTGAAATCCATTTTCAAATGATCTTTCTGAGACAAAGGATTTCTTTTTTAATAATTTAAATAAACTTTTTTTTTATACAGTATCTCAGTTCATATCTTTACTCCACTTATAGACTTCTTGAATGTAAATAAAGCCTGCAAACAATAATAAGGCATTGTCTTTGCTCTTGAAATTCTGTTAACACCATATGTAGCATTAAGCATGTACTTAATGTCATGCTTATTTGTGATCAAGAATTTTGCATTTCTGAAATGCAACTTCTGTTTTTTTGGTAGGAATGAAATAAAAAACAGTTTAAAGTTTTTTATCTTTACCTGTTTTACATACAAAATAAATTGTAAGCATAATGTTCTGTGTCAGAATGGTAATATGCTTCTCAAATTTCCATCTGTATAGAACTGGTTTTGAAATGGTTTAAGAGGAGTATTAGTACTTTGTGGGTTGGTTAGTTTGGCCTCTTTCTTCATATCTTCATTTGAAAAGTCTTCTCCCACTTTTTTCCAGAATTGCTGTGTGTATTCACATCTTTAAAGAAACTTTGGAAGGTCACAAAATGACCTTGTAGTCAGACATTTGAAGAATCCTTGTATGCTGAAACTTTTCATCTTGCATCTTTGACTTGGATCAGAACGAACAACAAAAATCTCTGTGATTCTTCCCCTCCTGAAAGACTGGCTCGAGTTCATCAGTATTTTATCTTTCAGGATTAGAGTTTAAGCTGTCAAATACAAAACTTTAAGTAAAACCTGAGATCTTTTGGTGTAATAGTGTAGATGGTCTGCATTTCCTTTGCTTATAGATTTCCTTAAATTCATTATCTCTGAAATGTCAGTGTATCAAAAAGGATGTCTGCACCTAGGCTATTAACGGCCAACCCTTATTTTCTATCAAATTGTTCTGAATACTTAAAAAAAATCTGTTGTAATTAATGGTTGTTTAGTTTTCTTGATTAAGCTGATGATAAACTCTTCATAGCTCTTCTGTGTGTACTTTTCCCTTCCCTGTCTGTGCAGGGAGCTGCTATTTGCTTAAAATCTTTCTGCATCTCTTTGGTGTTCCTCTTACATTTTGGCTGCTCCTGTCCTGTTTCTTCCCCCACTTTTGCACTGCTTGACCATCGCGTGTGAGTTATCACACCAGCCTCCCACTCCGTATTGTACACAAGGTGTGAAGTCTTCACCAGCCACTTGCTAAAAGACTACATCTGCTATCCAAGCTCTTGTTTTGAAGACACCAACCAGGAGCAATTTGGCAGATCTCTGCAATAAAATGAAGTTGTGATTGCATGCCCATACAAGCTTTAATCTAGATATTGCAGGTAATGGCAGTAATGAAGATGTGATGGCATGGTCTAGCAACCAGGATATATCCCCAGCAGATTTGTACTCTCGTTTACATGTTGGTACTGTTTAGAGAAGCTCTGTAGACCTGAAACAGAACTCATGCTGCCCTCAGGCCATCAATTTACACATACTTTTAGTTCTGCTAGTTTTCTTTGAAACCATAGATGTATGGTTTAGTTTTTGTTTTGTTTTGGGTTGGTTGTGGTTTTTTTAGTGAAGAACTTTCATAACATTTGGTAGTAATTAGCCTTAGTCAGTCTTTCTAGTTGTGGGGGAAATCCTGGCCTGCTGAGAATTACAGAAGTCCTGTGGTTGATTTTTGAGGACCCTACAGTCTCATTCCTTTTTCAGTAAAGCTTTTGTGTAGGTACGCAAGATTCCTTCAGTTTGCGAATGTGTATGTATAAGTCTGATGGCTCACTCTTTAATTTGACATCATAAATTTGACTGAGTAGCATGTGCTAAGAGCTTTTTAAAGCTGGTGTTTGTTGGATTAGCTGCTCTTCTACTTGCTGGCATAACTCTTCATCAAGTAGCAGGTCCAGGCAGTTGGCCTGCCTCTCAGCTCCAGTGAAAGCACTGATAGGAAAGAGTTTTTTGCCTGCGGGTATATTAAAAGGCTGGAAGAAGAAGCAATACCGCCCTGCTTTGAGGTGATCCTTCCTTCAGGAATCTAAAGCTTTATTCAGGAGGCATTTTCACTCTGTGACAGCTTTCAGTTTGGTTCTCAGACCCAATGTGCTCATTTGAAGCTCCCATCAGGTTGTATTCTGCGGAAAAGAGGAGTCATGTTTCTGTGGTGAAGCCAGTCAGTTTTTAGGTGGCAAAGCTGAAACTGGCTTCTGAAACGTAAGTTGTGCAAAGTGTGTAACATTTAGCTTTACAGTTTATAAGTGCAGCACTATCTTCTTCAAAAGATTATTTCATTACTGATCAGTAATAGGCTTAGAAACCCATGCTAGGGAATTTTGGTAGGTATGCACTCTGGAGGGCTGCTTTTTTCCTGTCCTGTTTCCTTTGTGTCTCACTAAGTGAGCTGGTAATCTCTCTGTAATAAAAATAAGTAGCCCCGAGTTGCTCTGTTCCATGTATATTTTGAAATGCTCAATATTGGTTGACATTTCTTGAGAACATTAATGCCTGTCATCAGCAGGAAGGATGAGGTACTTCTAGTTGAACAAGTAAGTTTGCACATGTAAAGTTACTACAGATTAGTAAAATGTAAGGCAAGAATTGTTTTTGGGCAAAGGAATGAATTAATGGTGTACCCCATAAGGGGGCAGAACCAGTACTAGATGATGCATCATGCTTTTTGTCCTTGGTATTGCTTCACTATGTTATGTTTATTTCTGACTGTTGGACCATCACCAGAATTTTGAATCCTGTTTGCACAGGGTGTCTGTTCCTGGACTGATTTTTTTTTTTTTCATATATATTTTTTTTGCTACCATATGTCAAATGTGCTAAGAGCTTGAAGTTTGTTGCACTGCTTTCTTAAGGTACCTAGTGCTTCTAAAAATACAGTAGCTGTAATTTAAGCACTTGATATGTTCGTAGTCTGTATTTAGGCTCTAGTTTTGAAATTCCTTGATTTTTGCTGGGAACTGTTACTTTATATTTGTCAAGAAGGAAACACTCGTAGCATCTGTGATACCACTGATTTGAATGGAAGGTTGCTATAACTGAATTTTTCAAAGAAAAATTGTGTGTATACTTTAGCAATCAACAGTGGGTTTCTGAGACTGTTACTCTTAGGTTTCATGGCAATAAGCTTTGTGTCCTGAAGCATGTGGGATGTTTGTGCTCTTTTGCAGCTCGAGAGGTGTAACTTCCATAGAGGATAAGTTCTTGTTATAGGATCTGTATTTGCTGTCATAGCCTATTGAAAGGAATAGTGAAATACAATGAAAGCGAATATAATTAAAATTCCATAGAAAGGAGGGGAAATCATTCTACCTCCTTGAAAGTAAACCAGAATTTTCAAAATTATTTAAGTATACAAGTACAATTTAGTGTTTTCGGTTCTTCATTAGTTTTAAAAACTAAAGAAGATACTCTTAGCTTCATTTTCAGGCGAAGACATTTGGATCGTGATCATCATCTTCATATTTTTGTAAGTGAGCAATATAATACACCTTATGGGACATAAACGTCAAAGTTGCAGGCAGAGTTAATTCAGGGTCTGTGGTCTTTGGCTTTTGTTGTTCCCTAATGTGGCCTGCCTGTAGTTTTAGACACAAGATGAAGATAAATGGGAAGGACTTAAATTGCAGCAAACGATAGGTGAAACAGTGGGGAAGGCATTTTAAAAGGCATGCAGAAAAATTCCCATGGAAGTACATTAGAAAAGACCATGTGATTGCATAATATGTATGGAAAAATGCCTCTGCCTTTTGTTTCCTTTTCTAGCAAAAAGAAGAAAAACGTCAGTAATGTTACAGCCTTTATAATCTCCTCTGCACAGAGAAAGCTCTGGCCCAAATCTTCTCATTATAATTGCATAATTGGAGCACAAACCTTGAAATGACTTGATTACCCTTTCTCCTTCAACCTGGAGTTTACCCGTTTCTCATGGTTTTACTGGCTATGGGTGGTATGCATGTAAAGGACAAAATTTAATAAAAATATAACTGAAATTGTTTAATGGAATAACTGAAATATCTAGAAGTCTACTCTTGAAATTTTGTACCTTTCTGTCCTAGCAACAAAGTATCTGGGGAGTATGGTTGAAACTGGACAGCCTGTGTTTTTCCTGCAATTTGGTTTTTTTTTTTTTAACAAGAGATCATGTGTTTAAATGTCAGCATGACATTTTGATTTCTAGCCTGCACGAGGAAGATGATTTAGTCAGGTCAGCTATTAAAAAACAGCTATTCAACAAGGCTCGTATACATCCTTCAGAAAGAGCTTTGACTGTGATGGCTGCTTACTACAAATGAGGCATTTTTTGTTTTCTTTGGATTATTTTTATTCCCAAAAGGGCAGACCCGGACATCTGTAAACAGTAGTTGCTGGGTAGTGAGAAGAGCTTGGGAAATACTGTAATATAAGGTAGAGGAGCACATGCTTGTAATATATGCATAAACTAACTGCACTGAAGTGGTAAAGTATTCAGAGCTTCTGAAAGTTGTGCAGATTTACAGTGTTGAACATCAGTGTTGAACAATGATAGGTTTTTTGCATCCAGCTAGGATAATAGGTTACTTAAAAATACTATCATCTTTTCAGTACCCTTGAGACTGGTGGGATTTTGCTCTCCGTGCTCCCCAACTTGATGTTACCCTGTGTCAGAAAGTTCCTTACCCAGGAAAAGGAGGGGGGGGTGGGGGGGAAGAAACTGTGACACCTTTGGAGTAATTGTTGAATTGTAGGTGGTAGTTGGTAGGGTTTGCATGTGTTTTAAACATTGAGCAAACTTATGTGCCAGAAGCAGAAGGCTCAGGCATTTGAGAAGCATGAAATAGCGATGTCCACCTGGATACTTCAAGGGAAGGTGGGAAGAAGTGGCATTTCCCAAGTCTACTTGAAATGCCTGGCAGACAAAGAGAAAATTCGGAGCTACCTTCCTTGTAAATGAAATTTTATTAAGCTGGGATTGCCATCTATGTCATGCTTTAAAGATGGTTGAAAAACGTGCTGATGCTCATTTTGTTCAGTTTATTGTCATACCGTATGGGATTTAAATGAGACCTAATAGAGTAGTAATTGGATTTGCAGTGCCTGTGTGACACAGAGGAGGATTCATGGTACTGTGCTCGGTGTGTTCTAGAGAGCAAGTGCAAAAATGAAATCTCTTGTAATAAAGCACTGGCAACAAATGGATTCCTTGTATATATTCTTAAACTTAAAAAAAAAAAAAAAAAAAAAAAAAGAGAGAGAGAAAAAACCCCACCCAAACCCAAAAATTGAAGCTGAAGAATTTTGTTCTAGGCTTTGCCAAAATGTTTCTGATAGCCTCATTGACTGCATGGTTCAATTGGAAGCTATTTTAAATAAAATGTATTTTTCATTTTGTGAAAAATACAGTAAAGTATGCTTTAACTTAACAAGTTTAGTTAAAATTATTGTGTCTGATATTCTAAGTTACGTTTTAACAGCAGAAAATGTGGTGGGTTACTGATCTGAATTTGGCCTAAACTGGTAATATCCAAAGTTGCTGGCTTGCAAAGGAATCTCTGTGCAAGTGCCTAAAAATGCTTTTGAGATTAAATTCTTTGAATGGGTGAAGGTGGTAGCCGGTCTTCATTGGCACAACTTTGAATTAAGGATGTCGTGAGTTCTGGAGCGCAACCCTACGTTTCTGTATTACCCGTTTCTTTGAATTTCTTTTTGGAATTAGCTATATACTTCAGAACTTAACAGGTTTTCACCAAAAAAGCTTATTTTTGGACTTTGCTGAATACCTGTGCTCAGGAAAAAGAACAACAACCCAACAGCAACAAAACCCCCTCACCTCTAGCAGTGTGAGTCTTGGTGTAAGAAGCACAGGCTGGAACATGCAATCCTAAGTATAGGCCCATCCATAATGAATGGTTTACTTTCTCCTGAATTTGGTATCATGTTGGTAGAAGCAGCACTTGCAATACATGTACAGTGAGTTATATCCCTACTTTTGAAAGCATTCTTTCCTGTGTACAGACAGATCAGGGTTAGAAACTTTGTGTAAATCAGTCTGATATTTTTCATCATCATTCACTTATATGTGTTTAAAGGTTTATTTATCTATTCATAATAAAGATAAAGGTTTCCAGTTGAAATGTAGTTACTAACCAATATATATTGCTTCAGTTATTTGACACGTAGGTTTTTTTCTTCAGTTTCATAGCAGTTTCTTGAATAGTTTTGTTTAAAAAATAGATAAATGTATATTTATCTGTAGTTTCAAAAGAAGTTATTTTCATATGCCTGCAAAGAAAGAGAACAAAAATCCTTGTATTTTTTTGTTTGTTGAATTAGAAAGCTATTTTTACCCCCACCTTGGTCGTTCTCTGTTTTAAAACCACAAATAAACAGCGTCCTTTGGCAAAGCTCAGCAAACTGAATTTGCCACATAATTAAGGAGTAACACAGACATTTCCAAGGCAAAAAGGAAATGAGTGGTTACAATGGTTTAAGGAAAGCAGCAAAAGCAGCAAGAAATCATACTCTTGAATTAAAAGCCCTGAATACCATTTGTCACTACTGCCTGATATTAGAAGGAGAATATTATTTTCTTTTATGTAGGTTTCAGATAAATTCAGTTTGTGCTTCTGGGAAGTTGGCATGTTCTACTACTGCTGTTAATATTTGGTTGGGAAAAAGAAGTTTTAGAAAAACCAAAGCAGTAGTGGAGGATGTAGAGGTAAGCAGAAATCTTCTTAATTACTGCAGTCAATACATCTTTTTTCAAATAAGTGAACCTGGAAGCTATTATCTTGAGGAGGAAATTTGGACAAGGTAATTGGCTTTGACCTTTTGCCAGATGTCTAGCAGGTTGGTTCCCGCCCCCCCCCCCCCCCCCCCTTGTGTCCAGATAAATGTCATGCCTTTAGGTTTTTGTTCCCTTGTTCTGGTTTCAAGTGTGGAGCTGCTTATGTAGCTAATCTGCGCTTAAAATTATTTCCACTTCTAACCCCAGTAGGACTCTCTTTTAGGGTATTCAGACGGAATTGACATAATTGGATTTCTGCCCAGATATACTGTATTTAGATAGCTTTGGAGATGTCATTAATTTGACAGCTGCCATAGGAAATCATTGTTTTGAGTATTGTTACAGGGCCTGCAATGTTTCTATTGCATTTTCATTTGCAGTCTGCTACTGAATTGGTGTGATTAAAATGAGTAGAAAAAGACACCATCAAACATGTACAAGACATGAAAGGGAGAAAATCAGTGCTGAAAACCTCAGAATATAGGCGGTTGCCAAATTTTATTTGGGTATTAGGAGATTTTGGACTATCTAGTTATCTTTCAAACAGCAATAATAGCAGTGCCTGCGGCTAGGGCTGATGTATGCTGTGGTGGAACCAAAGCTCTGTTAATGTTTCTCTTGTCGTCAACCTAAAGCAATGTTTCTGGGGCAGGTCAGGCAAAAACTGCTTCAACAATTTCTGATTAGTAACTTGACAGAAAAAGCAGGTCTTTTGAGGGACTGTGTTCTTGGGAAGTAGTGATCCTAGGAACTCAGTTGTTGGTTCCTTTTCGTGGATCTGAGGAACCTGGTGGTTTTGTTTTGACCTGCACATTGAAGGTGCTGAATCTGGGGACTGCCATTCTGCCATGTCCAAAGAGGATGGTTATGGTACCACGCATCACTGACTAGTGCATACCGCCTACCAAATCATGTAGGAACCAAAGCCACTTCTAAGTTCCAAGTGTTTGTCTTCCTTTGGCTCTTAGTCGTGAACCCCTAGTCTTGGTAGTTTTGTGCTTGAACCACATGAAGTTTGTTGGTTTTTTTTTTCAATTGGGCCATCAGAGGACACTCAGAAAAACTTTGAATCTGGAATGCCAGTTTTTCCCAGCCTTTGATATACAAATGTATTGAGACAAAAATGTCTTGCTCCTTCCAAGGAAGATAATTTTCATCAATACATTACTGAACTCTAACACCAGGTACTATTTCAGCATATTCCAGTTTCAGTAAGGGGTTTTGTGTTGCAATCTTTGGCTTTTTTTACCCCTCCCTCAATTTTACTAATGGGTTCTATTTTGATGTCTGTTTATATGAGTTTTACAGCCCTGTGCTTTTTAACATTGTAAAGGAAATACCAAGTTTGAGTAAGCAATGAATCTTTCAGGTCTTTCTGCTGGTGGTGGTAGAGAGGGATTTCTTCCGCTTGCTTCCTCAGCTGAAGTCATTACAGATTTCATCACCTGAGAGCCAGGATGCCTGGACTTCTTTCTGCCATCCCTTCAAAGTGAAATGGCTGTCTTTTACGCTGACAGTACTTCAGATGTAGTTTGCCTGAACAGAATAGGGCAGAGCTTGTATACTCTTCAGAATGAGGTACTCTACTTGGCCAGTAATGCCTACAGCACCCTTGCGTACCTGGTGGCTGTGCACCTGAAGGAAAGGTAAAACCCGAACACCTTCAGCGAACAGGCTCAAGTACAAGGAGTGATTGCTGCAGCTGCTGCTGCTGACAGCTTTTACAGGAGTTGGGGAGTGCCCAGGCCAGGCCTTGTTCTATCAGATAACATATCAAGTTGCCACTTTGCAGTTTGAGAGTTACCAAGAAGTTTCTGACAATGTTTTCCTTGAATATGTCACTCAGGATCTGCTCTGTGCATTTCTTCCAGTTCCCCGTATGTGCCTGGTGGTTTCAAAGACAGCCACTGACCTTGACCTATGCCTCTTAACATCACCTTACCCCCCGTGTATTTTAGCACAGAGGCTGTAGTGCACCTGTTATTTCAAATTCGGACCGTGGTGTGTTGACTGTACACATAGTCCAAAAGAAAATCTTTCCTAAGAACGAACGAATAATTTACCACCAACAGGAGCTCTAGAAAGGGTTGCAGTCAGCCTTTAACTTTGAATGCCAGTGGGCTAAGTCTGCCTTACACTATTAGTGATCTGTAGTCTCTCTGTAGCCCCTGTTACAGTCCGTCCCATTTTCTGTTACATGTACCCCAAAGCAAATCTTCTTTGACTGGGTAGATGGGACATTTATTTGCTTATTTTAAACATTAGTCTCCCTTCCAACAGCAGTAACCAAGTGTCTCTGCCTAGCGTTTCTCTGATAGTGAGTTAGCGTGGCATCCTTCTGTGGTAGCTAATTCATCAGAATCTGTGGTTTTTCACTTCTCCAAAAAGCATCTGCAAATGCCTTTTTTCCAGTGGAGGTGTGCGTTTTCAGTAATTGACATGTGCAGATTACTAGATTGCTGTAAAGAGTATATTGATGTGCTGTTTGTAGCCATCTTTCACAGCCCTGACACCCACAAATATTGAATTAAAATCTCTGACTCTAGTAGAGAGGTTTGGAAGAACGGGTATGATCGGTGGGTCATATGTGTCTGTGTAAACCGTTTTAATGGCAGAGGTGCGATAGGAAAAATAGATTTGTGAAGGAGCTGCTTGGGTTGATGAGTTGTTACCCACTCAGGTCCTCAAAGATTCTGAGCTGATTTTACTTAACAGAAAAGACTGTCACTGTGCAGTTTTTACAAACAAAAATTTAAAGTATTGATTGGAACAAGGCTAAAGTTCCACTTGAGTGAATTATTAAACTATATGTATAAAATGCTGATTTCTAAATGCTGAAGAAACTTATCTAACTGTAAGTGCTAAGATGTTTCTAAAAATGAAATCTGTAATTTGAATAATAAGGTATCCCCTTAAGGAAACCAAAATAATTATCTCGTGTTCAAACCATGACCTTGAGAAGCTTGCTTAGTTAAGCAGTACCTAAGGTTGAAGTATAATCCTTTCCTTTCCTTAAAGATACTGTGAGACAAAGTTTAGGAACAGCCTGGGTATGTATAGTTTCGTTTCTTCTTATTTGTCTGCCATTATAATTGGTAACTCGGCTCTACCAGCATACATTAATAAGGGTTCTTGAGGTGCTTAGAGCTGTCCTAAGCATAACTTAAGATCTTTGTTGCTTCTCCAATGTGGGCTTTAGGGATATTTATACATACACTTCCATACCCAGTTTGTAAACCCTTAAATGAGGAAAACTAGAAAGATTGTGAGTTCCTGTTCCTTATTTTAAGTAGAAAAGAAAAAAAATAGGGGAATTGAGATAAAATGGAGTTTGAATACTTGACCTTTCACAGGTAGTTATTGAATAGGAATGCTTAAAAAACCAGGGGCTATTTTGGTGGCACAGTACCTTTATTGTGAGCCTCCTTCAGTCTGCAGACCGTGAGTGGACACGGCTTCCATTTATTTTGATGCTTGGTTATCAGCCTCAAAGACAGGTGTGTGTGGAATTTTGTTGGTGGTGGGGTTTTTGTTTGTTTTTGAGAGTGCAAGATTACATGTCCTTTCATGTTTATAGCCTCATGGTGGGGAAGGCTTCCTGGCCTCCCATTTATGATTTCTCCACTCTGCTTTGGGGTTTTTTTTTTGGTTCTTTTTTTTTCCTTTTCTCATGCGGGGACTGCCCTGGAAGTTTGCAGCTCAGCATAATCAAATTTGAATTAGGTCAATATCAGTAAGTATCAAAATGGAAGTGGAAAATCCTGCTTAAGCCAGGAATTTAAAAAATTTGCATATTACAGTGAGTTTAAGTAGTAATTTGGTATCAGGATTAGGTTTTTAATGGCTCGGACTTTTGGGGAAAAATTCTTGCTGACAGAATGTAAGAACTGTGTGGTTTCTCTTAACAAAATAATGTGAATCTGTACAATGTATATTGCAGAATTTTAGCAGATGCAGTTGCTAACAGATGTAAACCTCCTCATTTATTTCCAGTTTAATAAGATGCTAGTCATGCATGTGTTTGAATTGCAACTACAGAGGAAGCTGACAATGAAAGTTGGTTTTTGAAATACAGTATTTTAAATGTTGATATTATTTGGACAATCAACTACTTGTGTTTCATGAATAGATTGGGAGTTGGTGGCTGTGCAAGTAGATGTAAAAAGTGTTCCTGTTTTTTGAGAATGTATCTGAGTCTGCGGAGGAAATGCATTTGACTGCAGGAGATAAATAAGAATTTAGGTCAGTGTAGCCTCTTTGCGTGTTGTTAAAGTGTGAGCCATTGCATGCTTTCTCTAGCTGCATTCCTCTCACTATACCCTGTCCCAAAATCGTTGTTTGGGGGAGAGGGCGGGGGGGCGGGGGCTAGTTGTTTGAGCAGCAAACGATACCTGTCTAATCATTTCCTCTTTGATAAGGCTGCATGGCCAGGGGGTGTACTACAGCTCTTGTATGCTAGAGCACAGAGGCGATACACAACCTCCTGCTTTTGCACTGTTCAGAAGAGACCCAAATTTCTTAGGCTAACCCTTATAGCCTCTAGTGATGGCTCCAAACCTGGACCGCTTAAAAAAGCCCATTTAAACACAGAAGCTTGTCTTTGCTTCAGGGGCTAGTCTCATTTTCAGAACTGGCGTACAGGCTTAAATCTTTTCCAGTGTTTTAGTATCTGACAATCTTTTCTGCATGCAAGGCAGTGAACCTGTTCTTGTGCCCCATTTTCACTTCCTTCTTTGCCATTAAGGTACTGTGATCTTAAGACGAGAAACGCTTAGCTGTGTAGAGTATCTAGCATGAATGGATTTTCATTCTTTTGTTTGTTTTTAGAATGTTATACACATCGTAATGCAATGTTGCAATTTGCAGCCTTTTTAAAAATCTTAAATACAATGTGAACCAGTCTTCCTTTGTTTTCTCTGTTTCATACTTAGTTTTAAAATGTAGTATTGAATTAATGCCTTGACTTATCAGAGTTAAAGAATTTACTGCATATTTTAACATGACCATTTTCTTAGCTTTAGAATAAGGTAATAAGTGATTTTTGTGAGGTTATATCTGACTAGCTGGTTAAAATACTAAGCATATACTAGAGTCTTCAGTAAACCTGGTGGTTTTTTTTTCACTTTAAGTAATCGAGCATTGAGCTTTTGAGTGCTTAGGCTGATCTCTGCTGAATCTGCTGCTCCACGGAACTGGATTTTGCTTGCCCAATTGTCTATATAGTTAAAATATTTTGAACATAGCCTGTTTTGATGTAACTTCATTTGAAGTATCTGCCTAATGGAGAAGTCTTAATGGAATACTTTAATAGCCCAAAGTGGTTACCTGCAATTGCTCCAGCGTATTTCAGTCAATTACAAAGGAAGGCAATATTTAATGTTGGAGTGGAGCTAGATGGTGTAATGAACTGGCAGATTGCCAGCTTGATCTTTTCCACAGGAGAATTTGTATTAACGTGATGCTTTTCATTTGTTCTCCAGAAGGTCACCAGTAATACATCAGTTGTTGAATTTTATCATAGTTATTGGAGTCATTTGAATGCCTTACCATTGGAGTTAAAACTCCCAGTCTGTGTAGTACAGGTTTATGGTCAGGTCATTCTTGTGTATTAGCATATTAACTATCAAAGAGATTATTTTAGCTATTTCATGTCAGAATTTAAATAGGACGTGGTCAGGTATTGAGAAGAGAGCCTGAGAGAATTGTCATTGAAGTAGTCATTGTAAGGCTGAATCTGGATTTTAGCCATGGGGATAAAGAAAATGGGGCACATTAGAGCTATTAGTGAAAGGAAACATGGTTAGTAACTGTGGATGTTACTTGTAATCATTACAAAAGCACAGATTTACTCTTAAGGTTGTAATCTTTAAAGACTACACAGTTAAATGTACAGTGTTTATTATATTGGACGTTACTGATATTTATCTTCTGGTGCTTGTTTGCTGGCATCGGGTTCAAACTTTTATTTCTGACTATTCAAAAGTACTTTTCACTTTAGTATAGCCCTTGTACAGGAAGACCTGGGTCTAGAAAAAAGCTGAGTGACTGATGTTGCTGTTCAAGTGCAGACAGATTTGTCGTTCCTGCCTTGCATGTTTGTAATCACTTGTTCATCGAATTCCTATACTCTGCCAATTCCTGTTCCTTGTTGTTGTCTCCTGTTCCTCTGCTCTGAGCCTCATGCTAAGCATAGAATATGAAGGCAGTCATGAGTGGTTAGGAACTGTGACATTTTACATGCAGCCGGGGCTGACGTTACTGCAGTAGTATTGGCTTTAGGGTTGAGATATGACAAATGGACATCACGCTAGGTGGTACAGTAGTGACGGGCACTGGTGATACCATGGGGTGACTGCCCAGCTCTATGCTTTTGTTTGCCTTGCTGCCTTTCAAGAAAGTTGTTGACTTCATTTCCCAAGTTTTCTGATGTGCCAGTTTGTCTTTTGGGTGGGCAGTAAGTATTTGCCATGTGTGCTCCAAAGCTTTTGAAGGCTGATGGAGATTTTTTTGTACTCTCAAAGTTTAACTATTCATTCCCCACCCTTGTTTTGCTATCACATACAGTCCTGCCTGGGTAGGACACATCAGCAGAACCAGAAACTGCCACGTATGTTGCAAACCCTCTGCCTGAGGGCAGATAGTCCCAAATCCCAACCACTGTTTCCATTTACTGCCCTTTGAGAAGAAAGATCTTGAACTTCTATAACTGAAAGATTGTTTGAAGGAACATATTTAGAATATAAGTGAATTATTTAAGGCCCAGGTTTCCATACTGCGTTTGAGTCACTCTGCAAGTCGCAACATTGCAGGCAAAGTGTTGGGCTGTGGGAGCGTGTGATGGAAACTGGTTACTCTTCTGGGGAAGTGACTCTTAGTGTGACTTGCAGCAAAAAAATTCCTCTGTCTTTTCCATAGCAAAGTTAAGGTTTTTACCAGGAGAAAAATAGGAAATGAGGTCACAATGCAATGGAATTGAGCCCAGAGGCGACTGAGACCAGTCGGCATCTTGCACTCATGTGTCTGTTATCTACCATGGTTTTATTTCAATCCAAATGATGGTAGCAATGAAGTTTTCCTGTGCATCTTCTTCCTTTGACTTTTTGCACTATCACCATTAATGTCCTGAGCTACTTTTGATTTATGTTACTTGAGCTGTGAAAATAAAACTATTCTTGCTGTACAGAAGGAAGCTAGCATTGTTATATTGAGATAAACACATGACTCATTCTTTTCTTATGTGTTTAGATGGAATTTGGATACTTATTTTCCCCAACTGTGCTTCCTATCCAGTTGACTAATAATACAAGGTTAGTTTTTCAGGTATTGATGAGTAACAGTACTGTTTTTCAGCTCGGTTTCAAACGCGAGTTCTATATGCAAATGCGCATTTGTGAAGGTGGAAGCAATAATTGAGAGAGGTGTTGGGTTTTCTTTAAGGAACAAACCAAAAAACCCCAGACAATCAGAAGCTTGGTACAGTACTTCAGTGGTGGATGGTAATGGGCAGTAGAAGATTTGTGAGGTAGGAAGGGGAAAGATAGTTCTGTTCAGAAGATCTCATAACAAAAAATGAAGTGACTTTTATTTTCTCACTTTTTCCCTTATATTTAAAATGTTCTTGTGTTATTGACAGGGGAAAAACATGTACTACAGAACAATCAACCAGTAGAAAAATAAATCTGCCCTGCCTCAGGGTTTTAATGTTGCTTCATTTATTAAAGTATCTTTCCCATTTACTTGCTATCTGTCCTATAATTTCAAATATAGAGCAATTTTCAGCAAGAATGCAGTCGAGGTCTGTAACCGGGTAGGAAAACTGATACAGCAAAGTGTGAATACCCATGCTCTGTGTCTGCAGAAAGCTGAAAACCAGGATCAGGCAGTGAGGCAGCACCCTGGCCGGGGAGAAGGTGGGTAGGTCACCCTCCAGTGCCCTGTGCCGTTACAGGCATATCTTCATTCAGGGACTGAACTGGATCAGGAGGCTCTTCTGTTTGAATAATACTTCGTCACAATTTTCCCCTCTCTGTTTTGTTTTTTCCTTGTGTGTTTTTCAGGAGGGCCAGTAGTGCTTAGGCTCTCATCGCAGGTGCTGGAGAGCAAGGGGTGAGCCACCATGGAGCTGAGGGGCAGGGACTGTCATGTGCTTTACCCCCTAACAATATGTTTGCGCTTAAATGTTTGTCAAACTTTGGGTTCAGTAGTTCTGTTACTCCCCTTACTAATAGGTGGAAGTCTGAATCTCACTTCTAAACATCTGTGTAAGGCATTTATAATACCTTTGTCAATACTTTTTTACCCCCCTTCATCATGATGCACAGGCTCACTGGATGAATTGCTCTTTTTAATTGAATTTCTTCATAGGGTGCTTTTGTAGAGTGGTAACTGGTTGGAATCTGTTCAGAGAAGACTTCGAACAGAAACATTTTTGCCTGAGTAGTCTCAGGTTGAGTAGGAGTTGCAATGTATCATCCTTACGAATTAGGATCTGCGGTGGAGGAAGATGCTCAGAATTCTTTCCTTCTCTTTGAATTGGATCTTAATGGGTTTACACTGCCTGAATTTTTCAGACAACCTAAGGAGTTAGAAGCATCATTAAAAAACAGAAACAAGTGTTTAAATACTTTGAAGTCCCTTCTGAAAGATTACTTTTGTGGCTAGAAATACTTAACAGAACAGTGGAGGCCAGGAGGGAGCTGTGGAAGCTTGTGCCGTCCAGCTCCCAGCAGGGCTAGGGCCACAGCTGGGGCCATGTCCAGGAGGTCCATTTGAGAGTCTCCCAGGAAGAAGGTCTGTCAGTTCTCAGGGGGCATGTGGCTGTGCTTTAGCCATCCTCATGGCTTCTTTACATCCAGCCAGCATCTCCCTTAATGGAGTTCTCTAGCTCTATGACCAGCTTCACCACTGCTGTCAGAGCTCACTCTTGTTGGTCCCAAGAGAGCTTCAAACTACATGTGGTAGTAATCCAGCTGGATTACACAACAAAATGTGTCTGAGTGCCTCCTCAGTGGAAATAGTCATGCTCCACAAAATTGTGGGCTCTGCTTTTGCTGATGTACCTTAGTTTTTCAAGTATAATAGTTTTCCTTTTTTTCGGAAGTATGGGCAAGTTAAAATAACTACTGCTTCCTTCACTTTAAAAAATGTAATCTTTCTAAAACTGGGCTGAATTTTTAATTCCACTTCGTGACTGATTTTTCTCTGTATTGTGATGGCTAGATGGTTTGGATTGTCTGTGGTTACATTGACCTTGTATTGGTGGAGAAGAGTTAAATATGAAGATAGATTCTATATATGCTAAACAGGTGTATCAAGTTAGAGCTATTCTGCCTGCTCTTCAGCATCTCTTAGGAAATTTTGATAGTATGAAAGCTAAACTACCTAGCTAAAGGTCTTCGGAGTTTACTAAAATATGTGTTGTTTGTTGTTTCAGATTGTGGTGTACATAACTTTGTTGGAAAGTCCTGCATTTCACTGCCTGGAGCCTTTTAACAGTGTGCTAAAGGTGAGTGGTTCAACTGCAGTAGCTGTCTTTGTAGCTAAAGATAACGAGCGAACTGGAGATATTGCTTGTTTTTTGCTTTTATGTAGTGTAGTACTTGTGATATTTATTTTTTTTTTAACTGCTGGATGGATGATTACATAGCAAGTCTTTTTGCTTCAGTGATCTGAGACAAATCAGTTTTAGCTCTTACTTTAAAAAAAAGACAAGAAAAAAGGATAGGCTCAGACTATTAACTAAGTGGTGGTTATTGCTACCATTGTTTTTTGGCTCCCGTCTCCTGTTACCTACTGCTATGACTTGGGACATTCTCACCTGAAGGCACTGTGTGCTGGACACGGTGGTGTGGGAAGTGTGGAGGAGTGGCAGCCATCCATAGCCTGTGGTGGAGCACGCTTAATATTTTTCTTCGATTGAATTCTAAAAACTAAGTAATAGCTTATAAAGTATTGAGAGGAGAGAAACTCTGTGGCTTTTGTGTGAGAGGAGAACAGAATTGCATTCCATATATAGAGAATATCTTCCCAGTCTAGCTCGGAAGACATGAAGTAACCTAATGAAGCTGACGTTTTCCATAGGATTCATCTTTCATAAAGTCTTGGCTATCTTCTTTCTGTTAATTCATGTACGCTGTTTTCTGGTTCTAGTAACTGTAGTTGATCTGAGTGGCTTAGCAGAGATTTAACAGAAAATTTTAATAAAATGAAACCTCATTACAACTGTACCAAAAAATAAAAGCAAAAAGGCAGGACGCCAAATGAAATTGTAGTGGCTGCAGCATGGAACAGAAAACTGGGAGTCTTAGTATCAATCATTACTTTACCAGGTGGATTTATTATTTCTTACTCAAATCCTTTGTTTATAAAATAAAAATAATGTTACCTTCTTCAGAAGGTAGCTATGAAGGCTAATTATTGATATTTTGGAGCCTTCAAATGGAAAACAATGTATGAAGTCCTCATGTGCCTTGATATTTGTTGAGAGTTCTGTTAAATAATTGTTCAATGAAGTGTTATCAGATGTTGAAATTAACCTTAATTTGTTTAATAAAGTGCAGGTGAACCAGTTAGAATTAAAAATGCAATCCAGTCTTAAGTATAACATCTACATATGTTTCTGCAAATTATTGTTTCTTTCAAATTGAAAAGGAAATTCTGAAGTACTAGGATAGAAAGCCTTGAAATGCTACAATTGGCTTTTGTGCTAAATTTTCAAATTATCTGTTACGTGTCTCTAAATGTAATGAAAGAATTTATAACCCTGGCCTTTCCAACAGATGAGAGTATAGCCTTGAACATTTTGTATTTATGTTTAAAGACTAATAGTGAGAAAATAACAATTTTCTGGAGTAGAAAGTCCAGTAAGTTTTCTTCATACTTTCTGCGTGTCGTTTAGGTAGCAAAACTAAAATATTCTTGAAAGGGCTGTTAATGTAAAAACAAAAGAACACATGCTCCTAAAGCCAATGATTCATCAAACTGTAGACTTAATCAAACTAAAATTATTCTAATTTTTCTACTAAAATTTCTACTAAAAATTAAGGTTGTTTTTACTGACTAAGGCCCAAATTTTGTACTTATTTCAAATGTGCAATACAAAACGCTTTAGAGTTTTTATATCTGGAATCTTTCTTGTCCTTTTTATTAGTTTTCAGTTAAGTGTTCAGTGAAAATAATTAAAAAAAGAAAAAATCCACTGCTTTGTTCAAGGAAATAGGTATTTGGAATCTGGGTTATGGTTTTGGTCATCTTTATTTGTTGAACTTATTTTTGTGGTATTTGGCTTAATGAGTAATTTTTTCTTCTACCCTTTAAAACAAGAAGGGGGGAGGGGAACAAAATGTGCCCAAAGGGAAGGTGTTTACAGAAGGTTTTATATATTTCCCAAAAAGGCAATGAATAGATAATAGCTCATTGAAAGGAGGAGAGGAAGAATTATTTGGACGCCTTGATGCAGGAAGGTGTAGGGTGTAGAGGGGTGTGTTGTAGATGTGTTGGTTTTGTTTTTTGTTTTTTTTAAAGTAAGGTTACCCAGAATGCTTGATGTATCCAATAGACAGCACTTGATTTCAGTAACAAAATCTAACTTCTGTATTAATATTTTATGTCTTTTTCTATCATTTGTATGCATGTTTCTGATGAACTGTTTTCAGCTTGGTAAGGATATGGTTTTGCAAAACATGGAGCATTCTAATGCCTTTGCCGAAGAGAAATGAATGCACAGGTGTAGGTTCAGTAAAGCCTGCACTTGAAATGCTTTGTTGAACCAGAACATAGTAAACCTTTTGCTCTTTGAAAAGGAAATGCAATTGGGAGCAGAAGAAAGATTCACAAATTACACTCAAAATGTTATTAAACTTCACCAAACTGCGGACAATGATGTGTCCTTTTAGTATTTAGTTGAGTCAGAACCACAGTGTTATTAGTATATGGTTGTCAAGATCTGCCAGCTTATCTTTTACCTAGCTGGGCAAGCTGGCTCTTCACTTGTTTGGTTTTTTGGGTGTGTGGTGTTTTTTGGTTTGTTTGTGTTTTGTTTTGGTTTTTTTTAAAGGAAGAAATCTATATGTAAAGCACCCTTTAAAAAAAATTAAATATATAATTTCTGCAATTAAATTAGTATAAAGTTACAGTTGAAGTCAAATATTCTAGCAGTTTATTGCAGTCATCAAGTTGTTAAAAATCTGAAACTGTCCATAAAGCATTTTAACCAATTTTAGAACATATTGTATGTGGTGCTATTCTGTGCTTTTAAACTTGTTCCTCATTCACTTGCAATCTTTGAATAAAAAAATAAGCAACATCTTGTATTTTCACAATAGAATATTTTGAAAAAGGGTTGCAATATTAATATGTGCCTTCAGCAGTTCTTTTTTCTATTTTAGATAAACTGTTCTGGGAAATGTTCTTTAATAGTGTAATTTTTTGAGACTTCATACACCTTTATGAAATGTACTGTTTGGTTCTTCAGGGATACCTCCATGCACAGGAGGGAGATTGTCTGAGATCAGAAGCAAACAGGTACAAGAACAATTATCAGAGTCTTAGTACTCAGCAGATTTGCCAAATTGCGATCAGATGTATCAACGGCTACAGTACCACAGCATTTGGTGGAAAGCCTAGTCTGTTAAGATACTCAGAACAACCACAACACAAATGCGCTCCTCACCTTGTGAGACTGGGGACCTACTCACACTGAAAGGACTGATCATCCTCCTCCTTTAAAGAGGAAAAAGCACCACAGACATTTCAACTTGATGGAACTGTCTGCAGTGGTGTATCAAAATATTTCTTGGTATTTTTCTCTGGATTAGCATGTTTGGAGTTGTTGATTTGTGAGGTGTTTAAACCCCAGGAAAAAAAAACCCTATTCTTAGTGTTTCATGTGAGTAGGTTATGGGGAAATCTTGATTCTGACACTAAGAGAATGAGAGGTATGTACTGAGTGGATGTCTGGATTCTTTCCCCTGAAAAAAAAAAGTTTGCTGTAACTACGTCAATTATCTGAGATGCCTAAAGTGTTGATTTCAAGCCTTTGAATGCAACTTTAGCATTACTTAAATATATTTACAGACATTTAGTACAATAAATTACTTTATAGAATACTGCCCGTTATGCTAGTGGCATAATGCTTTCTAATCTGCAATTGTAGACAGCAGGGATGAACACTTCCATCCCAGTCCTACGCCCCCACAATCACATGTATCCCCCAAGTAAATTGATCTTCCCTGAATGATGTAATTTTAGTACTTTCTTTCCTTAGATTTTTTTACTACTATTTTTTGGTTTCTCTTTGTAGTAATTGTAGTTCTTTGCATGAAAATACAGGCATGCTTTTATTTGCTAGTAGTATCAAACCAGATTATTAAGAATAATTTAATAATTTGTCTCTTTCTTTTTTTTTTTTTTTTTTTTTTTTTTTTTTTTTTGCTTTGATAGCTCCAGGTGCAGTTCAGGTTTGTAGATATCAATGGTATCTGTTACGACCCACAAATGGCCTTTGTAGTACACTTTAGCAGTCCATATGGATTCCTCATCAGAGAACACTCTGTGGCTTTCATCAATACATGAAAATTTACTTCAGTAAAAATAAAACAATGACCATGTTTTTCCTGGTGGAAGCAGTTTTGTGGTTTGGTAGCCAGTGTGGACTTTGGCTGTCTTCTCATCCAGTGTGTCAGTTTTTCTGAGCCAAAAAACTGCTTCTGAATATAGCTGTGAATTAAGCTATGTATATTTAAAATAGATATATACGAGTAAGCTAAGTTTAAGCTTGTGCCCAAGTATATTTGTGAATTGAGTACAAAACAGCAACGAACCTTGGTGTCTTGACTAGTGTTCGGAGGAATGCCACTGGCAGAACTGGTTATTGAACCCCTGTTTCTGTGGCTTCTAAATAAACATATCCTTGCATTACACCAGTTTCAGTTAGAAGATTTAAATATGCACTGCACTTCTTAGGCACAACTGATGTGGCTTAGAATATGATCCTGAGAAACTCTTCAAGATAGCTTACGCAGTTAACCTCTCACAGGGAGAGCATCCCGAGATGCTGAAAGCATTCATGACTTACCACCTCTATGTACAACATTGGACTATGTCAGGGAAAGTCAGCATGAAGCTTTTGGGGTGTGGGGACTGGGAGCAGTCTTTGTGCCAGCACTGTGTAGTGCGATAGGGCTGTATCAGTGCAGGGTCAGTGATCCCAAACCCTCCTGAAGGAGGAAGCAGATTAGCAGCTCAGGCCACCGAGATGCTCCAAGATCTAACTGTCCTATAAAGCAGCTGTTGTCATCTCTGTTTGCAAACCTCCTGGAGGTCCACTCCCTCAGGGTTCTGAGAGGTGCTGTGCCTGGTTTTGTAGCTCTTTAGGGCTGACTGCTTGAGCTGGCACTTTGCAGAAGCGGGCATGCAGCCAGTGTTGGCATAGGTCACTTACATAATCAGTTGAAGGCTTGTTCCTCTATTTGATAGTGGCTGGAAGGCCATTCTTCTGGTGCAGAAGCTTTGAGGGAACTTAAAATGATGCATTGTTCGTGTTAGATGTGTGTAGTAGAAATACAGCTAAAACTGTAAATGTATTTTCAGTAGTGCTCTGAACGAACTCCATATAACATCATATTCAAATGGTATGTATTACATCAAATGTATTACGATATTAGAAAACAGTTCAGCTTGCTGAAATACAGCCTTTTAATGAATGGGGAAAGACTATGCACACAGTTAATCTCATTTCATTTCTGGAGGATGGTTTTATGTGTTACCCAGGGGCACTCCGGGTAACTGCTGAATTTGGTGAGTTTCACAGAACAGAAAATATTTAAATGTTAGTGTGGTATACTTGTTGTGGAGTTCTGTTTCTAATAATGCGGTTAATTAATCTTAGATTACAATTACTGTTTTCACTGTAGTGACAAAACTTGAATTGTACTAAACTGAGAGTACTGAGAAAATGAGCTTGTCCTGTTTATTTTTTAAGCCAGTAGTAATACAAACCCATGCATATAGATCATAAAAGGTTTCTATCTGTTTTTCTTTCCCTGATTTCAAGTTTGCGAGTCCAATTTTAAGACATCATAGGCTGCTTGCAGTCTCCTGGTTTTAACCTCCACTTCCCTTTGTACCCTTTCTTCACACCATTTTGTTTCAGGGATCCCCTTCATCTCTTATCCCTCCTTATTTCAGAGGCTGTTGTTTGCGTCAGCTGCTCATAGTTGTTCCCTATAATAGAGCCTCTGTGCAGCTAATTTTCTACCTGTTCCATCACCCTCTTTTTTTCCTCACTCCTTTCTTTTAAATAATCCTAATCCTGCTTTTTGATTCAGCAGCTGTATGCATAAACCTTCCAGCAGGCCCCCTGCTACTGTCATTCCTACTCACACTGGGTGTCTTTTTCCTCCCTAGTTAGTTGTGGGTTTTTTAGCATGTCTTTTCCTTGTGACTGCTTGTTCTACCTCTTCCTGCTAACCTTTAAAATTTACCTGTAGCCTGAGATACTTAATGTGAAATACAGACATCTTAACAGACACATTTTGATGTGAAGTTAAATATCTGCCTCTCATGCAAGCAGGCTATGGCAGGTGATGTCAGAGAGATCCTTTCCCTGAAGCAGCAGGTAGTTGAGGGATCCAGATTTTCCCCAAGAGGCTGATTTTGAATTCTCTATCTTGCGCCAAGCTCCTTGTCTGTCACTTAGCACATTCCCTGATAAGTTGGCTTCTCAAGTTATCACATACCAGTCCCAAAAATGCTGTTGAATGAGGGTTAGACCTCCCTATATTTGATCTCTGAATTTGTTTTTCAAGGTTAAACAGTGAGAGTATTAGTTTTCCGTTCTTAGTTCTCCCTCAAGATTACTGAATGGTATTTTCTGCCAGCCCTGGATTTGTGTAGGATCTGGAAAGGTCTGTTCCATTATTACTAGAGAGAATGCTGGTTTATGAAGATCAGGGTGCTTGGTAAGCTCAAGCGTTTATCTCAACAGAAAAGGGTGCAACATCCTTGCGTTGACTTAAATGCTTTGATTAGAACTACAAACCTTGTGTGTTTATATATGTATGTTTATAAAACTGGTTCTGAAAGTATGAAAACTTGCATTCTCGACTGCTTACTTCAGGCAGTCTTTGGATGCATCGATGCTATAACATACTTTCTGACTGCAGTAAGTTACTGAAACTTCAGGAAGTCTTGATCTGAGCTGTAAGCCTTTTCTCATGTAACTGGTAGCATCATCATGTGGCCACAATAGGGGTGTCCCATATGTGTGCTGGGCTTATGTCCAGTTGTGTGAGGGGTGGCTGCTGCTGTGTATTCTTGAGGAAAAAAGGTGGCAGGAGAGAGGTCAGCAGAGGAAAATAATGGCGCAAAGCAGGCCACTGGTCAGCTTAAGGATTCTGGCCTGTAAGTGGTGGCTGGATGTCTTTGCATCCAGAGTCACTACCTTGACTAGTTCTGCAGAATCCTTAAAATAAGAGAAACAAAAACTGAGGGCAGATTTGATGCAATGATATGGTGCTGCTTACCTTTATGGAGCTAAAGCTTGGTTTCAGGTTGAGTTTTTGAACATAAATTTATTACACACTAGAGGAGCAAGGACAAGACATCAAATAACACTTTAGTCCAAGATCTATTCCTCAGAGCTTTATTTTCAAGAAGAAGCTTAAGATCAAGAACAAATAAAATAAAAATGCTTGGTATTGGTCACTTGAGACATTCAGAGGTTCTGTGATGCAGGAAAGGAAAAGAGATTTCTTCTTCTGTAAGTTCTCCCTGATGTAGAGGGGATGCATGTGTTTCCCCCTTCTCCCTATTCTCTTCCCAACCTTGAGGTAATTTGTGGATTTTTATAGACTTGTTCCTACTTCTGATGAATCAAGGGTTTGTAACTTACCACTCCTTTCTTATACTGCTCCATAGCTCCCAATATTTGTGTATGAGTTTTCTTTAAAAAGCCTTTTTCATTGAGGCCTGATGCAGATTTGGTAACACTATTGGCTTCTTTTAGTAAGGTCTGGTTTAGATAATGAAGAAATGGTCTACTTCTGTTGTAATATTACTTTTAACACAATTGTGTCGCGTCGCTCTTGGAATTTTGACTACAAGTGATACTAAGGTACTACAAGAACATGTCAAGTGCTAAATATTTTGTGTGGTACTTGGCTAAACTTGTGTATGAAATAATGATGGCATAGTCACTTTTATTGAAACTCAGTAGCAATAGAAATTTTTTAATTGGTATTAATCTAGAAGGAACAAGAACTCTGTGGCTAAACTTCCAAATTTCAGACCTATGGTTTTGAACCTGTTTTTACTTTATTTATTTTTGGTTCTAGTACAGATATTAATCCCCACAGTCTCTCTCCATGTTTGGAAATTATTTGGCTACTATTATTTCCCTTTCACATTTGTTGATGCATTTTATTATTACCTGGTGGGAGTAAGGAAGAAAATGTTTTAGTTAGCGTGTGAGGATAGAACGTTGCATTCATGTAAGTGTAGATAACATTTCTGGATGAAAGGGGATGTGATGTAGCAGCCAAAGCCAAATGCTTAATTTTGAGTTGATTTGATTATTGCAGGGAGATTTTATTCAGAAAAGTGAGCTCTGGAGGAATTTCTGGCAGAAGATAAAACAATAGGAGGAGGCTTAGAGTTAGAAAAAATTCAGTTTTGTTCAAGCACTGGAGCCGAGAGTAGGAATAAAGGAGGATGAGAGTCTGGCATTGCCAGGCAGTGTTGGTCTCCATTGAATGTGTATTTTGCTCCCAGAAATGTAGACTCTTCTAATTGCTTATTCATGGTTTTGGGTAGCTATTTCTGTGGAAAAAGTCAGATATTCCTAGCCTTTATCCAGTAAAAGTTTATTTTCAGAAGCTTATCTTTTTGAGCAGCAGTTCTGGTACAGTGGAAAGTCATGCTGGGGTAATAGTAGTGGAACAACTTTTTAGGTTGTCTGTGTCAGCTGTCTTAGAGTAGCTGACACCTGAACTGCAAGGTGAGAGTTCAGAATAAGGAACATCTTCCTTACATTCTTACAGCAGCCTCTCTTCTCTGGATCACACCTGGCAAGAAGGGTTTCCCCTTTCATCCTTTCCCCCCTTTGGTGAATGGTGCTTCTCTCTTAGTTTTGCCCCTCTCCTTTGAGGAGTTAACAATGGCTTGCTGCTGTAATCATGTGGCAGAGCACTCACAAATAACTATTTTTTGGAAGAAGACCTCATTTGAACTGGCAGAAGATATATAAGAAGTAATTTGCTTGAAATAGAGTGCTGCAACATTCCAAACCAAAAAATCAAATTTTGACTTTAAAGCATTTTAAAGAGCTACGGGACAGGTTGGTTTGAAACCTGTTTTGTTTGGAAAAGTGTGAGGGGTAGACTGTCCTCTGTACTTGTGTTTTGGGAGTGGTAAGAAAGGATTCCTGTCTTGACTGAAGAGTTGTTAAATGTAAGGAGAACAAATAACTTTTGGGGGAGACTGGGATGGCCATTTCTTGCATGGGCTGATACTTTCCCTGTTTTATAGCATTAGATATAATATTGACATTTATATTGACACTATATATTGACAGCAGTCAATCTGACTGACAAGAGACTTGTGAAGCTGCAGCATTCACTTACATCTCGTACAAGATCCAGGAGTGTCTCTTCATTTAAATTGTGCTTTCTTTTGGTACGTGTCCTGTAAGGAAACTAGAAGGATAACTTTCTGAGTAACGATCTTGTGGTTCAGTCTCTTCAAGAAGATGTACAGATATATACAGAAATAAATTTAATGGTATTAGCTGCTGCTTAATGAAATCTAACACTGTATCTTTCAAGCTACCTCTTTGGTTACATATGTAAGCACAGAATCAAGAATGAAATCTTGTGCCTGGTCATTATTTTTGCCTGTATTATTCAAAGACCTTGCTGCTAGAAAGAAGTTTTTTGCCAGATAAACTCTCCTAGATATAAGAAATAGGTGTTCAATAACTCCAAATTCAGGTAAAAATTTGTGGAACTTTACCTTGAGAGTTAAATTAGTTAAACTTCTTGTTCACCCCATGCCCCACCCCCCATTACATGTACTTTTTCATATTGGATAAAAATTCTTGCCCAGGTGACCTGGTAAAAAAATCCAGAAGTCTAAGAATTCATTCAGTATTTGACATTACAGTAAACTGGAAAGCTCACAGGAACAGTGTCTTGAATAGGGCCTTTAAATTACTTAGTGCTCTGTGAGCTAGAAAGTTAAAAGTTGTTTTAATATATGTACTTTTCACTACTGTCATGTGGTAGATTGAATGTTGTTTTTTTCTTGTAAAGCAATTGATAAATTACTTAAAACTATGAAGTTACTTAAGACTATAAAGTGAACATTGTCTAGAAATGGACAATGTACTTTTTTTTTTTTTTCCTTCCTTAAACAACTTTGGTTGGGAATAAATGTGTTTTTGAACTGAACAAACATCTCTTCCTCTTTCTAGTTAAAAAGTGAAGATATGATTTTTCTTTTGGGGAACAGAAGGTCAGCAGGTCAATTTTATTTTCAGCATTTTATAGACAGTTTAAAGTGAAATCCCTTGAAAAGTAGGTAGCAGTGTTTCAAGGGATTAGCAGTAAAACGTAGCAATCCACAGTGATTCTGAGCTTTGTCCTTCTGTGTGAGATCAAGGTTAAACTTCTTACATCTGAGCACTGTTCATTGTTTATACAATACATAAATGTACAAACACTTCCAGTGAAGTACAGTTCCTGCAGACCATTGAATGTTTGAGCTAGGGGAAAAGCAGCAGCAATGGAAGCAAATAATTCAAATGCTTTTTTTTGAATCTTGAAAGAAGTTCAAGGGTGTATCCTTTATACATTTCATGGTGTTAACCATATCCTGAGTGGCTGGCTGTTCTAATTTCAAGGCAAGAAGGAAGGTGTATTGATAGTGAGGATGAAAATGCATGAACAGCAATACGCTTAATTTGTTCTTCCACAGAGCATGTTTCACCAGTCTTATATAGATAATGTTACCTAAATGTCCTCTCAGTAGAGTGTCTGGTTTTTTATTCTATCAGCTTGGCTCCCTCCTACCCCCTTTTTGTAAGGGACTGTGAAGAGGTTGGTAGGTGCACAATGATTTGTAATTTTGTGTTGTGTATACAATCAATGTACGTTGTATTCTTCCTGGACCTTCCCCTCTTTTTTATCTTGATGTTTGGGTGGGTTTTTTTTCGTTTGTTTGGGGTTTTTTGTTTTCATGTATTTTGAAATGTATAGGTAAGCTTAAATATTGTTGGCTGGGAGGAAGGGAGAGAGAACAATCCAGAGCAACACTAACAAACATTAAGCTTATCTGTGTCTCTGACTTAGCAGAAACACCCATAAACCAATGTGGAGATGTGGCTATTCATCATTGCTGTTGTTTTAGAGGCAAGATGAGGTCTCCTTAAACCAAAAGTTGCTTTTAGTGCAGCTGAGCTGTTTATTACCTATGTGGCTTTTCTGAAACTACTTCTAAAAGAATTCAGGAAAAGGTGAGCTGATGCTCTTTTCTGACCCTCTTTCTGTATTTATCTAAATGTGAGGCAGTGGCTGGGGTTCTGTTGCGTTTACTCTGCAACCAAGAAACATAGGTCAAAAAAGCCGCTGCTTCCCTGTTTTTTGCATGCCATTTGCAGCCAAAGGGTCTGAAGATGTCCTGTCTGCACAGTCTGGGTTTTGCCATTGCTGTCTAGAACATGGAAAACCATTGGTCTTGATGGCAATGCCTTCAAAATAAAGCAAGAGGAAGCTTTTTGCACTAATAGTGAAAGAAGTCATGCAGATTGGGTCATCCGCAGTAGCTGCATCTGCATCGACTACTGACAGAGGCAGCATGAGAACCTGCAGCTGCAGCTGGCATCTGCCTGAGCCCTGCTGATGGAGTTTGCAGCAACAGATGCAGAAAAGGGAAGTTGCAGGCAGATGGCATGAACATGCAGGGGCTAAAGGCTGCAGGAAGGGGTTGGTGGGAAGGGATGTTAGCTGGCCATCTGCGGTTGGAGTTGGTTTATATTCAAACTTTCCACCACACCCCTCTTCTTTCAGCAGATGATGATAATTTAATAATTCACGCTCCTTGTGTTTTCTGGAAAGTATATAATAAAAGGCCATGAAAAGATGCAATTTTGTATAGCCTTCAAGACAGGGAGAAGTACCTTCTTCCAAAACCACCATCAGGGTTGGATGAAGTGCTGATAAAATCATCTAACTACAAAAATCATCTCAGTGTTTTTTGTCTGGTCTCTAGAAGGTTGCCAGTACTGTCTTATTAATCTTTGTCCTGCTTTCTGAGTAAAATAAAAACACAAATTTCTTAAAAACAACTCCTTAAACAGGCTGAAATATGTTTTTTTGGATTTTTTTATAATCCCTTAAGGTTTTCTTTAGCCAATTTCTTAATAGTTATCCCATGTTTATGGAACTACTTCAGCCAGGTTATGATAAGCCCTTTGCCCTGTGTGTTGGTGACCATACTCAGTTACAGCTTAGCTAAAGACCAGTTAGAGTGTTTTCTCTGTAACTTCTATTATCATTACCTATCTTTTAAGCATAGGTAAGTTATAAGGCTTCTAACTAGTATTGCAAAACTTTTAACATATGTTGCTATAATACCAGCTTGTTTCTGTAGAAAACCAGCTTTTTGTCCTTTGAAATAAAATTTTAAATTTAAATCACCTGTCAGAAGCTAAAAATGAATACTGCTTACTTTATAACAGGCATGCTGTTCCAAAAATGGTATAGAAATACCCTTTTCAAGTGAGACATCAAAAGATATTTTTAAAACTTTGCTTCTCAAAACAGCAGAGTGCTTACCAAATAAATAGGAAAGATAGTATTATGTCTTTTAAACGCTGTCACATTGGTTAAGCATTTGTACCTCGAACTGACAGAGACCAGGACATTTTGTGGCATAGCAGTATTACTAATGAAATTAAAAAAATATGGAATTGCGAAGGTTAGCTTGTATGAAGGTCACAAGATGAAACAGTCAACATTGTATAAAATTAGGGTGGTATTGCATAAATTATAGAAGGCCAGAACTCAGATTTGTGTTCTTCTAATGCTGCAGCAGCCTACCTTGTAACAGCCCAGACATCTTTCTCTTTCTCCCACTAGAGAGGCAGCAGGCTGATGTACCTTTAGCTGCAGTGCTACTTTCATAGAATGGTTTGGGTTGGAAAGGACCTTTAAAGGTCATCTAGTCCAAACTTCCTGCAGTGAACAGGGTCACCTTTCACTAGGGCAGGTTGCTCGGAGCCCCTTCCAACCTGACCCTGAATGTTTGCAGGGACAGGGCATCTACCACCTCTCTGGGAAACCTGTGCCAGTGTTTGAGCAGCCTCACCGTAAGAAATGTCTTCCTTATACCTGGTCTAAATCTATCCACTTTTAATCTAAAACCATTACCCCTTGTCCTGTCACAACAGGCCCTGCTAAAAAGTCTGTCCCCATCTTTCTTATAAGAAAGTACTTTAGTACTGAGAGGTTGCAGTCAGGGCTGCCCAGAGCCTTCTTCAGGCTGAGCAATCCCAACTCAGCCTTTTGCTCACAGGAGAGGTGTTCCATCCCTCAGATCATCTTTGTGGCCCTCCTCTGGACCCACTTCAACAGGTCCATGTCTTTCCTGTGCCAAGGACCCCAGAGCTGGATGCAGCACTGCAGGTGGGGTCTCACCGGACCAGAGCAGAGGGGCAGAATCACCTCCCTCGGCCTGCTGGCCGCGCTGCTTTTGATGCAGCCCAGGATACGGTTGGATTTCTGGGCTGCGAGCACACAATTCTGGCTCGTGTCCAGCTTTTCATCCACCAGTACCCCTAAGTCCTTCTTGGCAGGGCTGCTCTCAATTCCTCCATACCCCAGCCTGTACTGATACTGGGGGCTGCCCCAACCCAGATGCAGGACCCTGCACTTGGCCTTGTTGAACCTCATGGAGTTCACACAGGCCTACTTCTCAAGCTTGTCCAGGTCCCTCTGGGTGACATCCCATCCCTCAGGTGTGTCAACCATACCACTCAGCCTGGTGTCATCTACAGACTTGCTGAGGGTTCCCTCAGTCCCCTTGTGTTATTGATGAAGACATTAAACAGTACCAGTCTCAGTAAGGACCCCTGGGGGACACCACTCATCACTGATCTCCATCTGGACACTGAGCCATTGTCCACTACCCTTTGGATGTGACCATCTGACCAAATCCTCATCCAACAAACAGTTCATCTATTAAATCCATATCTCTCCAATTTAGAGAGAAGCATGTTGTTTGTGGGACCATGTCAAAGGCCTTACAGAAGTTCAGATAGATGACATCCATAGCTCTTTCCTTGTCCGCTGATGTAGCTGCTCCATCATAGAAGGTCACTAGGTTGGTCAGGCAGGACTTGCCTTTGGTGAAGCTACTTTCTCATATAAATGTTAGCAATTTTAATCTTATCTCATAATATTTTCCAGAGTCTTACTGTTGTGATGGCATTGTTGTCTTCTTACAACTTCAACTTTTTTCTGAGGCTGTACGCCTCAAATTATGAAGCTGTATTAGTCTGAATAATGGGCAGCTGTGATTGTGAGGTGACCTTGGCTTACAAGAAAGAAAGAAAGATGTGAGCTGGGGGATTGCACTCGGTGCTTTTGTTGTGCTTGAAAGTCTCTACCATCAAGGCCATCCCCACTGCTCTTGTCAGCTAGACACTGGTGCTGTACCTTCCTGCTGGAGTGGGGCTTGGAGAGCTGGAAAGGGCCTAGGCATCACCTACAGGCATCAGAGATGGTCATCGCTAAGACTCTGGGCTGCACACAAGACATAGGTGGGTCTCACCAAGGAGAGTTTTAATAGTTTTAATTTTGTGATTAAAATTATTCCTTTTCCTTAAATGACAAGTTTACGTTTCAAAAGATCATTTGAAGCAGTCCCTGCTTATTTCATCTGAGCAGACTGATTTGTGTGGTAGGCTTCATGAAAACATTGGGTGGGAAAATTTTTTTACAAACATCCTTTTATGTTATTATACAAACATCTGTAAAGTGAGATTTCTGTTGAATGGTAAAGTGCTGTACTGACTCCTTTAGCAGGAAGGATGTATTTCTGGGTGTTTCTATTCTGTATTCTCCTTTATTTCTTTGTGTGTCTTTTAAAAAGACTTCTAAGCCACTTACAAGACAAAAAACAAGATTAACTTTTGTGCTGTTGGAGCTACGCAGAAATTCGTTACCACTAAACTAGTCTTGAGGTTTCCTGTTTGCAGTTGTTCTGTAACGTAAGATACAAGGTGCTCGAGTGTAGCAGCAGTTGTATTAGAGATTGGGATATCAGATATATTGTGGGCCGAGAGAAAACAACGTTGCTCAGAAGCTGTCAGAGGCACCCAGCTGAAGAAACTTCAAAACCAAAGAAGAAGAAACCAAACTTCGCAGCGCTGTGCCCTGAAACAATGGCAGGCGATACAGAGGGGAAGAGGGTCTGGGGTGTGCAGGGCAGGCTGTTGGGTAGCATCAAGATGAAGTTAATACAGTTCTAAATTACTGGTTAATTAAGACTGTTCTCGTGCTTTTTTTGAAGATGCGCAGCTCGCTTGTGTTTTAGCAAGAAGTATCACCTGAAAAACCCACGCTTGTGGTGCCCATGGAAGCCGGCTGGGGCTGGGCAGTCCTGCCAGTGGCACCTGGGCCCAGCATGTCCGACATGATCAGCCATTCCACGGGGCTGTATTGCCCTCACAGTTTTATCTAAAAGTATTTTCCCCTTCCCCCTGCTCCAGGTGACTCATAAGGAAACAGAGTGCTTTTGCACCTAAGAACAAATGTCTTGGGGGCCTGCCAGAAAAGCTCTTGGTGTCTGCTGAGCCTGCCTTTGAAGTCACCTATGTGGCTGGGCCTGTCCCTTGGCTGGTTGTTCATCTGCTCAGCGGGGGTGCAGGCTTTGGTGGATGGGTAGGCCTAAATCAGGAGCTCACATGAAGTGAAAAATATACAGGAAAAAAAAATTTCTTCATTCCCATCTTCCTTAAAACACTTAATAAGTACTAATTGCACACCCATAATCTGCTGGTATGCTGTGTAGGTCTTTTGGGGACATCTTTATCTCTTTATTTTTCTTTAGGATTAGAGTTTGTCTGACTACTTGGTAGTGCTATCAAGGATTTTCCAATTTGTGCTTTCAGATGAGTGGCACAACTGTAACTCTCCGGAACGTCTTCATTGCTCCAGATTTTCCTCAGAGTTGATGCTAAAACTGCAAAACCTTTGTGGACAGCTCTGCTATCTTGGGGTGCATTTGAAGATTAAAAGTGTTTAACTTTTCTTATTATTTTTTGTACCCTAGTTAACGACAGAGAAGAAAATGTTTGTCATTGTAAAATAATCCCATAGTGTAGAACTAAGTTTTAAACATACTTTTTTCCCCTACATCGTGTGCAGGAAACTTAATGTTCTATCTAATTCTGTACTTAGTGCTAATATTTAATCTATTCCAGACACAGTTTAATAGTTTTTTATAATTCTTAATGAGCGGAACTGCACTTCTTTTGATACCTTCAGTTTGTATTTCCTGACTTGAGCTTGTTGCTATCAGATTTTCCTTTTCAAAGAAAGGAGCAGAGAAAGAGGGGACACAGGCACCTCAACAGCTTTTTACCTCACTTTTTAAACAGGACATTTTAAACCATATAATACTTCTTTCATAAATACTAAATTGTGAGAATAGGTTGAGAAATGTAATAAAATTTCCTCCTTTGCAGTGCATCTGTTTATTTACATCTTTGTTCACATTTATTCTTTACAGCTTCCACTCATCCTTGCTTTCACCTTAGGAAAATTGACAGCCCTAAAGGACCCACAGGTGATTTCAGTTGCCTGTGGGTTGTTTTCAGTTTGTGCAGCAAAGTAAATTAGATAATAGTCCCTTGCACTTACTCAACTATCGCTTTTATGTTTCATTAGGATGTGCTAACTACAGAACTAATAGTGAAATAACCAAAATTAATTGTCAGGCTTGTGTTAAAACAGCAATTTTAGGCAGCCCAGGTATGTGAGTGTTTTTTCTGCTCAGGTATTGGTTTGACACCTCAGAACTGCATAACAGGATGATGAATGTTTGGTCACTACAGGTATTTGGTTAACTTTCTTTGAAAGAGGAGGGGAGTATTCTTACAATAATTTTTGGTGCAGTGACCTCTTTCCATATAAATGTGTCTCTTGGGGTGGATTGACACACATTATATGCAGTATTGAAGTGTTAAACTGCAGAAGCAGTTAGACAAGGTGGCCTTTATGTGATTCATCTCCACTTGTCTGAGCACCAGTAAATAGCCCATGTAACAAAGCATGGAAAGGGTTTTAACAGAGGGCTGTGATTTGCCATAATTTGGGTCAGTTTGTTTACTCTTTTTAAACCTCTGCATTTTGAAATTTTCCTGTAGCAGTCATTAGAAATATGTTTCACTTGGTTTAGGTTAACAGGAAAACACAAAGGCCAAAGTTTTTTTCAAACATACATACTTTAAGTATCAAAAATGCTGTGTTCTACTGGAAATAGCTAAAAAATGTGTCCAAAAGGTGTATTCTTTTTCACAAGCTTTTATCTGAATTCACATTTCTGTTCTTTTTAATGCCTTCTGAGTTCTGTCTTTGAATTTGCTGCTTTACAGAGCCCCAAGAACAGAGTGAAACAATCTCAGCTACAGAGAGAGGTGCTTTTTTGAAATCTTTCTGTATGTCAAAACTATTAATCTAGGCTGATTAAAAAAAAAAAAAAAAACAACACAAAAAACCCCCAACAAACCAAACCTAACTACACCCACACACATGCAACAAAGAAAATAACTGTAAGTGAAAACAAAGCTTCAAACTTCCTGAACCAGCAGGCAGGCTCACCAGAGATTGCATCTTTATAAGCAAGTTTCAGACTTAAGGGTTTACTTCAGATGAAGTGATCTGATACAAGATATTTCATTAGTTACACAGTACAGTAAGCTCATCCACTTGTTATGGAAAAGGCCTTGATGGAAAGAGACTTGGGTTTTTTTTTATTATTTTCCACAACTGTGTTACATTAGAAGACTAACTATTGCCTATTTTGCTATAGTTTGTGAAAGATTAACCAAGTGGACATCACAGATAGCTGGCCCACCAGCAGCACGTGCTGTAGGGTTCAGAAACCATTTTGATTTTCAGTGTTCTCAGGGCCAGAGAAGGGGAGGTTGTTCAGCCTTCCAGTTTTAGAGAAAACAGTGACATGTCATTAGTTAGCTTTTCATTCTCCCAGGACAATTAACTACACATTGTATATAGTAATTATGTCTTATGTAATATTGTGTAGCGATTATGTGGTTTATGTACATCAGTGTCATGTAAAAGCCTCTGTATCAGTTTAGTGCCTTTCTTTCAGCATGTCTTAGGAGGACATCCAATTCCAGAACAGTCTGTTATATCAGTTGGCACTTCCTATTAATAGAATTTTTGCTTGTTCCCTTGGTGAGGGATTAAATTTCAAGCATTACTGTCAGTCATCTTTCAGCCATGTTAGCTTTTGCAAACTAAATTGTGAACAAGGCAAGCAACTGCTTCCTTTCCCACTGCATCTTTAAAGCTTAACCATACCTCCTGTTTACACTATCCTAACTAACTGTACCCCGATGTAACCCTGAGCCTTCCTCCTGAAGACAAGAAAAGGTGCTGCTTTTCAGCCCATTGGGCCAGGGAGTAGTGGGAGTGCTAACCTGCATCATGCTATAGGAGAGGATTCCAGTTCAGGTAGCCTGCTGGAACTGGAATGGTTCCTTTCTTACGTATCATTGTGGAAGAAACACATTAGGCCCTATATGGAGTGTGTAGGTGTTAGTGGAATCCAGGCCTGGTAAAAGGTAATGAGGTCTGTATTAACAACTGGATGTAGTTTGATATTTAAAATAACATTGACTGAGCAAATTTTCACATGAAATATAACTAGCAGATTTACAAGCTTCAGGAACAAATTCTCTTAAGTTCCTTTACATTTAAGTTTCCATAATCTGAAGTATTGCTTGCATGGTTCAGTTTTAAGCATTAGTTCAAAACAATGCAGGTGGTCGTCCTTGGTTTTTTTCTGGCATTGCTAAATTCTTGGATCATTGATAGTTCATTCAACATAACCTTTTTCTTTCTGGACTTTCTTCTGATAACGTCTATATGGGAGCTACAGTACTAGATATTCCACTGATGTCTGCCTTTGTTCTGGCTGAGGGTTAGCTAATGTTCCTCACCTGTCTGAGCAGGCTCTCAGTACAGTCGTCTTATACTTTACCTTGGCTGCATTTTTGTTCACTACCTTCCTAGCCTGGCAGATTTTACAGTTTTTTCCCCTCTCTCCCAAGGGTATTTTCGTATAGGAAAATTTTCATGTGTGCTTCTGCAGTAGGGTAGCTGCCACTGAAGACAGGACTCCTTAACAAAACCTAAACTGGAAGGAAGAAACAAAGCCACTGAAAATACCTAAAGTATTTTGTATTTGCTGAAATGTTGTAACTATGTTGGTAAAATAAATTAGTTTACTGCCACTGCTAGCAATGAAGGAAATGCTGGATTAAAAGGCGTTGGAAGTTTGGATTGGTAACGTAGCTAATAGAAGAATTACCTTATGAAGGTCTGGGTTGTGGCGTTTTGTTTATTTGCTCATTTAGTGTGGTGTCGGTTTTGGGGTTTTTTTTTTTGCTTTTAAAAACTGTAGTTGCAAGTTGGATTGCCATAAAAGTAAAGCAAATGACTTCGTGATATGGTAAGCTAAAAACGAAGTTATAAGTATACTTCTTAAAGTGAAACAGTCTTGTACTGAGAAATGACTGTTGCGTTCTGTAAATTTACGGTCCTTTGCACAGGGATTTCAGAGCTTTTCACTGGTGCTTTTTAAAGTGGGTGCGTTATATTGGATATGAGAAGACTGTATTTCAGCACTAGGACTTTTGAGCTGTTTAAGGAGGAACATTCTAGAAAGTTGTATACTCTTTGCAGTAATGGTTTTTATTTTCTTGGTGTGAAGCACTCCCATGTTAATGTTAGTGTATAGGGACTGTGATACTTTTTGTTGTGTGGTCTATAAGCAGTGTACTAAAGAAATCTCATGTTTTGAATGCATGTCAAGTTTTTATGGGACACTCAGATGCTTTGGAAGGCCATATTATTGGTTTTTACTTATGTTTTTCCCCATATCTAGTTATGTCATTTGCTTCTAATGTTTTGTTTGGCACACAACTGTGTTGCAGAAGCGTTTAAGAACTATTAATTCCACAGCCCCACTTCTGGGGAACAAATGTGTCCTTATTCACATACAAGGAGATCTTAGCTCTGCAGATGTCACAGGAAGAACCTTATTGTCCTTGACGGAACCAGTCTAATGATGTAACCATACAAAAGTAATGTTAAGAACTTTAATACTAGTTCCTCACATAAAAAACAAACAAACAAAAAAAACCCCCAAAAAACCAAACAACCACAAAAAAAACCAAAACCCCCCCAAAAACCCAAACAACAAAACAAAACAAAAAACCCGAAACTCACAAACCCCCCCAACCCCAAACACCACCCCCCACCCAAATTCTCCCCAAGATAAAAACCAGCACAATGAAATCCCTCCACACGCATACAGCTGTAAATGTTCAGCTGCCATTATATGATGGATTTTGACTCTTTATAACTCCTGTTCCCTCTTGGGTAGAAATGCTTGCCCCATTATACATTCAGCAAAACCTGGAGTACTTTACTAAAATAGGTTCTTCATGAGCATACCAGTTGAGTAACTTGGCTACTCTACACTTCCACCATAATTGCATCATGCAAGGGGTCTGCTTGTGACATAATATGGTTTCTCAAGCACAGTGGCAGTTTTACACATCTACAATAACTGGAATTACAGAAATCGGGTAGTTTGAGTCTCCTTGTCCTGAGTGAATTTTGGAGGACTGTATAGTTGATGTCATCAGCCCTGATGTATGGTCTCTTCCTGTGCTTCTGTCCTTGCCCAACACCGCAGGGAAACACTTGGCAACTCTTGCAGCAGGGGCCAATTCAATTTTATTTTTTTTTCTTCAGAAGGATAGGAAGTGTAATAGTTTTTCATCAGTCACTAGTCAAATATTAAGCCTAATGTGTGTTTTTTTTATTATTAATATACTGTAATATTGATAGAGAATTTTAACTTGCCTATGTTGTGAAAATAATCTTTTTTAGAAGTGGAGCCTGTGTGGTGGCAACATCAGCCAACTGCATTGACGGTGTCCTATTTCTTTATGTTCTCCATGTCCCCTGGAATAGTAACAATAGAGCATTTTACAATTGCTGAGATAAACTGATCTAAATTGGAAAGAGAGATTACACTGACAACGCTGGCCTCCAGGACATGCTTGATTGCAATCCCCCTGTGGCTACATCAGTTTATAGACCTGTGGGCTATCTGTCCATTTTATGTGAGTCAGAAACCAGGGCGGTTTATTGGAGACTGTGGTCCAAAGCTCAGACTGTCCCATGTCATTGTCAGATGGGATTATTGTTTTAGAGGAAAAAAATGGTTGAAGGGTATAGTGACTTATTTCTTGTAAAATCATCAATTCTATCTGCATAAGTCACAACCTGTTTGAACTGTAAGGGCTGCATTTCTTTCCACTTGTTTGAAATGTCCTAAATTCTTTTTGAAGTCCTCTTGGGGCTTTCAGCTATGCAAACACATTTGAAAAATGTTTTAATTGTTGTATGTTCTTTTCTGTTTTCTAATTGGAAAGTAAGTACTTAAGCGTGTCGATTCAGCTTCAGATTTCAAAAATGTCACCTACCTTGGTCATGAGGGGTGACGTTGCTGGTGTTTTCCAAAGCTTTGCTTTCAAATAGTTTAGTAACTATAGCTCAACCCTGTATGATGCTGTCATGGAAATAAAAATTATGGTAAGAGGAGGCTGTTAAATTATAATGGAATCCACTATTGTGTCTTATGATTATAGGTTAACTTTAACTAAGGGAAAACACTTCTTTGAAAGAGTAGACTGCTAGTCTGTCTAGCATGTAGTTCTCACAGCCTGTACTATAGCTAAAGGGAGAAGGTGCGTATGTGTGTGTTTACAGACTGCAGAAGGAACCCTTTTGGAATATAGGTTATACAACTTAAATGCTGAACAGAATTTCTCAATGAGGTTTGGGTTTTCTTTTTAATTACCTCTCTGTCTTGTAAACTATTAGGTATCAGAATTCATAGGGTTGTGGACTGCTAAGAACTAGGCAACAAAGTCAATCATGCTAAGAAGATCCTTGGACATTAACAGTTTGAAGTACAGTCTCTACTACTTCTACTACTACTTGGGACCTGTCTCTACTACTTCTACTAAACCGTAATTCAAAGGAAAACTGCAGCTTTTGCTTTTTAAATAAAATTATCTGCTACATTTATTTTCAAATACATTCTCACCTCCCACTCTCTCCTGTCCTCCTCCACTTCCCTCTGCCCCAAAATCCCCCAGCAGCGATTAGAAAATTTTAGGTAACTTCTTAGAACTCAAAAGGTACAATCAACATGTTTTGGTTGGCATTATAATGTGTTTGAGTGTTACTGGTATTGGCATGGCACTTTTCCTTGCACACTGTTGTGCTCCCTTACATTGTTCCCAGTAATTACTGGGATGCATAGGAAAACGTGGAGGCATGTGGCTGTCTTTATGCAGGTGACAAATAGCTTTGGAAAAGATCATTCCTGTTATAGGTAATTAAAAGAAAGACAACTCATTCAGTCTTAACAGAACTCTGAATTCAAAGTTTCGGGTAGAGAATAAATGATATGCAACTGAGGGAAGTGCAGTGGGTACTTTTCCTCCAGCCCACTGACTTGTGCGTGGCACAGGACTGCAGTGAGCTGGGATCTTTCCAGGAGCAAAGGGGAAGCAAAGGATTCTCCAAAGATGCAGTCTTGTGCTGCCTGCGCAAAACATTGTGAACAAAGGCTTGTTAAAGACAATGCCCTCTTCTTGATGGCAGGTTTCCCTGCTGAATTATATTACTTCTTCAATTATTTTTAACTTCCTCCTAAAAAAAAAAAAAAAAAAAAAAAAAGATGGATAACTTTATATGCAGAAAACTTATAAATAATACGTTAGGATGAGGATGAGGAACTAGGGCAGAAGAAAAACAAATACATTTTTGCAATGCTGCCTTTTTTTTTTTCCTCAGATCAGAAATTTGAATGCCAGATGTGGGATAGTTTTATAATGCCATGTGCAAAAACTAAATGGGTTTCATAAATTAGCCTTTGTTAACATATATCTGAATAATATTTTGTATACATTCAGAGGAACCAAACATAAATACATTATGACTAGAATTTACTTTCAAGGTGGTGTCATATTTTAGTGGCAGAAAAAGCAAGAAAGATTGATATGATTTCCCTTATTTTTAGGAGTTCCAATCTATGAGGTTTCTCTCTGTATGGCTTTCTCATTTTTTAACCTAGCCTTTTCTTGCTTATTTCAGAAGAGCTCAAAGAAAAAACTGAGTAAGAATTACATGATATAATTTACTGATGAGCATGTTTTAATATTTTGTTGCAGAAGGACTCCATGAAAGATGACAGAAGAAGTTATTGTTATTGCAAAGTGGGATTACACTGCACAGCAGGACCAAGAACTTGACATCAAGAAAAATGAGCGTCTTTGGCTATTAGATGATTCCAAGACATGGTGGAGGGTAAGAAACGCGGCCAACAAAACGGGATATGTGCCATCAAATTATGTGGAGCGAAAAAACAGCTTGAAGAAAGGTTCTCTGGTTAAAAATCTAAAAGACACATTGGGTAAGTCCTTTTGTATTTTGGAAGAAGTTTAGTAGACTTGATGGGTTTCAGATTGGGAATGTAATGTGCACATAAATATTTTTTAACAGGCTTGTTTAGATTTTCTTAATCCTTGGTTTGAGGTAACATTGTGGATGGTTGGGAGTGGGAGGGATGAGGGGGTCGTGAAGAATCATGGAAAAATCTGTAAAAGGTTTTCTCATATCACATCCAGGAGAGTAAGATGTTATTTTTGTTCCAGTTTGTCAGAGGCTGTGTATTTTCAGTGGCTTGAGAATTGTGTTTTCATTGGGATATCAGCTGCTGAATCCCCTCCTCTCATTCTGGGTCCACTTGCTCAGAAATAGAAGGATGTAAACTGGATTGTTCAGCACAGCTATCATAGCAAAGCTAAATCACTTTATGAATGGGATTATACAATGTGGCTATGTGCAATGTCAGGGGCTAAGTTTCTGTGGTCTGAGATGTTCCTTCTGCTTCCAAGCCATTAATATGGTCTCCGTTTTATACTTGTACATAAATTCTTCACAACAGTGTATCATACATATAAAATGGTAGACCTTTGAAAAATTTTGAGTGTATTTTTAAGAAATGTATTTGGAAGTCTGGTTAAATTATTTTTTTTCCTTTATTTTTGCAATGATTTTTAATGACTGGTTGAATTACTAAAAAATTAAGGGCTTTGCATGCGGCTAAGAAAGGTTAAACGTAGGGATAAGTAATCATTTTTTATCTAGAGGCCAAAAACCCCCTACTAGTGGTATTTTAGGATGTTATGAATAAAACAGAAACAGCTATGCACCTGGAGGTGTTTTGAGGTTATTTTTTGCTTGTGTTTTGGTTTTTGCCTGTGTTTTGCAAATCTTACATAGAGAAAACTTACTCTGTTGCAATTTGCTGTAGAAAATACAGACTCTTCAACAGAAAAATTAGAATTTGGAATTAGACTTGTCAAAAAGCAAAAAGGTTCACTGGAAAATAACACGGCAATAGCTTGTGTAGGCTTATTGCAGGTGTCCTGTGCTGGTGTTGCATCTAGCAAGTTAGGTTTCTTGGTCACCTCATTATGGTGTCCTCCATTGCTGAGCTGCCGTAAAGTACATGAAAATTGAGGACTACAGGATGGGAGGCAGGCAAACAAGGTTATCACAGGATTTACCACAGTAATATTTAAAACCATAGGTCTTTCTACAGATACTTCTGGAATATACTCATTACAGTGCCAGCAAATGTGATTATGCCTTTTTCAAAGATTTGTATAAGGAATAAGCCTGAACATCAATTAATTAGTTAAAATCAAAATTTTGCGTGTTATGCTCCTTTTACATGGATTTATGTTGTTTAAAATACATGTATTTTGTTTGAAAGCTCCTTTATGAAAGGATTGCATTTCTATTGTGGTTATATATCGTGTTTGTGTGAAATGTGGACAGTATTTACTTGATGTAAACTCATTTTTATTTATATTCAACAGAAATGTGTTTAAGTGAAGGAACAGAGACATGTCCAAGCATTTATGCATGTTTACCTCCTTCATCTTAGCAAAGCTGTGTGCTGCAGGATGCTTCACTATGGTGGTGACTGATAAAAATATGTGAGAACAAAGCTTGCTGGTTTCATGGCTGAGCCTTCGCTCGTGTCACCTCTTCCAAACCTCAGCCCTTTGCACACATGTTCTGAAGGACTGTAAACTACAATCTACCGATTCCCCTACCTTTTCTAATGGTTTTCTCTGTGCATTGCTTGTTCAGCTGAGGCAGAAAATACTGTGTGACGGAGCCTAGATTTATTTTTTTTTTTTTGCAGTGACCACACTTACCGGCTAATTATACAGAATCCAAAGAGCATCTCATGCTCTTTTGTGCTTGTACATCTTGTGACAGTAAGAAACTGCTGAAGCCATACATAACCCACACATTGGCTCAGGATATTCTTAATGCCCCCACAAAAAAGTTGGTGCTTAAGAGTATTCTTTTTTTACAGTTGAAGGTATGCATATTATGTATGCATAATGAAACTTTAGTCTGTGCTGTGCACCACGTATCTGTACAATTTTCTTGTTATCTTACCTGAATCTGCATCCTCAACTAACTGTAGTCTTTAAGCTTGTCTAGCTGTACAGTATTTCCCATTCAGAACAAGGAGAGCATGTGTCCTTCCTTAAGAGGATCCTTTGTTTTAACTGCCCATCAAGAATGCATTTCTTTTTAAATAAAGGCTTGCAAATTGCAAGGCTGACACTTGATCTAGTGAAACAGCTTTTGAAAGTTCTGCTGTGCCCAGTGAAACAAGTTCTTAAGTTCTCTTAATAGAAATATGTCTAATGTCTCATCAAACATGCCTTTCCTAAGATCACAAGAAAATTCACGTTAAAATACCTGCTAACCCAGCACAGATTGGAATGGTGGTTGTGAGTATTATTCCTTAAATGAAGTCTGTTTTCAACTTTGACCTTGAGGCTTTTACCAAAATATCAGGTACTGAACAAAAACAACACAAAACAAAAATAAAATTAATAATCAGTCAGTAATTAATCATAAGTCTTGTGAAATGTCAGGAGAGAAACAGCAGGCTTTTAGCTTCTTTCAGGGTCAAGGCTAGTGGGCTTTAAAGAGTGTAACCCTCTGATATATGTGGACTCACCTTTCATAGTTGCAGCGCTCCAGCAAACGGTTGGTCCCATGGAGATGCGCTTTTCCCTACCTCTTTGTTAATTGATGACATTTCCTTGTGTTCGAACATACTTCATCTGAAAGCGTTGTTATTGTGCAAATGATTGAGTGTGTTGTCTATGTGATTGCCTGTGGTTATCTGCCACTCTTAGGCTTATCCACAGTAATTAACTGGTGTTTGAATTATACTTACTTCCAGATAGTCAATAAATATGAAAAGTGCCAACCATAGCTCAAATTGTGGCAGACCCCATAAGAGCTTTTACTATTTAATTAATAGTACTCATAGTTGGCTGTTGAAGATACATCATCTAAATAGTTCTTAATCTGTGTTGTCTGTGTTATAATGGAAGTTTATGGCACCACTTAATATGTTGGTGTCTCGTACATAAAAAACAAAATACCCCACAAAAGTTTACTTTACAAAATTGCCTTTATCAGGAAAACTTTTAATCTCATCAAAGAATGAAGTCGTGCCTGTTGTGCTGAAAACGAATTTTCCCAGAACTCTGTTGACTGTCATTAATTGAATCTCAGCCCTTGAATACTTTATTAATAGAATCCCATCAGCTTTACCATTGTTTGGCTTCGGGTCGGTAGAAGGTTAATGGGCACGTGGATATCTAGAATACGTGGCTTGATGGTTTAAAACATCAGCCTGTTTTCAGCAATGTCTTAAGGCTTCTGGAATTTCCATTGTATTTCAGCGGTAAAATGTGTTCAGAGCCAGCTCTTTTAAATGTGCCGGGTATATTTTAAAATGCTGATTAACACTTATTTAGCAAATGTTCATTAGGTCAGTTACTTGTGGACTGAAAACAGCTCCCCTCAAATCTCAAATGATCCCCAGTAATTTCTGAAGATGTACCTTTGGATCATCCTACATTTTTTTACAAAACAGTAGCCTTTTTTTGCACCATTCACTTTGTCTTTTCACTTCTACGGTCTTACTCTCTTCTGCAGTATCTTCTTTTAGTCCTGTCATCAGGGAATTTTTCCAAAACTTTTAGCTTTCCTTAAGTGACTTGGAGACATTTTGAGACTTAAATTTTTCTGTTGATGGATGTCTGTTTTTATCATTTTTCTGTTTGATATATATAATTTCTGTGTTCTTGAATCTCTTTCTTGGGTGAATTCTAATGGATGCATAGCTACAACAGCCCAGTTTTAATTATGGAAACGTAGCATATAGGCCATCTATTAAGTATTTTAAATGATTCATCTTCTCATTCCCTTTTTTGTCTTAACTGAGTGATACTGCAAGTAAAAAGTTAATGGCAATTTAGCCATTTCAAATTGCTGTCTTCTGTTTGCTCATATTGAATGAAATCTGGTAATTATTAATATTCTTAAGGCAAAAGCCGGCTTCCAGGCTTGTGATTAAAATTTCATCTTCATTCATTATAATGAAGTTTAAAATAGTTTCCTTGTACAGTATTTCTTTTGTGGGGAGGGTATTTTTTATACATTTTGATTAAATCTTGCTAAGCAAGATACTTCCAGCATATGTCTTCCAAACTGTAATTTTCTGTTATATAATTCTTCCCATGCACTGGAGGTGGGAAGGAATTCCTAGACCCGCTTGGATGGAGCAGGTGTTTGCGAGCACCACCCTCAGAGCTGCCTGTGAGTGGGGCTCCATGGGTTTCCCCTTCTGCAGCAAAGAAGATCTGTGCTGCTGGCTTGTCTCTGTCATGCTGAACAGAAGGCTTATCTGAAGGAAGCAAAAATAATGAAGAAGTCAGTTATTTGTGTAAGCAAAATAAAACTTCTGCATTTTTTCCGTCCCTTTGCAAGTCATTTTCCTGGCAACAGCACAACTCCCCAGGCAGCAGCGTGCCATGGGTGACTTATGCGTGTGATCCAGCAGCAGGGTGCCATTTTTGTGGGAATCCACAATTTTCTGAATGTTACCACTATTGCTTCACAACTAGCACTGTGTAACAGGGATTTATTAAAGGTGTCTGGTCTTGCTGTCTTCAGTGAACAACCACATAAGAAACCTTGAATACATTTCCACTTGGTTCTTAGTGTAAGTTTTTGAACAGATGCCCAGCTAAAGAAATAGGGTTTATTAAAAGGTATTGAAAGAGAGATTGGACACCAGGAATACAGGAGGTTTGCTGTGGTTTTAGGTTTGCAAAATGCGTAGGAACAACAGAAACACTAGTGAGTGTTGGCAATGATGGCAAGTAACAGTAATCTCCATAACATTTCACAGAGATGTTTTAAGTTGCACGACTTCTTTATTAAGCTTCTGTAAGTCAGCAAAACATTTCAGTAACTTTTTAATTCTAATTCACTCTGTGTGCCAGATTTTCATGTGGGAAGTAAGAACTGACAAGTGAGATGTGAACTACAGAAACCAGTCCTTACTTGCATCACTGCTCCTAGTACGTTATTTCAGAAGTGGTGTGAGTGTCCAAGAGTATTTCCTGTGTTCATCAGCCTCCATGGTGTCTACCTGGGTCAGCGTGTAGGTCTGTGCAAAAATTCCTGAGAGCTATACTGTCACTTCCAGGAACCAACAGTTTTAGACCTCTCCCCTGGCTATTTAAATTTATTTACATGAAAAGGTTCTTTTCATATTTACAGCTTCACATTTTCCTGTTTGAGAGCTACTTAATACCACCTTCACCATGCCTTTCTGGAAACTGCCAGGGAAGGTAGCTCTTTTCTTTAGGCAGCCATTGCTTCGTAACAAGCAGAAATGTGGAGCGGGTCATTTTTAGTGCAATGTTTTCTTTAACATTGGAAGAAAGTGTTGGTTAAGAGGTTTGGTGTACTTCCTTTTTAGATACAAGTATTTCAACTCAAATTATTACTATTCTGTATAATGTGGTCATGAAATCTTATTCTCCAAATAAGTCATCAACCTTTAAGTTCTAGTATATAGGTTAGTGGTCTTTATTTTATTTTGGTTTTGAGGATTTTTTTTCTTTATTTAAAATCTCTTAGTGGCCCAATTTCAATAGTTCTGACATGGTGTGTTTTGTAGATTTAATTGTACAAGGTAGTATTTTGACATTCATCTGATTGCTTCTAAATCTTGTCTTGAATACTGAAATTTGATTACTAATTAAGTCTTTCACTGGTGAAAGTTACTTATGTGACTCAAATTGTTGTGGTTTTTAACTGAACTTTTTCCAGTTCTTCAGCACTAGTGTTTAAAAGTGTGTAATCATGAGAAGCATATGCAGTATTTCTGGCACAGTGATAGCTATAAATTGAGTCTTCCGTACTCTTTGCTTGATGAATTTGTGTTTGTTTATCAGCAAACTGCCCTAGCCATATTAGCTGCAAGATCACAGAAAACACATTAAATCGGTAATATGGCCGAGTACTAGTTTGAAAATATATCTATTAGTTCTTAATTAGTTGTTCTCAAGTTTAGTTTTTTCTGGACACCATGTGGGTGTAAAATTTACTACAGAATGAAAGAATGGTGGAAATATGAATATGGTATCACTCTGTAAGTACACTGCTGTATAGCACAGCCTCTTAAGCCTTGTAGAGCTCATGTTAATAAAAACAGAGCTGCCTTATCAGACAAACAGAAGTTATTTTAATCTCTCTAGAACTGCAAGTTCCCGATGTTGTTGGACTTCCTTATTACAGACCTGTAAGAAATGCTAGTCTTTCCACTTAAGAGCAGGCATTTAATAAATTTGATTTAAAGACATAACAAACCAACTTTAACAACTTTCTACAGTATGTAGCTGCTTGTCAAATTACATGTCATATATAAAGGTTTTGAAGAAAGAACGATAGGAAGCCTTTCATTTAGCCAAACATTTCCAGTTGAAGTTAGCAGTAAAATCCTCTTGTTAGGAATTCAAAACAAATATGTTTTGGGTTTGTTTTTTTCTGTGTCGCTTTATGTTGCTTTGAAGCTTTCTAGCTTGTCAGAAAATGTAGGCATGACAGTTGTGGCACATCTGTCATGTGTCTTGGAAGACTGGATTGAGGGTAAGTCATCTGTATCGGCACTTTTAAGCAGTCAATATACAGGAATTTAAGTTCATATTTGCAGAGAGGAAGTAGTTGAAGTTTTTTATATACGGCACAAATTCTTGCTCAGTTTTCTAGTATCTCTGTGTTGAAATAGCTTATTCCATGGTTGAGTTTGTTTAACAAAAGCACTTCCTTTGCTGTGCTTCATCCTGCTTTTTAGTTGCATTGCTCAAAGTACGCATGTATGTTTGTTTGTCTGGCAGGGTAGCAACAGTGGTGACTCTTCACCAGTGATGAAATTGAGGAACATGGTTTTCTGGTAGCAAGAGAAGCTGATGGGAACTTTGTTTAGGTGTGGTGTCTTTGGTGGTTTGGGAGAGGGGGAAGCTGGAACAATTGCATTTCTTCCATCTTCACAGCAGTAACAGATCAGTCTGGTTGCACGGGTTACTGTCATTAGATGCTGAGAAAGGAGAAATGGGAGATGCTCACAATGATTTCAAAACACAAGGAAGAGATTTCTTCCATTCCCATCTAGAGCATGTGGAGTTAGGAGCTGGCAGTGCTGATACCGCTGGAGGGGTAGCAGATGATTTGTATGATAAGGAATTGAAATGCTTTGTTGTTTTCTGGAAACATATCTGCCTCATGATCGTCATCAAAACCTAGACTAGCTTAAGCAGCTATTTTCACTTCATTGATGATCTTTGAAGATCTGGACACACATTTGATACCAGTAGCTCTGCATATGGAAAATAATACAAGAAGATATTGCTGACATGGTAGCGTCTGCTATCTCATTATCAATTTGATATATACATAATAGCATAAGAATATATTCATTTTGAATTAGTGTTACCATTGTGCATGTTAAAATAGTTACCAGAATACAAAACAAACTCACAAATTTATGGTTATGTACCTGTTGTATGCCTGTAAAAATTTGAATAACTTTATGCATATCAACTATGTCCAGTGAAAGTAGCATTAAAGGAATTGAAGTCTCTGCTTAGTGGAACTAAAATCAGACTTTCTAAAAAATACCGTGTTACCATTTCTAAAGGAACATGTACTCATGAAGGAAAATAAATCTGAAATTGCAAAGCAGACTACTGAAAAAAAAAAAACCCACCCCAAAACAAAATAAATCACAAACTTCATGCTTTTTTTGTTGCCTGTAGCAAAAAGACTCGAAAGCAAAGAAAATTAGTAAATATTTTGGAGAGCTCAAGGTATAGAGTAAAGCTTATTTTACTGCTTGATAAGAGATTGTCTCTGCCGGCTGTATGCATCCGGCCCTTTATCTGAGCTGAGTTGAAAAGCCAAAAGCAGCAGCGAAAGCAGAGCCTGCAGCCTGTTGCAGTGGCCCCAAGCTCCAGTACTAGCTGGTGATGGGAGCAGAAGTTTGCTCGTTTCAGTTTACAGTTGCGTGTATTATATTCTGCTGAAAGTTTGTTTTATGCAAACTATTTATTGGAGTGCATTATTTAAAGGATTTACTGCTTCATGAGTTTGAAACAAACATATAATGGAAAGGTGATGTGTTCTACCTTTCAGCAGATTTTTCTAATAAGATGGCTGCAGTAGAACATTGAAAAGTTGAAGGTGTAAAGAAATCTTGCTGGTTTTAGGCCATGTTGAGTGAATAAATTTGTTCCTTGTACCGTATTAGAAGTTTTGTGTAATAGGTACTTCTCTCCTCCCTTCCCATGCAGTGTATGGGGGTACAATTTGACATTTACAGATTGTAGAATGAGCCTTTATTTTAGTCATAATTATGTTTTGAAAAGATAAAAGGATCACCTTAACTCGGTGTGGCTGCGTGTACTGGTGTCTTTGGTGGCATTACCTCAACTGTCACCTTTGAGGACCCTTGGTTTTGCCCCTCTCCGAGCCATTTATATTTCAACATGCAAGCCCAAAGATTAGCTCCCAAGGCAGTTTCATCTTTCCCTATTAAAGAGAGTCACCCCATTGCCAGTAGCTCTTCCTTATACCCTGTTCCAGCCATGGAGGCAGAGCTTTTTGCTCTGGTAGTGTTAAAAGCTTGTGTCTGAATCCTCAACTCTTTTGATGTTTAATTTTTTCTATAGAATAAAATCCTTTAAGCAATCTGCTAATTAAGTCTCTTCTTCTGAGGCAGTTAAAATAGAGTACTTTTTTTCCAAGTAGTGTCTTGTACTGGATTTCTTGGGTTGTGTTCCCTTCTGTCCTCCTTTCCCTCAGGTTCCTGGGAGGACCAAAGTCCTCTGAAGCAGCAGAACTGGGGCTGCAGTGTGGATCACCACATTGCGCCCTGCTGTCAGGGTTGGACTTCTCCTGTAATGTAAGCATGTGTTTGTGGGGGAATGCAATGACCACACTTCAGAAAAAGTGGTCTCTGTGTACTGTCCTCTCCTTTAGCTTCATGTCCTAGTGTGTGAATGTGGTAGCAGAGAAGGAACAGTCGACAGTAGCTGGTTTTGAGGTCTTGTGTATAACTTGTTTGGTGTGTGTAGCTGGGTCACTCTTAGAAAGACCGATCTAAGATGGCTGGCAAAAATCAATAGCCTGTGTATGAACTCTTGGGGACACCATTTTCCAAAGAATTCCAGTGACTCGAAGGACAAGCAATTTTTCTATATTGAAATGACAATGGCTGCTTCTTCTACCACCTCAGCATCATTGTAGAATTCTTCTCATTTAGATGCAGGTATTTCCTCCAATATACATCATTAAATAATCCTTTCAATATTACTGACTCCCTCTCTTTTTTTTTGAGGCCTTGGGCTGTCTTAATATTTAATCTTCCAGGGTCTTCTGGAGCATTTGTTGGTTTTTTTAATCTGTGTCGTCCCACTTGGGTTCTATAGATTTCTGTTTTCTCAGTTTTTTTGAAGACCTGAACAAACAAAACTTCTAACATAGTGTTCACACCAAAAAAATTGGGCTTTGTCTTAGAATGTACAGGAGAAGATTTCCTTCCTTTTTCTGAGTCTCAAAAATGTTTTGTTTTGTGGAGTGCATCCATAAAGCAGAAATCAAGATGTATGCAGTGTATCCAGGCACCCAGCATAAATCTGGTATGTGAGAGAAAATGGCCACTTGTTTTTAAGGAGGGGAGGGTTCCAGTGGCAGAGATGGCTTTCTTTGAGTCACTTCAGTGGTAAATGTGATTAGTTACTAACAAGTAAGTTTTTGTGGTCTCAGCAAAGAGATTTGGACCAACACTGCTCTTATTGTGAATGCGCGGTAAGGTTGGCCATGTGAACATTCATGGGCGCTGATTCTACTAGGTGACTATTTGTAACTGTATTTTGCACCAGAAAATTGATTTAGGACTTTGGCTGTAGACTGTCTAAGCTATATGCAATCATTGCCATTGCTGCTGTTCAGCAGTCTTTGAGACTTTGTAAATGAAAGAAAATGGAAAGTGAAAGAGAAAAGACAGGGCAAACGTGTTCTGGTGTAGTGAAAAGTCGTTGTTCTTGTACATGGTCTCTACCAATTTACAAATCTGTAAGATATTTTTTTAATTGTTCAGTCAGGAAGTTGTTCTCCAGAACAGGAGCTAAATTTATTACTGCATTACTTACTAATTCATTATTGAATTTTAATCTATAGAATAAATTGTTTTAGTTTGTGAGTTGTGGGATTTGGTGTTTTGGCTGTGAGGGCCAAACCTCAGAGGAGACAAGCTGTTTAAGCAAGCCATTTTCCCCTGGTACATCCTCGTCAGTGGTGGGGATGTCTGGTTTTGTGCATGTAGTTGCAAATAACTTGAGAGCCCTTTATTAATGATGCTATGGGCATTGCAGTTCAGGGAGGAAGTTAGTGAAGAGAAGGTGCTTTCCTTTCTTAAAACTGCAGTATATATGACGGGCTTGTAAGGAGTTCCGTCGTTTCCAAAGAAAAAAAGTCGGAGACACCTTGGATTTTCTATCCAAGATGCTATTTAATGGTTAAAAACTTCAGTATAATATAGCATGGTCATTCTGACCTTATGCCGGAATTACTAAGGCTTTACATCATGCTTGGTGCTGGTATGGGCCAACTGGAATAAAACACTGTAACCTCAAAGAGTAGCCGACCCATGGTACATTCAGGAAGGACTGCCTTGAGCTTTTTGATCCCAAGAGATTGCCCATTAATCAGTACTTGCATCGCTGTCTTTAATGCATTTCCTTGAGTTGAGGGGCTATGTATAATACTGCTTTGTAATTTATTTAGTCAGGTTTGGGCTTGATTATCTGAACTTCAGTTTGTATTTGTTACATCTATAAAACCTTTCATTTTCATGTACAGAATTGAGAGCAAATTTGAGCAAAAAAGAAGTGAAAAGACCAAGTTAGTAGTATAATTGCCCATACCCAAAATAGAATGATTCATTCTCATGTATCGGGAAGAGCCTTTAAATTGAGGGGTAATCTACTTTGTGCTTGCTGTATTATTTATTAAAAAAATAAAAAATAAAAATTGAGTAAGTTTGTGTTAGCAAATTGGATTTGTATCCTGAGCTGTCCCATGCACCTCTTTTGCTTCATATAAGTGCAAGATAGCTAAATATAAATTATTTTCCCATCAAACATTGGAGAAGGAGGGGGGAACATAAGCTGTTGTATGCTTGCTGAGGGACAGGAGCATGTGTTGGGGTAAACAGTTTGGAGCACCTCATGCATATTAGGGGTTTCTTTGTCAGTATTCTGTTAGTGTTTGTGAAGGGGAAGCAAAACGGCGTAGCTCTCCTTCTCTACATGAAGGGAACAGAAAGCACTAGGAAGTCCTGCAGGGCTACTGTGCCTTCTCCTCATCCCTTATACATCTGTTCTTAGAATGATAGGGTTGCCTTAGGTTTAAGGTAGTCCTGTTTTGTTTTTTTCTTATCAGGGTATCCTACAAAATCAAGAGAGCAACATTAATAAGATTACAAAGTAGGTGGAAATATCTTTAAATGATCTCTATTTGAAAGCAACAGGTGTGTATTTAAAGCAAACTGTCTTCAATTTAAATTTGCAGAAATTGGAACCATAGATCTTGAGAAACCCCGTTTATTTTATATGCCTTCTATTTGAGACTGAGAACACTGTTTTCCTTAGAGAATTTAAAATCCCAAGGCCATTTTAAACTGGCCTGGTAAGACTTCATCTACTTCGCTTTTCCAGTGGGGTGAGAACATACGCAAGGCAGTTGATGGAAGCCTTTGGATCGTGTGTTTGGCATCTTTGGAAAACTCTGTCCACATACGCCCCTGTAGTACATGTTTCATTTTAACCTTTTGATCTAAAATGCTCTGCGTACAGAAAACTTGTTATCTGGTACTGGATTTGCTTTTCATGATAACAGGTAGTCATGTTTAACACAGTCTAAATTACAAGAACTAATGCAGTAGTTGTTTTTAATACAATTGTGGAGTTGGTTTCTTTATGGGAGCCTCCATACCGAATAGTGTTTGATGCACGGGAAACTTTGACATTACTTTTTCCTGCATTTGAAAAACATAGTGACAAAGCAGCCTGGTTGTCGAAATGTCAGAATTTCACTTTGACATTTAAAGAGCAGCTTCCGTTTTCTGGTTTGTTCTAGTGTGGCTTTTTTTGATATTGAGCTGCTTAAAGAAGATACAGAAAAATCATTAATAGAGCTGTAAGGCTTCATTTCTGTATCACAAGTGCAGATGAAGATTTCTGGAATTTATAGCAGTGTCCTTTAAAGAGTGCTGTTGATGGAGATATTGCTTCTAAAATACTGACTGTCCATATGGATCTTGGCCTTGGAACATTTGCTTTGAAACTGGATGTGTAGGTGGAAGGGCAGAAGAAGGGGTGGGAGGTTACAGACTGAAAATGTGCAGAAATGTTTGGTTTTTCTTTCTGTGTAACAGAAGAAACTTTTCCTTTTTAATAAAGAGGCAAAGACAAGTTAATTTAAAATTATAAAAATAATAAGTAACGTAAAGCTAAATGAATGAATGTCTGGTCTGGATGTTCCAGCTGTTAAGAAATGATGTGTTTATTTCTGCTTTGGATGAATGAATTACTTAATTTACATCAGTTTGTTTTTTCTTAGAAATTTTCCTGAAAAGTTAATGACTTCTTTTTAAATACTTTTTTCTTTTAAAAACGACTGTAAACTTTGCTTACTTATTAGATGCATACATTAATATGGAATATAACTCAGAGCCTTAGTATCAAGAGATGAATAACTTGTTAGACAGAAAAGGAAAATTTTTTAACTGCGTATATGTGAAGCCAGGTGGAATTGCAATTCTATTAAAATGCACAAGAAAAATCATGATTTTTAAGTTTCTTAAATAAAAATTGGCTAAAATATTACATAAGCCTCTAAATAAAAATGGGTTTTGATAAGCTTGCTTATTGCTGCTGCATCTAACATAAAACACCTGATTAGTAAATTGAATGAGAATTTCTGGTTATGTTGTCTTTTAAGATTTTTACAACTAGGAGAGCTGTTCTCTAGAATTTTGTTTTATATTTGGGGGAACAAAAATGTATTTTCATCACAGCTGAAATTGATTTCTTAACTTTTTCTAGAAGCCATTAAACAGAAATTATTTTAAAAATATTTTTTCTAACTCTTTCAGAGATTACTATTATTATTCAGTATTTGAACAAGGTCTTGCTCTAGGTATTTATACTGGGAGTTCTCCTAGCTCATTTGTTTGGCTTCCTTAAATTTATCAACCTTAAACATTTTCACTTGTTTGTTTCAGCTGTTCAATGGAAGTCATCTCAATAGATTACAATAATGTTAAATTTTTCAGCTCTGGAGTGTCTTGTTTCAATTTGAATTTTAATGGATTTATTTTTAAAGAAGAAAAACAGTATTTTAAAAATCTGATTAAAATTAAAATATTTTCATAAAAAACGTACTCTACTTATGCTCTTTGTGGTGGCTTCTATGATCATTTTTTTTTTAACCATAAAGCTAACAGTGCTGTTTAAACTGTTTTACTCTAGAAGGGAGGGTACACAGATTACATTAAAAATTGTATGAAAAATTTTACAAGTAACTCTTTTGGTGGTGTTTTTGTAATTCAGAGAAGAATGCTAGTAATGTAAAGAAATTTCAGTTACTGGGTAATTTGTAATGCCAATGAAAGATCCTTTTAAAAAATATTTTTTTCCTATAAATGCATTTTATTTCATTTAGTTCAAAGACTCTTTCATGTTATGTTTAAAATCCATGCTTTGACAGCATGCGTGAGAGTTGTGGTAGCGTGGACAGGTTTTAAGGCAGAAACTGAAGCAACAGTCTCCCAGGACTTTCACCCTTTTTCCTCCTCTTCTCAATACCTTTTTTTTTTATATGTTCATCAGTTTGATACCAAATAGCTGCTGACTTATCAAGATCAGCATAGCATTGCATTCATCTCACTAAAATCATGCCAATTCATTGACTTTTGACAGAACTGAGCATCATGGGTTGATTTTTTGGGTGCTAACCTGATGGTAGAGCTAGTCTCTTTGGGGAAGACATAGCCAATTTGAGCAACTTAAGAGCTGGTGGGGAGCCAGGAGGTGGGAAGGCAGGGATCCTCAGTAGTCCTGCCTGCCTTTCCAGGTGGGCAGGGCATCACATTTCTGTTTTCAGATGATTGAAAAAATAAAAAAAATCTACAAAATACAGTTTGGAGAGATAAAAATTAAATACATCATTTTTTTATCCACCTTTGTTTTTGACTGTACATAAGTGTGCTTTTAATTCAGTTGTAGTATCAGTTCCTGTGTTTTGACTAGGTAATACAGCATAATTTAGTTTTTTTAATTGAGAAAAAGCTTGTTGTGTTTGTGAATAGACTGTGAAAGAAAGTAGCTGGCAGTATGTGATGTACTATTAGTTCAAGATATCTATTTGATGACCTATGTCATACTTGAATTAATTTTTTGCCAATTTACAGCTTTGTAATAATATGTAACTGATGGAAAACTAATTTCAAACATAAAAGATTGAATACATGGTACAAAAATTAGTTCTGACTTGTTATGAAAAAAATCTGTTAGCAATAAAAGAAAATAGATAAAAAAATTGATTTTCTAATTCCCGTGGGGAGAGGCAAGGTAACAGCATTACTCAGCAGCATTTGTTAATATATTTCCAGCTGTATATTTAGGGTTCAAACTAGCTACTCCAGCATTGATATAGGATATTTGAAGGACACCATTTAGTAGAAAACTAGTTCCTTAAAGAGGAAGTAGCTTCCAAGAATTGAGTTGTATTGAGACACTTCTGTTGTTGGGTTTGGAGTGTTTTTTATAGTTTAATGGTCACTTACTTTGGGGGAGGGGGGGTGTCCTTCCTTAAATGCTCTTGATATTTTAATAAGAAGTTATTGGAGTCTTCTTAAGCAGTTGTATCTGGCATGTTTAATGGCATGGTCTCTTCCATTGAGTTTTGGACTGAGGAATTCCACTTCAGAAATTTAGTGTTGCCTTTATGATTTCTCAAAGCATTACAGTTTTCTTGTATTGCACCTTTTTTTCTGAAAGGCTGCTTTTTTTTTTTTTGTTTTGTGAATTTGATTTGATGCGCAGAAAATATTTTTGCTCATAATTTATGTGTTAAAATCAGAGAAGGCTTTAGAAAAGATAGGTTGGGAGAATTCAGATGATACTAGTGTCACTTGCCAACTATTTTTCAGAAATTGGCTTTGGGTATTGACTGACCTTTTTATATACAGAAAATGGGAGAATGGAAAAGTCAGTAATCTGAGATATCAAATGAAATTCCTTTGTAAAAGAAATGCAATTGTATTTAGTCTATTTAAAGTTATGTACAAGGTGTAATAAACATAGGGAGCAGTCTGGGGAAGGTGGTGCTAGACAATTTGACTGCAAATATCTTCAGTGTCTAGTGAATTTATTCTTAAACAGAACTTAATAAAATAAATGTGAGTACGAATAAGCCTGCATTATACAGCCACATCAGTGAATCTGTTCTTTCACCTCCTGGAGATGAGCAAAAGCAGTTAAAATACAAAATGTGGTCACCCATCAGTTTCAAGCAAGGACACCAACTCACAGGAGCATGGAAAGACTCATCAGATAGCTTTTCCTAAAATTAGGAAAAGATCTGTTTTGTAAATGGGCTTTTTCTGGGAAAGGTGGTATGTACTACAAACCATAATTAGCAAATGGAATATGAATTTTTACTAGTGGGGAAAAGATCCCTTGCTATACACGTGTTATATTTGTATTTGATAAATTCTGTATTAGGATAAAGTTTTAAAGATAACTAAACTTGCTTATCCTAAGCACCAATTTTCATAAAGGTTGTAGCTATGCGGCCCTTTTTCAGTGCTTTCACTGAAGGCAGAAGGAGAGAGAAATCCTTTTGGTTTTAACAGGAGGAAGGCTGGGCAGTCAGGGCATCTGTGCTGTCTGACAGGTGGCCAAGCTTTGAGCCCAGGAGCTTGGCCAGCATGGCAGAAGACATAGAGTAGGGGTAGGGGAACTGTCAGTATCACAGTATCAGGCCAAAGGGGCGTGATGAAGGAAATTCCACCACTTTGAGGTCTGGGGGAAGCTCAGAACATTTCCTGGGAGAGCTTAAGGAGCACAATAAGGCGAGAAGGCTGGAAGCACTGCAGGGGGAGGGCATCGGAGGTGTGAGCTGAAGGACAAGTTGGTAACGAAAGGGTGAAAAGCTGGGGCTTGCACAATGGGGACTTAAAAGACAGGAAGCAAATGCATAGGAAATTGGTCTTCCTTCAGCCTGCTGCTCGCAAAACAAGCTATTCTTTAGAGCTGCAACAGAGTGAGGAAAGGAAGAGGGCACAAAGTAATGGGGGAGGCATGTTTCTGAGTCTCCATAGGACTAACTTGGGGGCCAGAAGACTTCTTTCACTGCAGAGAGAAGGAGGATTTGCAGTGGATCCATTCTCTGGAAATGATGCTAACCATTTTTATTATTTTTTTTTACCTCTGCAATATATCCATCTAAAAATTAAACCTACTTACATCACTTGGCAGCTTGTTTGTGAGAATGAAAATGAACTAGTTTAGGATGGGTCAGCTGTAGATTGTAAAGTGTTATTTCCTATGAGATACCATACCATAAAATAGGCTTTCTTCTGCTTTGCAATGCTTTTACTCCCACTTTTTTCCCCTCACTTAAAAGCTAATCCGTTGCTTTAGGTTTCTGGGTATGACAACTAGTTGTATTCCAAAGGATTATGGCTTCAGGTGAACTGTAACCAATGAGTCAGAATGGGAAAATACAGTTGTATTTCACTAGTAGATAAGTTTTCATTAAAACAAAGACAATAAAAATGCCAAAATCATGAGTGCAGTCACAAGTATATTTGACTCTTCCAAACATGTCTCCAAATGTGCTTGAATTTTTTCTTTTCCATGAAAATCCTTACATGGGTTTCATTCCATCTGAACATAATAATAGGGATACCCTTACAAGTAGTAGTAAGCAAATGTTTCTGTTAGTAGTGAGTAACGGCAGTGTTTACTCTTCCAGAGATGACTCATGTAGGTTGTACTTTTTTTTTTCTAACAGGTTTGTGATTTTTGTCATGGGTGCATGTGAAGTTTGTAATCATCCTACTTTATTCTTGCTTAACTATGACCAGCCATCCTACTAAATTATATTTTTTTTTCTTGTTTCCTAAGGAAATGAAGCTTACACTAGTCATGCTGTCACAGTCAGCTGTCATCGTCCATCCATCTGTCCACCCTTGATAGCCAATTTTAAGCAAACTTGACAGACTGGCAGAGATAAACTAACTGGTTTTCTCCAACTCAGTGCCTGGGAGGGTCATTGCTGGTGTCCCTCACTGGAGAAGCCAGTGAAATCCCAGCTTTTTGCTCAGTCCATGCAGGGCTGAAAGGCAGCGGGGTGCCAGACACTGTGCTTGGCTGGCCAGCCCAACAAAGGTAGGGAGGGCATCGCCAGGGAAGAGGGGGGGGTATAGGTTGAGGGTAGTTTGGACATGGCAGTGGAGAGCTGGAGGTATGAGAAGGACTTGGGCATGCGAAGGCAGTCATATGGTAAAGGGGCTTGTTATGGATCCTACAGGAGATGGGGGAGGCAAGAGGGGGAGTAATGCGGCAGGAGGTGTAAGGAGAAAAACAGGAACAGATTTCCTTCGTTCTGCTCATGGAACAACTTGTTTCCTCTTCTGTCATAGAGGCAGTTAGGAATGTTGTAACCTCACATTAAAAATGAGTATTAGATAAAGCTGTGTGTACCCTTTGCTGTGGTTGGCTCAAATGGGTCTCTGCGTAGTTAGTTACCTTGGTCAAACCAGCTGGAAACACAATCTTTGGTGCACGTTGCTGCTATTGCAAAAGACTAATTGTTACCATGCTATCAGCCTTAAAAAGCTTGGTTACGTTAAATGTTAAACTGAAGAGCTCCAACTGCCTTTATTGATAAAGCAAAGTAGTGAAGTTTCTGATTTCTTTTCCCGATGTTGTTATGGTTTATGTTGAATGGGGAGGATAGAAAGGAACATTTAAAATGTAAGATGCAGCACTGGAAGGTTTGTGGAAAAAGATGCAACTTAAAAAACCTCCACTTGAAAGAAAGTGCTTGGATGATGACCTTTTGCTAAATGTTTAGGCACCTTTATCAGACCTCAGAATTTATTTTTGAGAAATTTGTTTTTCACCTGTTTGTCAACAGTTTTTTCTCTAGATACTTCAGTTTATGGCATTCTCTTAACACACTGCGTCCTCATATATCTCCATTATTTCTGTACTCTGATTTTCAGCTAGTTTTCTCCTGGCCAGCTACTCTATCATCTGGTGGGGTTTTTGTATTGTATTTGTTGTTCTACTGTAATTCCAAGAAGTGGTGCTGCATATCTCCATTACCAAGCACATCAAAACCTAAGCTTTTAATCTTGGAGGTTCAATCTCAGTGTAGGGCTTTGTGTAGAGTGACTACTGAAATACAGTTGCTTGTTTTCTATGAAGTTATAACAGTAATTGCCCCCCTTTCCTAACAGAATGACTCTTAAGTTGTGTTTGTTTATATCACCCTAATTTAATGCTCCTTAGTTCTGATACTTCCTTGTCTTTGGTTGAGAATGATCTCTAAACTGATGAAAATTTCCAGTCTTGGCAGAGATCAGAGCCTGGGCAGCTTCCCATTAGTGCTTGCTTGGACACTCTTTTCCTGCGATTGTCTCCCCTAGTACAATAAGCTGCTCTCCCTCATTTTGCCTGAAAGTGCAGCCACTGGCTCATGGCTGACATGATGTAGTTAGAATGACATTAGGATGTAAGCAGGCTCCAGCAGGAAGCAAGGAGCTGCTGGGGAAGGTCAGGAAACACTTTAGGATCATTGGAATTTTCTGCAGTCTTCTGAGACCTTAAGACTGTATTAATTAATGTATTTAACCCTTCTGTCTAGCAGTGCCCACATGGTTGTGTGCACACTGTTTGTGCTGTACAGCTAACTCTGTGAAATAAACCAGGTGGTTTTGCAGTGTATATGCATGTACATATATATGTGTATATATTAAAACTGAACACATTTTCAGCAGTGGAGTGGCCAGATTAAATAGTCCTGAATTGGTAAAAATGAAATAATATGCACCCCATTCAATTGCCATAATCAGCATGTACTGGTTCTGTCTCAAGTGAATCTCTCGCTTGCCAGCAAGGCTCAAGGAGCATGCAGAAAAGTACAGAAACTCCAATTTCTGTGTTGGTTTTTGCTTTCTGTCCCCTGCATGACATTTTGGGTGTTGCTTAGTTTGTGTTATACTGAGATTTCATCTTTTGTTTTCTCTTCAGATTTTTTTATAAATGAATTTCACAAGTGAGGGCTACTTGTTCACTCTATCTTTCTGTTTATGTATAAGCTTAAGCAGTCCTTGCCACAGAAGTTTGAAAAGTACACAAAGTGTGTTGTGAGTTTTTTCTTCTATATTTAAACAGACGCTAGCATGGTTCCTTTAATTAAGAAAAAAAAAAGTTGTGTTTCATGTTATTGTTGTTACTTCTGTACATTGTATTCCATGCTGTAATTAAAGCCACAACAGTACATCAGAATTTACAGATTACAGGGGAACATATGCAAATGGCCTTCCTCACTGTCAGGTTTATGCTTTTATAGTACGTGATGAAATGTAGATGAAAGAGGTGTGGATTTCAAAAGGAGACTTGCAGTTGGAAGCAGTTGCAGCTGTAGCTGCCTGGGGACTCACTGAAGAATGAAGAGAGCAGAATGTAATCTGCAGAGAAACTTAAGCTTTTATGGCTGTGTTAGTTTATTTTTGTAGATTTCCTTTCATGTTTTGCTTAAGCCAAATTAAAGTCATCACTAAAATTAAAAGGCATGATAATTTGGCTGGATTTTTAAGAGATATAACAGCAAGCTGTGCAACTGTTCCAGTGATTAGCTGTTCTAGTAGTGAAGAAACCACTATTTTAAAGTGTGTTAAAACTCTGGTACTTCTGGGAAGGGACTAGAGCTATTATAACACAAATTGCTCCTTACTTAATGGTGCATCAACTGGATGTTAAAGATAATTTCTTAAAGGTGGTGTTTTCTGACTGTGTAGTGTTACAGAAGAGATCTCCATTTAGCAGTGTTGTTAAAGTGGTGGAGAGCATGTCACCAAATCCAGTGTTTGCAGTCTGGGGATGAGCATTCCAAGTGACCACTTTATGTGTCTTTCTTTAACAGGTTTGGGAAAAACCAAGAGAAAGACAAGTGCAAGAGACGCCTCACCCACTCCTAGCACAGACGCAGAATACCCATCCAATGGCAGTAGTGCCGACCGGATTTATGATCTTAACATTCCAGCCTACGTGAAATTTGCCTATGTCGCGGAAAGGGAGGATGAACTGTCCCTTGTTAAAGGATCCCGAGTGATTGTCATGGAGAAGTGCAGTGACGGCTGGTGGAGAGGTAGCTACAATGGACAGATTGGATGGTTTCCTTCGAACTATGTGGTAGAGGAGGTTGAGGAGGCAACTGCAGATTCCCCCAGCTTTCTCAGCTTAAGGAAAGGCGCTTCCATGAGTAACGGCCAGGGCACCAAAGTACTTCACGTTGTTCAGACACTGTATCCCTTCAGCTCCGTCACAGAAGAAGAGCTCAATTTTGAGAAAGGGGAAACGATGGAAGTCATTGAAAAGCCAGAAAATGACCCAGAATGGTGGAAATGTAAAAATTCCAGAGGGCAAATTGGTCTTGTTCCTAAAAACTATGTAGTAATCATTAGCGATGGTCCTACCATTAACACTTCCCATCCGCCTCAGATAAGCTACACGGGACCATCCTCTACTGGACGGTTTGCTGGAAGAGAGTGGTATTACGGGAATGTTACCCGACACCAAGCAGAATGTGCCCTGAATGAAAGGGGAGTGGAAGGAGACTTCCTTGTTAGAGATAGTGAATCTTCGGTAAGTGGTACTCAGCCTGGTAGGCTTTGTAATACCCAATGCTTGGGCTAGCAAGCATGACAGTTAATAGCTTCCCTATCTGTAGTAAAGGGCTTTTCCCCCTTAAAGAAACAAGCAACATTTTGGCATTACCAACTGATGCGCTTACTGCTTGTGAGAATTAGTCTGTTACTGAAATGCAGTGACATTTGCACTGAAATTTAGCAGCTGTTTTGTATTAGCCAGGGTTTTTTAATTAGTGGACAAGCAAGGTAAATATTTCAGGCTTCAATCTGACTTTTCATATGTTCCTCGTATGCAATCCTCCTCAAATTTACAGCGCTACAAGATAAAATAATTCCTGTGAATTGCAAATTTGGTCATTAACTTGATTTTAAAGCTAACTGCAAATTGAGATCTTTGTATTGGTTGGGTTTGTTCTGCTTTTAATTGAATAATAACATAGGTTCTTTAAATTGTTGGTTAAAATCCCATTTTTTACTGTATTTCTGTTCTACTGAGATTATTTAGGTTTTAATAAGGTAAAGTTGTATCTAATTGTTAAGGTTATGATACACAACAGAGGGGGTCAAGTCAGCAGCTCATGCTTTCTAGATTGAGCTTTGATGACATCAGAGGGATATGAGTAATATTCATTAGGGATCATTGTAATTCTGGAAGTTAAAATTTTAAATTACACTGAAAGGTCTTTCATGTATGCTGAAGCCAGAGAATTCATAGTTAAAGTGCTCAAAATTTAATTATTCCTTGACTGTGATTTTGAAAAGATGAGAGTTTTTAATAATTCCCTAATATGTCTTTTAAAAGCTACCAAAAAACCCCCCACCAAATCTGAATTTGTGATTAGGGCTGTTCTGCATTTATTGTTTCAATTGTAAGGTCAGTCCCTGAAGACAAAGTGTTGTCTAGCAGATGCCTCCATCTAAGTATTTTCTTGCTTCATGTATAAAAATTCAAAATTAATATAGTTGTGTTAGCTCAGTCTTCTAATTTGAGTGTACGATACTACTAAAATAAGTATACCTTATACAGCTACAGATATCTATCCCTGTGTCATATTTATATCAGGTTTCACTGTGCCCGTGTTGTGGGCTATCCTGGTTTACAACGTAGACTACGAATAAAAACTAGAGCAGTGTCAAATACATTCCGTTTGAGCTATAATATGTTTTTTTAAAGATTTCTTGACTTTAATGACTTTAGAAGGCTGTATTGATTGCATATATCACCTCTGGTTAGAACTTGTGATATTCTTTATCATATTTGGCTATAAACTGGAACAAAACTGTTCTCATATGCTATTTTTTGTGTAAATGATTTGAGTAACTAGTCAGTAGTAGGTGTTGGCATGACTACAGGCTGTAAGACAAAGAATTTACGTTAACAGATAAAATTAGGCTTGAGCTGGAATGTGGAAGTAAAGACCCTTGTAGCTCCCAGTACTTTTTTGGAAATATGTTTTGCATTTCATCTCTTGTTTTTGTTCTTCCAAAGTTAAAATTTTAACTACTCAGAAGAGGTACTTGGATGAAGTCAAAATATGAGGTAGTATTGAGGCAGATTCACTAAACAGTGCATACTAAAGGGTACCCTTCAGTGGACAAGCAACTAAGTATTTCAGGTTTCAGTCTGAATTGTCATGCATTCCTCATATGCAATGCTAAAATTTGGGATTGGCAGGCATGCTGGCTTCTGGTGAGGGAGATGAACAGTGACAGCAGAACAGTTGAAAGACAAGGAAATTGCTAATTCTGCAGGATTTTCTAAATCCAATTAAAATTGCATTCTAATTTTTTGAAAACAGTAGTTGTTTATTATTATTGAACCTAGGACTCTTGCTATTCCCTGAAATTTTTACATCACAACCAATATTATTGACAAAATACAATTCTGTAACTGTCCCAAGTATTATTTTTTTCTGGATACAGTATTGTATGATTAGGTTTCAGGCATCTTTCGTTGATAAATTTGCTCTGCAGAAAACATAATAGCTGTCAAACTACCCTTTCTTTGAAGCTCTGTGTCATTGAGTTTCTATTTCTGCTCTTAGTTAACTGTAATCACTGGATGAAGGCAAATGCAAATAAACCAGAGGAAAACAGGAAGAAAAATAGAAATTTAGAAAACATGACTGACTTACAGAGTCTGAGGGAGAAATCAAGTTTCTTTAATCAACAGAAGAAGAGGCTAAGATGGGGCATACATCTTCTAAAATGTAGAAAGCCACTAGAGGATTATGGTAATCATTAAATTACAGTATTTCAGCAGTCTCTTCAAAGTAGCATCCTGTCCGAACCATACTGGATATGGTGTGCCCTTGGTGTGTCCATCCAGCAGGTAGAAGCTCACTTTCAGATATGGATGCTGCATTGTGGGTTATTCTGAGACAGTAGCTATCAATTTTCTGCTGTCTTTCGGGGAAGTGCCAGAGGGACAATTTGAAAATTAATACATTACATAAATACAAAAATGCATAGCCATTTCTAAGCCCATGCCATATCACAGTGATCACCGTACTACAGCCTGTTTCTTTGCGCTGAAGAGTCTACCTCTGGAGTAAATGAATTTTCTTGAAAAGACACAGTAACCTTTTCATTTAACATGACATCATAACACTGAACATACTTGTATTCAAAGCAGTTTCAAATCTGCTTCCTGCATTGTTGCTGGGAAAATTGTTGCTTGTAGAGCACAAAAAGTTTCATTCAGAATGTGGTCTTCAAGTTGTTTCTACATCTGACGCTTAATGGAATCCCAGGAAAAATTTCTCAATTCATATTACAGCAAGTTTTTGCACACATGAAAAAAAAAAAAAGTGCTGAATTGAGGGACTTAATTTTTTTTCTTTTTTTCTAATCTTGATCTGGTCTTGTATCCAAATGATTCTGTATTTGGAGTTTTTTGAGCAACGAGAAAAACTGTAGTTACACATGTAAATGTCTGAGTACTACTGTCTTAGTACTAGTAGAGAGTTTTAGTTTTTATTAGGTTTAAAGAAATACTTTGCTACATCTCAGACTTTTGTATGCCCTAATCTTTATATGTCATACCATCATGTCATTTGTTCATGCATGTGAATTATAAAAGCATTGGGGATTGCTAACTTTTTGGTGGGGGTTTTGTTTTGTTTTTTGTTAAGTGTCTGGAGTGGTGCAATAAGCAGATAAGCATACTTGGTAGCATTGGGAAAAATATCATAAAATACCTGTTTCAAGCTTGGAACACAGAAAGACTTTAGAAGTGAGTCTCAAATTCTTGATGGTTACTGTACTTCACATGCATGACTACACAGGCCCTTCATGCAGTGGCTAAAAGTCACCAGGAGTGTCTGCGCAATCAGAGCAAAAGATCTTGGTTAGAGAGACCAGGCTGAAGAGAGCGAAGTTATCAGCTCTCCAGTTTGCTCATCTTTCCAGCAGACCAGCAAGTCCCATTGCATTGTGTTATGAACCCACCTATTAAAGCTGTGGGTACAGGGGTTATTCATTTCTAATAAGGCCCATAGATAAAACTGTGAGTCATTCTGCTAATCCTTTGCCTGATTATTGACCTGTTTTAGAGTTTTCTATAGCCTTCTGTCACCCTAGTTGCAAACATTTGTATGTATAAGATTTTTCCATAGATTTGAGTTTTCCTATTGTTACTGAGCTATGAAAAGCTCTCCTTGGATAGATGGCTTGTATCATTCTGTATTCACTTGATGAGACTGTCATGTTTTTCCATTTCAAATTTTAGTAGTTGCAAGATTTTACAATGTTTCTCTAGATGTAATTTACCAGATATTTGTCTCACAGGTAGATTCTTTTCGCCGTAAATAATCTCCTCAGTTACCCTTAGATCTAAGGGATGCTGCCATAGTGGAGAATATCCTGAGACGAACTCTGTCAGGTGGCTAGAAGCCTGATTATCTTCATTAATTACGAAATACTATTATTAGAACGATAAACTTGTTTGAACCATTTAAGCCCATAGTTTATGTAACAGGCACAGTTACCTACTGGTAACGTTTTTGCAACTCTGTTACACCTAAGTAATGTCACCTTAGTTTTGGAGACATGAAGGAGGAGACTGAAGTGGAACATACCTAGTTAGAAACACTGCTTGATTTGTTCTTTGCATTGCAGGCTGCCCTTTTGATTGAAAACTGAAGTTTGTTGTCTCGTTTAGGTTGTACTTCTGAACAAATAATGCAGATTTAATCGATGCGGTCTCTGTGCAGCCATTTCTTACCTTTTTTGAATTGCAAGTTCTTTAACGGTCAGATTTTTGTTCTCTCTTTTTGGTACCTAACAGAAGACAAGTAAGACTTGGCTGACACCATTGGTCTGGGTTGGGTAGGTGATTGACATGCTTTGAAGATCTAAGATTCCTTTGGGGAGAGAAGCAAATCTGGAAGGAAGAGGTTTTTTTGTTCAGGTTCACCTTGGGAAACAAGTGTGCTTGCTAGTGCTATAGCTAACAGGAAGCAGTAATAGGTTGTGGCTGGCGATGAGGGAGGGCAGCCACACCACACCTCAAGCTTCTGAGCAGATCCTCTGCTGCAGACACCCTTAGACTTCAAAGGGAGCTTCTGTCAGGACTTGCAGTCTCATTGCGTTCTGTTGTGAGTGGGTGCAAAACACCACTACTTCATAGCCCTGCAACATCTTCCCATGAAGCAGAGACAATGTTTTTTATTCTCAGACCAGTTCTGTTTATTAGCATGAATAAGCTATGCAATTTTTTGCATGATTTCAGGAGCAATTATTCATTAGGAAGTAATGGCTACCTTCTGCCGATAGTGTCACGGCTATCAAATTATAATAACCGATCCTAAATGAGGTTGCAGGGTATAATACCAGCTGATCCTGATGATCGTAGATGTATTAAGATGATACTGAGGATTGTAGGTCCAACTGGATTTGTGTCAGCCCTTTGAGATCACATTTAGCTTCTCTGCTCTTTGTCCAGCCATAGTGACAGCAGAGGGAGGATGCACAGGTTGAGAGTTTCTATGCTTTTTGAGATGCTGATTGTGTAGCCTTCAGGCTGTCCCATATTTTCCTGGGGTTTTAATCCTGCAAGTGTTGGATAGAAGCAATGCAATGTGGCAGCTGTTCAAAAACTGAAGCATTTGTCATTTTCCGTGACATGCTGTGATTGACAAATACAACGAAGAGGAGGAGAAAGTTTACCTTCAAAACCAGGCTTAAGGAAATACCTTAGTAGTCTATTTCAAATGGAAGAACAGAAATCTTATTAGAGCTGTATTTGAAGACTGATGGAGCCAATTCATGTTTCTGACCTGTGTAACATTGATTTTGGAACATGGCAAACATTACATGGAGAGGAAGGGTATTTGTTTATATCTAAATGGGTAGAAAAAGGAATTAACTCTCCCGGATGTTTCTGTCCAGCCTGACTTCAGACCTTTGAGCTATGACTTGATTTTTTTGGCTGGGTGAAGGAGGAGTGAGGGAAAACCTGGGTATGGAAGTGGAAGGAGTTGGGAAGCTCCGGGTCAGGCTTACAGGCTGGAGCTTAAAGGATCTAGAATAGTCTGAAGAATGAGTGCATGAGAATATCTTCCATGGAGGAAGGGCATTGCCAAGTGGAAGTGGATTAACAAGTTACAAAATCAGTAAAAGGCTTCCAGTGGGAGTTATTTTTCCCCAACATTGCCATTTATAATAGAATTGCCTTGTTTCATTCTCAAATGGAGGTTGTAAAGAGGGAACCTTCTTTCCTGGTTTCCCTTATTTTCTATTATGTCATTTTCTAACTTGTCTTCTTGATAAGGTTTTCTATCCTTTTTTAAAAAGACAGTGAAGTTCCTGACCAAAGAAGTAAAATTAAAGGAACATCTTCCTACCTGTTGTCTTCCACATGCTGTAGGCACCAGCTAGCCTGTGGTCATCTTTGTGATAATCTGGTGTTAAAATAAAGGAATATGAAACAATTCAAAAAAGTAATTCACCTAGACTAAAGAGCTGCAGCTAATCTTCAGTTTTCTGTTGTAGGAATTGATTTAACTTCAGGTTTAGGTCTTCCCAGTTATGATGGTGTAAAAATATTCACAGGTTCTCTGCCATGAATCTGTGTTCTGTAATTCTGTTCCAGCATCATCAAGTCCTCTGTAGATTTCAGGGATTAAAGCTTACTTCTGATGTGCCTTTATTTGGTGTATGTGAGGCTTTTATTCCTGGAAAAGTTAGTGTGCAAACATCCAAATATAGCAGTTAATTTAAGAGGGAGAAGGGAGAAAAATTGGCCAGCAGTTGAAACAAAATAGTTTAAACAGTAAATAAAATAAACAGACTTGGAGCAAATCCAAGGAGGACAGCAGGGAACCAATTCAAGCTGCATTGAACCAGCATACTTTGAAATGGTAATATTAAGAGCAGTAGTTTATCTAGAATTTTTTTAAAATAGTCTTTTTAACCATTTTGCAGTTTTGTTAGTGGGAAGGAACTAAAAACAAACAAAAAAAACCCAAAACAAAACAAAACAAACCCCCAAGTCCAGTTTCTTTTGCTGTTTGTTTGACTCCTGTAGAAATTACTGTGCTGAGGCCAATAAAGGGTTTCAGGATTTTTGCAACAGCTGTTTGAGCTCTTCCATCTCTTAGCACCGGATGATGGCTCTCAGGAGTTAGATCAGCCTTTCCGCTTGTTTTTTTGGTTGTGGGCTTTTTTTTAATTAAATCGGATCACAAAAAGAATAAACTTTGTAACATACTCTGGAGAAAATAAGTTATAATAAAGTCTTCTATTTATGCATTAATCTAACTAGCAGTGCGGAGGCTGGGAAGAATGGACAATAGTTCAGGGGAACGTTCATTCATTGAAGTTATAATTAAAATGGCAGGAAAGTATTTAACATAGTGTGTAGATCGTCTCACAGAGGTCTAAGTCTGGCCACGGCCTGGGACATAGGACAGTAGATCAGAGGTCTAAGACCTCTTTCAGTGCTGCATGTCTCTGTGTGTCATTAGCATATGCTTTTTGGTCTAAAGATAATGATGCTTAGCAGATACAAAGAGCTTTGAAAACTCATAATTTGGATATGCTGAAAACAACTGTGCTTTGTCAGAAAATATTAAAACGTTGTTGGGCACAAAGTGATTATTTCACTTATTTTTAAACCTTTGTCATAACATCTTTTCCTGTTCCTAAAACCAAAAAAAATGTGTTTGGTTCAGATTATGAAATTTCCATTTGCAAGCTCTTCTATTTTAAATGAGGGCCTTCTGGTTACTGGTTTTCGTTTGGGGTAGGCATTGCCCATGGAAGGAGCAGAACCTCAGTCAGCAAGACTTGATCATGTTTCTTGAATCCTAAGCGGATAGTCTGTAAGTGCCCCCCTCAGTGCTGTCCTTGAAGAGACCCTATGGACCTGCCTGGTGGCCTGTGTTCAGAGCACAGTGATCAGCACGCTGCCCAGAGCCCGTGCAATAGATTTCTCCTCCATGAACCCAGGGTCCCAGAGCTTCTGCAGAGCTTTCTTTTGTGCAGGCCCGTGTTTTGTTACCGATCAATGGCTGCTGCTTACGACTATGGAGATGTCCACTAAAACAGGTCCCAGGCCTGTGTGGTTATGGTTGCTTGGAGGGTTTGTCCACACTGCATTCAGGGTCTTAAGCACAGCGCAGTGTTGGTACAACTGGGTTAGCTTTAACCCAGTAGGATAGGTGTTGAAAATAGGTCAGTCTTGGTGTGAGCTCTGTGCAGCCTTGTTTGCAGTGCTCCTGAGGCAGGGGTTTAATATCAGAGCTAGCTGGCTTAAAATAGAAGTATTCCAACTTGGAGCTAAGGATGGATGACAGGGCATGAAATGTATCTTGGGTGGAGCCCTGGAAACCCCAAAGGTACACTCTCATGCACATTTGTTTCCATCCCTTTCCCCACCCTCCCCAGTCCTCTAAGTAGTCACGGAGGGTGTTGTGTATATTTTGAGCCGGTGGCTTTGGAGCTGCTTGATGCCTGAGGCAGCCTTCCTGATGGACCCTGCACTGACCTGGCCAAGGCCCAGTGACCCTGGGTTATAGACGGAGGGGGTAATTCATCTGTGGGTGTTCTGTAAAATGGTTTTTAATGATTGATGCTTGTGGATCTGGAATGTAGTGGGCTTGAGGTAGAAGAGAATTACTCCAGAGGTGTGGGGAGCTAGCTGCTGCCTTGAGCAGTGCAACAGGGGAAGAGCTGCTGCCTAAAGCTGAGGTACAAGCCTGGGGAGTTGGGCCAGAGCCAGATCAACAGGCACAGCAGGAGCTCGCTTTGCTCTGGGCAGGGCAGGTGGAGTCGGAAGGGAAGGCAGAGAAGGCATCGGTACTAAAACAGGTGAGAGGGAGGTGCAAGGGATGAGATTTTGGGATAGACAGAACACGGGGGATGCGTGGGGTGGAGACATGCATCGTTGCAGGAAAAAAAGACAGCGTGACTGAGAAAATGCTGTCCTTCAGCTTACCTGGGTATGTACTCAGTGAGTATCTCACCCCCCAAATGCAGCGTAGAGGACTCCAGAGGCTGTGGTTTCATGAACCAAATTCTGGTGAAAGCAGTAATGTACAAATGCCTTCACCCCACCCCGCTTGGACCTCTGCTGTGCCACAGCTGCGCTTGGGGCTGTTTGTCAGGCAGTGCTGTGAACCACATAGCCCCTTGTGCATTTTGTTTACCCTGGACGAGGTCAGGTTTGCAGCAGTGGCCCAACCAAAGCAGCAGAGTGGTGGGGCAGAGGTGTTACTTATCTCCATTAAGCACTTGCTACAAACTCTGGTGTGTGCTTTTTATTTGTTATTATTCCTTTTTCTGCTGGCTGGCAACAGCTGCCTCCAGCAGCCTCTCGCAGGGCAAGTCCTGTATTGCCATCCGTATGGCCAACCAGCAGCAGTCAATGGATAGAGATGGAGTTCAGCTGGAAGAGAGGGACAGTGTGTCCTTTCTACCCTCCTAAGGTGGCATGTGGTGCAGAAAGCGGAATGGTCTCATCCCAACTGTCTTCCTTAAGGCAATGCCAAGACAAAGAGATGTATAGTGTGAAATTGTTCTGTCCTGAATATCTTAATTAGTGCTTACATTTTGTCTTTTTTTGGACAGTGGTTTGATGGTGAGATTTGTACTGTGTTTTCGTTCTATAGCTTTATATTTTTTTACAAAAAATGTGTACTCAATAGGAGAAATTATTCCCCATACGTGTGATAATGAAGATAAAAGATGAATGGGGTTTTGGCTTTTGCAATGCAAAGCAAGAACGGCCCTCTAGTGGTCACGGCTCTAAAAAAAGTGGTAAGGGGAATTTTCATCTCGCCCAAGCAGTATGGCAATAATTGCTTTCTCCAGGACTTTCTAGCAAAGAAACCATACGTGCTGGAAGTTTTTCCCTTCTCCTTGACATTCTCATGCTTCTAGGTTGAGTAACTAAGATAATATTTGCAATTTAGTCATGTAATTGGCAACTTCAGACTGTGCATCTGGGGAGCTTTCACTTAACTGACTTAACTGTGCACGTTAATAATGATGGCAATTATTTATTGAATAATAGACTATTGGGTTTCTTAAGTAGCTGAAGCACCGAGCTGTGGAACAAAGACTAGCATAAATTACCATCAACTATATGACACAGTTTGTTCCTGAAACCACAAAATTACGCCTTCATTTTGTTCACTTTTATGTAATTCTTTTTTTTCTTTTGAATTCTTCTCAACAGCCCAGTGACTTCTCAGTATCTCTAAAAGCATCGGGGAAGAACAAACATTTCAAGGTGCAGCTCGTGGACAATGTCTATTGTATTGGGCAGCGTCGCTTTAATACTATGGATGAGTTGGTGGAACACTACAAAAAGGCTCCCATCTTCACCAGTGAACACGGGGAAAAGCTATATCTTGTGAAAGCACTTCAGTGACGTTGAAGATGGACTTGGCCACATGGGCCTCTTATAACTTACAAGCCTTAGGTCCTAAATTCACTTTTATAGAGCAGAGCAATATCTGAAGCAGGCTTAAGGATTAGGCTCTTTCTAAAGTGTTTGCTCTGTTGGTTGCTGTTTGTCTTTTTTTTTTTTTTTTTTGTTTGCCTCTTTTTGTGTTCCAGTTCTGTTATTCTCCGACCACCTCTCTTCAGGTTGAGAGTTTCCCTTGGTGGCCGTGGTGAGCATTCACCTTCCTGGCTGAGTTCAAAACTCCCCTCTCCTGTGTACGTTTACATAGTTAGCTCAGATCAAGGAGGGGTGTTTTCAATTCAAACCAGTGTTAATCTGTTCAGATTGCTCACAAAGGCAGAACTCTCCGTTCAGAGACATCGGGCACAGTTTGAATGCACTGAAGCTGCAGCTACTTAAGTGAGAGAGAGTAGACATAACAGTTGTGGCTGTGAGTTCTGTAGCTATATCGCTTACCAAGTAGCATATTACAAAAACTCCTAGTTCCTAGAAGCACTCTTTACACTGTACTCTGCTATTACATTGCCTCTCTGACTCTTTGTAAAGAGTACACTAATTAAAAGCATTTTGTAATAGTACTTCTTAAACTACTATGGTAAGATTGTAGTAAAAGAAAATTATCTAGTGTATTTTGGTCTGTAATTGCAACAAAGAGAAATTTTATTTGAAAGTTGATTACTAGAGAAAGAATCATTGAATTGTAAAGGCTGAATGTTTTGGTAATCTGCAACCAAATGTGCCATCCACATAATGCTTTTTCCTCTTGCCCTTCTGCTTGTTTGAATTAAACGATTATGTATTTAATTCTCAAAGTAATATGTATCTGTAGCTGATTGTTGACACTAATACAGAAGATTAATAAAAACTGATCTTGGGACGGGGTGGGGCGGGCTACCAACACTATATATATATTTGCTTTACAGAAAGAAATCTTCGGGTTTTACAGAGGATGGCGTGGTTGGTAGGAAGAGACACACAGAATGTTTATGAAGAAATTGCATTTTTCTCTTTTCTTTACATTTAAACTCCTTTATGGTTTAAATATACAGTCTTTAGATGGCACATTCCTAAGATTGAAGAAGGGATCATGAGATCTCAAAATCTTGCATACTCAGTTTTTTGGATATTGTAATAAAAAAGGTATTATGTCATGATGGAGTACTGGATTTATCCTTGGGTGGTAGTCCTGGTGTTGCTTTAGAATGGTGAAATAGAGTGAATAATGAATTTGTTTGTCTTGGAATTTGTGTGGCCTAAAAAGAAAACTTCTGTGACTGCAGGGGACAGTGATATGAAGCAGTGTCTAATGAGCTCTGTGTTGCTTGTTTCTGTGATAAGTAAGTCTGTTCATAGCTTTAATGAAAACTGCGAGATGGAGCTGTTTCCTGGTACCTTTTTGCTGTTAAAACATGTTCCTTACCTATACTGTATCTCAGTCAGTGGTAGTACAACTACCTCTGTGCATAACTCCAGCGTAGGTTAAGCAGACACCAGCACTGTCTGCCTTGCTTTGGCGTAAATCATACCACTGCCAGAGACTGCACTGGTACATCTGCGAATGAATTGCAGCCTTGCTCAGACCCGAGGGGCAAGTACAATTTCTGAAATTGTGCACATGTGCTCTTTTCCCATCACTCTTGAAATCTTATTTCTGTAAGGTTATCTGAACTGACAACTGTATTTGTGTACATGCATTAACTGAAAACTGGGCAGTGACACTTCTGCTTGGTCCAGCTTAATGAAGGAAAGTAGTGAGTCAGAGCACTCCCGAATGGTCATGTGTTATCCCAAAGAGCACCTACCCATGATTATCTTCTGAGAATATGGAAACTTTCCCTGGGAAGTTGGTTAGAAGTACCAGTTGTTTACAGTCTACCTACAGAAGGACTCCACAGTGGGCTGCTGCTTGAACTTCTTAAATGAATTCTGCAGAGAATGTAGGTTTTTGCCATCTAATATCTAGTTCTTTAGGTGAAACTAAGCAAGTACCGAGTATGGCAATGACATTAAGAAGGTCAACTATATGTTGTATGGGCATTTTCAAGTTTGAGTGAATTGCTTTTCAATCTCATTGACTCTGTAGTATCTGGGAGAAGGATATACGGGAATGGTTTTCCTTTTCAGTAAACTGATTGCTGCAATTACTTTTTCATGCCCCTTGTTCATTTTTCTGTAATGTTCTCCATGTTTCCTGTTCCAGGAGCCTTTGTATGCCTCTTGCAATCCTTTTTTCCACTTTTTTTTTTAATAGTCCCTTTTTACAAGCTATCTTAGTTCCTAACCCCGTTCTAGTCTTAGTAGCTTAGAACTAAATCAAACAGATGTATAAAGGAAGTTTTTACCATATGCTTTATATTTTAATGGATTTATCAAAAAATTTTTGTTACCTCATCCTCTGTAAACAGCTTCTGTGTATTGACATGTTAATTGTTAAAGTATTTTGTTTTGGAAGCAGTTGGTTAATTTATGATGCAGCAGTGTGAATGACTAACTTGAGTTTGTTTTGGGTTTGGGGTTGTTGGTTGTTTTTTTTTTTGGGGGGGGGGGTGGTGTTTGTTTGAAACAACCTCATTTTGTTTTTGCCCATGCTGTACTTAATCAATATGCTGTCCATTCGACAGGCTCAGTAATAGTTCTTCAGTTGTTTTGGTCTTTACAAATTGAGATAAGTTTCTGCAAGTTTTGCTGCATTTTTGACCTCATTTGCTGCATTGGACATAAGCATTAACAATGTTCAGTACTAACTGCTTAATAAATGTGCAACAGACACATATTTTATTTTTATTTTCCTATTTTAAATGTACCTTTCTATTGTTTGACAAAACCTCACCCTTATTTTTTGACTACTTAAAGCCTCTTTGCCAAAGCTTGGGGTTGGGTGTGTGTTTTGGTTTTGTTTTTGGTTTTTTGGGTTTTTTTTTAAGATGAGAGGAATTTGTGGTGACCTGAGTTTCTTCACCTGCAGTTTTCATTAAAGGCTGAAATATTTTCTGATGGAGTAGAAGTGGTGATTTTTCTTTATGGTATTCAGTCTGGCTTTTCCCATCTTACCTGGTTCGTGTGGATGTATCAGTATTATTCCTGTACAGCTGTTAATGTTTTCTTGCCTTGCTGGTGTTTACATAAGAATGTGAATGAGTTGTCTGAATCTGTAGCAGTTGCCACACTTTCCATGCAGTGGCAGGAATTTGAGATCTGTGTTTTCACTTTTAGCTCCAGGAGCTTATTGATGAGCTTCCTTTTCCAGTTTTCTTGACTGTTTGTGGTGTCGCCAACTAACCCTGCCTCAAGTAGGTGCAAAAAGAAGGTCAAAATCCCGTCACTTCTGAACTTACACACCACAGCCCATCTGTTCTGTAGCACTCCTTTTCTGAGGATGTATTATTTAAAGGGTGCTGTAGTAGCTGTTCTTCCTAAATATCTACAGTGTAGTCCTTGGTCCCAGCTCTTATGCTGTTCAGTCTTATGAAAGATGCATGTATGAGACATTTTCCAAGGAGAGAAGGCTAGTGTTACGCCAGCCATTCCAGTGTGGTGTACCTACCATGCTACTGATGGTGTTATTTGGCCAAAACCATTGGAGAGTTTCAGGGTTTACACTGGTTTGCAGATAAATGCACGCAAGCTTCTGCATAAGTCCCAAGCTAGGCAGCTGAGATCCAAATTGGAAGAAGCAGGAACCCACGGCATGGTGCTGAGTCTCAGCCCGAGGGTCTGGCAGAGAAGTACAACAGAACGCTTAATACAGCTGTGCAGTGCTCAGCTGGCTTGGAGTACCTGTCAGCAAAATACTGTCGCTGGGTACCAGGTAGCCACGGCTGACCTGATTTGGTACTGAAGGCAGTCACGTATTAGGTGGGGACAAATTATTGAAGGATTAATCTAAGAGTGAACCAAAAGCATGCCAGGTAAACTCACATGGATTTACTGTATTATAAAAGCAAAGAGTTCGTGTAGTTTTGGCTTTTGGGGAGAGAAGAGGCAATAAAGACATGCAGTTGGGTAATTAACATGAATATGGACTATATGAATGGACTGTCAAGTCCCACTCTTGAATGATTCTGTTTAGTATTCTCTCTCCAGATATTTTTGTCTCATAAATTCATAGAAATCCTTAAAGCTTACAGCTGTTCTTCCAAACGTTTATTGTAACTTTTCTATGCTGTAAAGTTTGCTGCCTGGTTTAATGATTTCACTAAGGGGAAACAGAGATCTTCCACACTTAAAACAGTAACTTTTGTTATGACACAAAGATGAGGTACTTTTAAAATACCACTATACAATTTTACTTATAAAAATGAGTCAGATTTTGCCTAATTTATAAATCAGAAACTAGAAAATGGATCACGCTTCTTTTGGATTAGGTCTGGCAATTTACTTGGCAGAAGCTACTAAATATCTGTGAGTGCTTTTGTTCATTCTTGGTCTTAAACTAGTTTAATTCAGTGATGTAGAGGTAAATGAGACCTGTGCAATCACCAGAATCTGAATCTGATTAGTTCTGTTTCCTTATTCCAGTGGGATGGGATGACTCATTTTTAAATGGAAAATTGTTAACTTATTTATACTGATAATCTGTGAAAGGTGTATTGCTGAAGTAACTCTCAGCTCTTAAAAAACACTAGGAACTGTGGAACTTTCTATTCCTTTCTCTTCGGTACCTCCAAAATTCGGTGCCTTTCTTACGAAGTGGAAAAGTGTAAACCAGGAAGTTACAGGGTGCACAGTCCTGAATAGTGTTATAGATCGCCTGGAGTGAAAGGTTCCAGAGTAGAAGGAGGATGTAGGTAAATGCTGCTGTTCATTCACTAGTTGCCCCTCGGTGGAATAGGCTTTTAAGTAACAAGTAAATCAGTTGTGCAATACTATTCTAGAAAGCGTACTGCAATTGCAACCCAAAGTGCACCAACTTTGTATATAACAATGCCTAATACATGTATGTTCTTGTGCTGGTATCTTGCAAAAGCAATAATGTCTTGTCTTTTTCTCTATTTTAGGTGGGCATTCATATCTACAGCTGTTGGATATAGTTATAGTACATTGAAAAATTCAGCACAATGGGTTTTGACCTAAATTGACTTAATATGAAATGTAATCTCTATATAATCTACGTAATGCTATAATATTTTCCTTTGCATGCCTCTGGAACCCTATACTACTTTTGTATTTTAAAATGCAAGTTTTTTCTGGCATATTATTGGTGTTTCTTTTCTTGTTATAAAATAGATTGTCTCCCCTGATATTGAAAAATCTACCCAAGCTTATACAGAAGCAGACTAACAGAAATGGCATGAAACCATTGAAAGATAAGTTTTTCCATGCATTTTCTTTCATATCTGGTAATATTAAATGTTTTAGGAGTGGGAGGTTAAAAATAAAAAGAAGAATCTTAACGTGACAAATTATCTTCAGCAGTGGGAGTCCACAATTATGAGGAAAAAGTAACAGGTAAGAAATGTTCTTTTCTATTTTCCTAAGTGAATTTAGTTTGACATCATATGGCGCTAGTGTGTGTGAAGTATTACAAAGTTAACAAATTAATGCTGGCTCAGTCCATCTTAACGAAGGAATGGATGGATACATTTATTAATCTCAATGTCCTACTCCAGAAAATAGTAGTAATCTTCAAAAGGGGAGAACTGTGATTCTGAGGACTTTTCTGTGCTGGTCATTTTTTTTTGTTTTGATTTTTGTGGAAGACTTCGAAAGAGGTGTCTTGCTCCAGTTTTCAAGCCAAATTTTGTTTCTGAGCTGCCTCCCAAGAAGCATCTCTTTGGGTGTGAGCCAGACCACAGAGAATATGTTAACCGGAATTATTCTCCCAGCTGTAATTGAAACTGTGGTGGTGAATAATGGGTTACTTCTTTTTTTTTTTTTAATTTTGATTTTGATCTCCATTAGATTGGATACATACATCTATATGGTAATTAATTAGTGGGTTCCGTGGGTTACTGACTTAGCTTTTTACCTGGGTTCAACTCTGTCAAGTTAAAATAAGCTTGATGATTTTTTTTTTTGTTTGTTTGTTCCTTTTTATGTTAAAGAACCAGCAGAGCATTTAGTGCAATTATAATCGGTAATGCAAAGAAGCCCTTCAGTTGTGGGTGGCTGGTACGTGCGGAATACTAAGTCCATAGATGATGATGATGATAATACAGCCATAAAGAATTGCATGTAAGGCACCAGCAGACAGGCAGAGATAAAAAGCTCCTGGGATCATGAAGCAGGTATCTGATGGTTTCTCTCTGGAGAATTAGTATGCTTATTTTCATTTGAATATGCATAGCTGATTTGTAAAAGTGAAACTTAACCCTTTTTTGGTGTACAGTCTGTTTATTGAGTAGTAAATTCAAGGAATTAACACTGCAGGAGGGAAAGTGGATGTTGAGGCCCTAAAGAAAATTAAGGGTACTGGTGTTTGTGACAGCTTTTCCTACTGAAAATCCTTCAAGGCTTATATCCCAGTGAAAAGTGGGCTACCTCTCCACGTTACTTGGGTTTGCGCTAGCATTGGCCCAACTTTGTGCTAACATAACCTGACTTTACTGAAGACAAGGTAACTGGGATTTTGTTAGAAGGGATTTCCATAATGTAGTCAAGGCTCTTGTGCTTCTGGCTTGGGCTGAGCACAGAGCTGAACGTGAAGAGGAGAGCAAGCTGCTGAATGAGTGTTCACCAGTCACGGACGGGAGCCATGGAGAATGCCACAGGGTGCCTGTTTCTGTCCTTTGCCCTTACTAATTCAGCCATGGGTGCTGACATTACCAGTTTTTGATGTTCCGTGTTAATAAGGCACAGAGTTGTTTCTTGTGCTAACAGGTAACTTTGATCAGATGTGCCGCTTCTCTCTGGCTTGTCTCTGAAATCATTCTGGTATGAAATTTGGCATGGTTTAAGAGAAATTGTTATTTCTTTTTAGCTGGCATTCCTGATATAGTATATGGCGAACCTACATTGTCAGCCTTCTGATGCTCTTTGGTGTAACTTTTTCTGCAAAACTGAGAAGTCTGAGCATGTTTCAAAAGTTAACAGCCTCAGGTCAGTCCTTTGCCATGTGGTGAGTGTTAGATTATCAGTCACCGGCCCCTTGACAGCAATATCTCATGTTTTTTAATGGTGATCTTTGAGACTCATCTCCCTAAATTAACATCAGATTTGTCTTTTTTGCTTTTCCTTCCCTCTCCACCTTTTCCTCAAAAATGCACATGCATCTGTCTTTGGCAGTCCTGTTACTTCCCAGAAAGTCTCTTTGGCTGCTGTTCTGAAACTTTGTGGACTGTTTGGAACAATGGTGTTTCCATCCAATGTTGGCTTAATGGGAAATAATACCCTTCTTGATGAATTGCATTATCCTGTGGTGGGAGAAATAAGAACTGAAGGTACTTTCCTACGTTATGCTAGTTCTTGGAAACACTTCATGCTAATAGCATGAATTCTGGCCATTCTTTAGGAAAGAAGAAAAAAAAAAAAAAAGAACAGGTTACAGTTCTGGTTTAAATCAAATCACTCTGCAAGTGCTCGCCAATCATTTTAAAACTGTAAAAAGGGAGAAGCTCATTATATAGTGCAATGCCAGGATATACTTTAGTTACGGATGGAAGGAGACTCCTTTCCTCAGCATTAGCAGAACACTGATTCTGTGATGCTCATAGAATTTTTGAAAAACAAACCCAGACGCCTTTAGAAATATATCTGAAACCAAGCTGTGCATACTAAATGCAGTACTGAACCTTTGAGGATAAGGCGCCATGCAGTCATCTAGCTTGATTTTTTTGTTATTTTTTTGTTAACTGCAACAATTTTACTTTTATGATTACTCAAATGAATGGATTTTTCCTGTGTGTTTTCTAGTGCAGTTGCATGTGGTCTGACATCGCTTCCTTTTGAGCTGGTTGAGTTTCCAGGAATCCTGCCTGTCCTGTGCTTTGTTCTTCTGCCCTGCCTTCCTGCCCTGTTTGCACTTCATCTCATACTCACCTTTTCTGCTCTCTTCCTTTCTTTTCTCTTGTACCCTAAACTAAAGCTTCTCCAGTTTTTCAGCTCCTTCCTTTCTTCAGTTGTCTCTGCTTTCCCTCCATTTCCAACCTTTACTATTTAGAGCCTACCTAATGAACGGGAAAAATTGCTGTACTCCGTGCTTTTCCTGTATGTGTCGAGGTTGCAGAGAAGCAGTCCTGCTTCCCTGGGTGGAGCTGTATTTGTGCTGCAGGCACAGCAAGGAGCAGGCCACCAAGCAACTGTATTGCTTGAGCAAACCTCTTCTTATCATTCAGAGAGGTGGTTGGTTGGACGATACCATCCCAGCCTAAATCAGCAACTTGACTTTAGGGCTTCACTGCTTGTGTTCTCACTGTTGAAAGCTTGGTGCTCAAACAGGCTAAGCAACTGCAGCTCAGAAGTGGTGAGGGGAAAATGACATGGACAGTATTTCTGCATATTTCCCCTGAATGTCACACAGCGTGCTCATCAAAACAGGCAGTGAAATTCTTATTTGTGTTGGTATTTGGAGGTGGTCGCCCACCCCTGCTCTCATGCTTGCCAAAGTTTCTTCTCCCTGACCTGCTGGATGGTATTTTCCAGTACTGAAGAGAGAAATACCAAGGATTCCTCCAAGAGACCTGTAATTCAGCAGTTATAGTTTTTGTGAGATCTGATTTGCTTGAAGTGCATCAATGTATAGTTAGGCTGACATAGTGGAGATGTTATGCTGGCATATAACTATATCACTGTGTTGCAGCTGTAAATGACAGTTTGTACTGTTTATTGGGACTGTTATAATTATGGGGTCTGCTATAAATCCTCATTTAAAAACCTGGTACTGTAAGCAAAGCCCTTTACTTTAAAAAGAAAACAAATACCCCTCAGCCCATGTACAAAAGGAGGGAGCAGCTCAAACTGAAGAAAGCAGCCAGAACGATTGCTGTGTACTGTGGAGTGATGATGGAGAACAGGCAAAGAGCATGCACTGAGGAGCCATGGAAATGAAGCATCATGAAGGACCGGTGACAGATAAAGCTGTTATGAGTGTGCTCACCCACGCAAGTGCGATGATACATGTGTTGGCACCAGTGAGCAAGAGGGAAGTCCAAAATGATTGCACAAGGCATTTGCTGAGGGACTGGGCTTGGCAGGCCCAGGCCAGAGGAACTTCAGATTCATTGTGGAGCTGTCTTGCTTTTTCTCTCATGATGTGGAGACAGGGTATAAATAGCAGTGGACTTGAATAAGCAGTCAGCCTCTGCTTCTGTGGCAGGAAATGAAGACATCTAAGAAATCCCCTTTGTCCCAGATAGATGTGTGTGTGCATGTGTTTACTTTCCCTCCATTTAAAATATTTTTTTTCAAATTTGATATGTTCCAGAACTAACTTGCTTATCCTTTCAGAATCGGTGCACGCCTTTCCATAGCAGGGTGATTGCTAGGGAAAGGTTTAATTACATTTGAACATGAGTGCAGACTTGCCCTAGGCTGCACATGGGTGACTAATCCATGATGAGCTCAGTGCTCTCTGAAGGGAGAGCCAATGTTTGAACAGTTTTACTTGTGCCCATGATTGCATTAAAAGTACTCTGCTCTTCTACCTTACCCACCATGCTGATTGCTGGGGACATGTATCCCTTTGGCTTCTGTCATCTGTTTTACAGCCCTGATACAACTTCAAATTTATTCCAACTTTAATTCTGATACTTGGAAAAAACCCAACCCCCTTGAGCCTGCTTCCCCTCAGACCAGCCTTTCCCACTGAATATGAGAAGTGGCTGCTCTTGTGTAATTGTACTCATGCCAGCCAGGGCACCCAGCTGCCCACTGCCATAACTAGATGAACATGTTGCCTGCCATCAGCATCCGGAAAATACAGGATTGCTCCATCAGTGGAAGAGCAGTAGGAGGTTCTGTGTTGGGCCTATATCGTTCCACATCCACATGGATATGAGTTGGATTGGGAGCTGATGATGTGTAAGGCTTGAGAACATGTAAGATTTGGTGCCAGTTCTGAATTGCCTCTTTTCAGTGCAGAGGTCTGCTGGTGCTCCTGTAAGTTTTAATAGTAGTCTTATCGGTACACATATGTTAGGGCAATGCAAGGCCTGAAAAGCACTGAAATTCACTGTGACAATTCTGTTTCTAAAGCAGGAGAACATAACTGTTGCAAAACAGTGCATCTAAACTAAAATACACCTTTTCTACTAGTATTATTGACCGACGAAGTCTCTGCTCGTTCCCCATCAGTTCTTGTGGGGCTTTCTGACTTCTGAATGGGACCTGTCTCCTCCCAGGTGGGATGGGTAGAAGTGAGTTAGGAACTTCTAGCATGGTGCTCTGAACTAATCATTCCCTGGGCTTTGGACTGCTGTGCTTTCTGATGGTGAAAACCACATCCATCACTTACTGGCTTGAAAAAGAAAGCGGATGATCTAGACAGCTAGAGATTTTCATGCTCATATAAGATGACAGGTAGCCAGGTACTACAAAATAGGAAGAGTTAATGAAGATGCTTCTTTCTCTGAATGTCATTTACGCTTTCTGTAAGCCTTGGGCTTTCCAGCCCACAGGGAATCATCATAGAATCACAGAATGGTTTGTGTTGGAAGAGACCTTAAAGATCATCTAGGTCCAACCTCCCTGCCATGGGCAGGGACACCTTCCACTCAGCCAGGTTGCTCAGAGCCCCATCCAGCCTGGCCTTGGACACTGCCAGGGATGGGGCATCCACAGCTTCTCTGCAACTTGTTCCAGCATCTCACCACCCTCACAGTAAAGCGTTTATTTCTCCCTAATATCTGATTTAAATGTATCCTCTTTCAACTTTAAAACGATTACCCCTTGTCCTATCACTACGTGCCCTTGTAAAAAGCCCCTCTCCAGCTTTCCCGTAGGCCCCCTTTAGGTACTGGCAGGCTGCTGGAAGGTGTCCCTGGGGCCTTCCCTTCCCCAGGCTGAACAACCCCAACTCTCTCAGCCTGGCTTCATAGGAGAGGTGCTCCAGCCCTCTGACCATCTTCGTGGCCTTTCTCTGGACTCACTCTAACGGGGCTGTGTCCTTCTTACGCTGGGGTCCCAGAGCTGAACGCAGTACTCCAGATTTCACAGTGCTTCCTTCCATCTTAATTTCTTGCCCTAGAACTCAGGAAACTAGCCAGTCTTGGTACTGTCTTCTGGTAAGTGCTTACAATTAATGCTCACCACGTGTTGAATATACAGACTTGTTAACATACTTCAGCAAGATTCTTGTGTAATTATGCAAGCACAAGACAAAATCACTGACCCTGTGATGCTGCCCGTACTGGTAGGCACACATGTACCTCTGCACATGGTTGTGTTTTTTTTAACATTTTTCTTTTAGGTGTGGGAACATGATAGTGCTTATTTAATTTCTTACAGGTTTTTGTAGACTTCTAGCTGGTCTTTTGTGTGCATGGCTGCTTTCCGTAACTAAATACCACATGCAGATTCATGTCCTTTATCTGGCACCCTGATTGTTACTTTGATAATGCTTTGGCTTTTAATGGGCAGTAGCCATGAACTGAGACACAGAAAGAGAAAACCTTTTGCAAAGAGCCTTGCAACATTACAGTAACCACAAAGAGCATCAACATTTACTTTGCGTGTTTTCTAAGGTTTTGTACCAAGGCAGGCTGAAATTTAATGGAAAGATCAAAGTGACTAGACTTGGCTTTGGATCAAACTGTTAATATAATTCATTTCTTACTGACTTTTGTTTGATATCAGAAAGTATTAAGGCACTTATGATTTTAAGAGGCCTGGTTTTAGAGGATAGGGGGGAATCAGAAATGTTAACTTCTGTTCCAGAGCATCTGACTGCATTGTACATCTGTGTTTTCTAAACTATCATAGGCGAAGCATATTTACTTTACCAATCTTGCAAAAAGGATAAAACGTGGAATTGGTGCCAAATCTGCAAAGAAAATGTCATATGAAAGAGGATTTCATGCTTACTTTAGTATCAACTATTGCACTGTTCTTTAACTGAACCTGACTTCCTAGGCTTTCTGCTGTAGAATTGCTATGGCTTTTCCCAGATTTTCTGGTTATTAAAATTCAGCCCTCCAATTACAGAGCTCCCTTTGCTAATGTTACTTTATCCTAGCTAGTGGAAAGTGGTTTAAGTTATAGATATATTTTTAATGGACAAAGCCTTCTTACTATTAAGAATTTAAAGAATACTATACTACTTCTGGACTTGGAAACCTCAGGCTGGAAGAGAAAAGGATGCTGTTACTGCTTTCTTGTTTTTTTTGTTTTATTTCACCTTTCGAATAATGTTCCAGCTTTCCAGGGAACCGCTGTGGTATTGCTGTGCCTGTGCTCTTGGACCCTATATTCCCATCCCATAGGGATTTTGCATATTTAGTTCATTTACAATAAGCCAGCATTAAAAAAAATAAACTTTGACTGTACAAACTCACTTTCCCTCAGTCTTCTGGAACTACAGAGCAGACATTCCCCCAGCATATTCCCGGTTTTGGGACTTGTTTTTGAGATAGTCACTTATTGCATCTTTGTAGCGAAAACTATTAATATGTGACAGAGCTTAAAGGGTAAATTATGAGTGGTGGTTTTCAATTTGTTCATCCCATGGGTTTTGATGTTTATCTTTGTGATGGTATAACACAAGCCTTAGCTAAAGTTTGGGGGTTTGTTTCTCTTGGGTTCTTTTTATTTCAGCTTCACAGTCCTTGCTGCTTAGTGATGTTCTTTTCTTCTCTACTGGCTGGAGCTGGCTGGATTCACAAGCTTAATATTGCAGTAATTACTCCAGACGTTTAGTATCAGAACTGGGCTACTTAAAGAATAGAGCAGCAAGTTTCCAGGCAGTGATTGGGTTCTGACAACTGCTTGCAGAAGGATTTAGCAGGGTTACACCTGTTTATCTGCTGCGAGCTGGTCTTTTTTTCTGTCTCTTGCTGCCATTTTCCCACGTCTTCAGTGATTCACAGCCTCCTACGCTGCAGTCCACTGGGACTGCCAGAGATGACTTTGTTATTAGATGATGTTTCTTGGATGACCCAAGTTTTCCTTGTAATCTGATTCCATCAAGGGGATGGTGTTAGGCCTCTGGGACTTTTGGAAATGGCTTGCATTGCACATGCTTAAGGGAAGCTTGTTCAAAGTGACCTAAAAGCTTAGAAGTCTCAAAGCAATCACCAGTTCTGGGCCCTAAAACATGAGTTGCTCAAGTGCCTGAGCTCTTCTGGGTGAGTCCCCTTGCTCCATGCTCAGCTCTTCTGCTTGTCTGTTTTTGGTCCTAAGCCTCTCTGTGCAAGCAGGATCACAATCCTGTATGGATGCGGGACACCCGTGCCAGATGACCCCCAGTACCAATACTGCCCTGATGCTTTCACTGTTGTGCCCTTCTCCTTGTGTCTGTGTGCTTATTATGTGAGATTTCTTGATCACGCATAGAACTAAAAAGAACAACTTGGGGTCCTGCTTATGAGACAACTATTAAAAAGCATCTACAGACTTCTGCTTTTCTTGGATGTGTGCAAGTCCACCTTCTTGACAGAATGTTGTATTTCCACTTCCTATTTACGAGAATGATAAGAAATCACAAAATACCACAAATTTACTTCTGTGCACTGTATACAGCCTTTGTAGAACCCTCCCAAAAGTAGAGGGAATTAAAAAAAGGATTAGAAAAGTAAATGGTTTGGTGTATTTTCTGCCACCGGCTTTATTAGAGGTCCTCTTTCTTCCTCGTGTTTTGCAGCACTGAGAAGTATAAACACAGCTAGTCTCCTCTTTTTCAGCACTGCTTAGCGTATCCCTCTGCTACTCAAATTCCTTGTCAGAGTTGCCAAGTGGTGAATCGCACTGGTGAATGGACATTCATTCACTTGAAATTGCATTGGTGCTGCGAAACTGTTCCCTATAGGTCGCTGATTAGCAGTTATTAATCATTTATTTTTGCTGTTGATCAGAGCCACACTTCAATCAGTGAAGAAGGGTGCAGAGAATATTTAATATAAATCTGAACAGTGCAATTCTCTCTTAAGGTACATGTCATAAAGATGCCAGGGAATTAATGTCCTTGCTGCTTCTGCCACAAATGAGATTTAATGTGAGCCAGGAAACTTCAGCTGATGTTCAGTGTTTTATTGTGTGTCAGGCAAACCCAGAAACTTTCTCTGTGAGGGCTGTGCATGCTGTTGACTGATGAAATATGTCACCCACTTCAACAGTGGGAGGTTGTTTAATTAAAGAGAATAGGTAGCACGTACTATATCAAACACTTTAATTCTGAAAACTTGGAAATGAGAATTAATAGATTCATGCAGAAGCGTGCTTACAGGGGATTAATGACTTTTGTTAAGCTGGTGATTATTCATTTCCATTTGAATACATTGTTCTGGGAATACACTTGGGAGCCAAAAAAATTTAAAATGGGGATGTGGAGGCTTGAGGATGGGAAGGGTGGGACTGAAATGTGTTTCCCTCCAGTGGCACAGAATTAAAACCCCCCTGGCCTGTTGCTTCAGGTAACTGTGACTGTCATTTCAGCCCTGCACGTGGCTCTTTGACTTCCTGTTCAGTTTTCAAGCATGCCATAAGACCAAGGATGGGACTTAAAGAGAGCAGTAAAAATAAAGGTGATAAATGTTAAGAAAAGCTCTATTTCATGCAGGGAAACACAGTGAGAGTTTTCATGAGATTCACATGGACTTTGGTGTCATCCAGCTGTCGCTGACATCCAGAGTCCTCCTACGGGCTTGGAGACTTGGGCCAGACCTAGTTTACCTGCATTATCAGCGCAATCTCTTTTCTCATGTCTTGCTTCATCCAGGATAAAAGAAACTGCCTCCCAGTTTTGCAGGACTGGAATTTAAAACAAATGGGTAGTAATAAGAGATGTAAGCAATCCCTTTTAAAGGAGATGCCCTCTGAAACAGTATTTGAAGAAAAACTGAGGGTGGGGTAGGACAAGAGAAAGCCAAGGTACCCAAGTGTGAGGAGCTGATGCAGCCAGGAAGGATAAGGGGGTGACAGAAAAGATCAGGAGGAGGAATGAGTCTCCACAATACTCACACAGAAAGGGAAGAGCATTAACTCGCATTTATTGATTGGCATTGGTACAAAAGTAATACTTTTCCCTTAAGCACAGCCCTGCTGTCACAGCTGTTTGGCTACTAATATCTCCTCCCGACAAAATACATTACCTTAATGCAGAGGTTGCTGTATACTGCAGGCGTAACCGAGGCTGTGCCATATTCTCAACCACGGTTACACAGATTATTTTCTGAGTGCGTTTTTACATCTTTATATTTTTCTGTCCTGAATGCTTCTGTTGATATTCAGACTTCCTCAATAGTTACTGCTCACATTAAGTGGTAGGAGGAGGGAAGCGTAAAAACTGGAATTATTATGATGGAAGGCTCCTTTCCCCCGGCTCTTGCAAAATCATTATCGACAACAACTGAGATCAACATGGGGGATGACAAGCACAAAAAAAGTACATGAGGGGTTAAAAAGGCAATGTAAGTGGCTGTAGAACAACATCTTCCTCTTAAATAAAATGCTTTCATCCACTAACCATCTATCTCAATCCTCATTAAAGTTAGTGGGAGCCTTTCCATTAACTTAAAAGGGTATTGGAACAGCCCCAGATCCTCCATGCTGGGTGTAACGGGCACAGTCTTTAAGCTCAGAGGTGAGCAGGAGGAATTTTATGACTGAAGAGTCTGTGTGAAATCCCAGCCCTCTTGAATCTGATGGTGAAACTCCCATTAACTTCATTAGCGCTGGGATTTTGCCACTAGACTCAGCATGAAGTGAAATCAATGTGTCGAGAGACGGCAGGATGTTTTATCCATGGCTGGAATGCCTAAGCATAAACTATTTTTGCTGTTAAAGTTTCATGCTGCCATTTCAGTGGCAATCTGAGTGAATTGAGCCCAAGCGCAGCTGCCTGTCTTGTACAGAGAGAAATTCTGGCATGGCACCTAGCATGGGCTTTCCTTCCAAAATCACCCCCTCAGGAGTTTCCCATTTTATCCACAGGTGGCTGTGCCTAATATGCAGCAGAAAACTGCGTATCAGTTATCATAGTACACTTCCATCCAGCAGCAGAGGCCATGCCCATAATCCATACCCAGGTGGAAGAAAGCATAAAGCAAAAGTTAAAATAAAAATAAGGAATTGGGAAAAAAAGAAGCTTCTAAGAAAGTAATGAGATGTATCCATCCAGCTGTGCTATCTGCGGGGCAGTTACGTATTTTCGAGTTGGAAAGATATGTGTCTGTGTAAGAAGGAGGAAAAAATGATTGAAAACACATGTGAATGGAAAGGATTTTCACCAAACTCTTCCCCAATCTGAAAAGAAAGCCGTCCATTATAATTATTGCAATGTAAGCCCCAGAAATACACTGCAGTGTGAGGCCAGACCCCTCCCTGGAGGGCTTGCAGGCAGAGATGAATACAAAAAGAAGGCACAGGGGTTCAGGGGTAGGTCAGTGCAATGATTTCAGTCTTTAAGCAACTAGTTTGGGGTTTTCTAGAAAGGGCTAAAAATCTGTTTCCCTTAAGCAGTTGGAGTTGAACTCCGAAACACAAGGGCTCTTAAAACCCCGGTTGCTTTCAAAAATGTTTGTGGTTATCAATATCTAATGCTGGCCTGCTTCCCAACCTTGGGCTGCCTTTGAAGTTATTGCTACCGGGAGCTGCTCCGCACTGCTCCCCTGCCCGAGCCTGCTCCCTAAGCAGGCTCCAAAACTGAGAGGGTTGTTTTAAGCACGTGGTTCACCTTTTATCCCTACGTGTTGTCGACTGGCATTAGCTGTACCTTTCTTGACAGACACGGGAACGATAACAAGGTGGTGCTTAATTGAGATCCCTGAAATAAGAAGCTGCTGGCTTTAGGCTGCCTCTGTAGCCACCAAAGATCTTTGTCCTTGGAGAGAGCACCTAGACCTAGACGCTCTATCGTAGTGCCTGTGTTTAGACAGGCTGCCTGACTTCTCCTGGGGTTAAATGCTTCATCCCTTCAAATGCTATCTTATTGGTTATGCCAGCTTGCCATTCACGTAGAGAATCATTAAAGGAGGAACATTTTTTTCTTTTTTCCCCTCTCCTTTTCTGCGTGGAAATGCTAAATGTGGTCCCCAGTTGTCCGTCTGTCCTGCACCTGCCCCCCACCCCCCCCACCCCCCGCCCCCATCCCACCCCAATCCAGTTCTTCTGGAGCATCCGGAGTGCGTGACTTCATCTGCTTGATTATCTCCAGCCTTGGGAATGCTGGCTTTGTCTCTGAAACCACCAGAATGTGCTGAGCAAACACTGCTCCGAGTCAGGCTGCATCAGGGCTGGCGGCTAAAGCCTCCTGTGCAAGAAAACTTCCTAGGAGCTGCTTTTCGATGAGATCATCTTTAATGATATGGGGGTTGTCTTATTCGGCGAACTGGATTGAACAGGAGGGCAGTATTACAGCCAAATAAAAGAGCTGTTGTTTCCAAATGTTTTTATAGCTTTCTAGGATCGCAGTTTTGCACAAAAGTGGGCATTCATTCTTCGTTACGTTGCAGTTTCGTCTTTCATGCTGACAGCGTGGTTTCTGTCATTGGTAGCGGTTCCAGTAAATTCTGTAATGGATTTTTGAAGTGTTATTGGGGAGGGGATAGTTTTCCTCTGAGAGGGATGAAGAGCTGTATCTCTGATGATGCAAACTTCTTAAACAGACCGAAGTTGTTCACTCAAGTCTGCCTGGCTATAGCCTGTTGTGGTTCTTGTGCATCGAGCAGCTGGAGTAAGCTGAAGTGATGGAAAAGGAAGGATTGCTAACAGGCATCTAATGGGGGCTGTTCCACGGAAACCCCAGGGCCGTGAGTGCGGGAGCACTCCGTGCGACATCTCCAGCTTGTTGAAGGGTGTATTTGCTGCCACAGCTGTTCTGATGTGCTGTCTCCCGAAAGAAACAACAGGAAATTAGGATGGGTTAGATATTACCGGGATACCAAGAAGAGGTATTATATTTCTATATTAGCTGATAATATCTAGGCCATGCAAATGCAATCTGTATGGTCTGCAGGTATCTCCGGCCCTCCACGAGGAAGATGAGTTTTTACAGCTTGCTCAAAACTTCACAGAAGATCAAGCTGCAGGCGTCACATTGTCAAAAGTGACCAGCGAGGGGGGTGGGGGGTAGGGGGGGTGGCAGCGATGTGTGAAAAAAAACCCAATAACTTATGTACCCTGCCCCCCAGCCTGCGAGGGGGAGGCACATATTACTGTCTTGAATTTCCTCCTTGAGCATTTGAGAAATGTGGGCCTGCCACTGTTTATAGACAGCAGAGGCAAATAATGCAGACGGGAGTTGCAACTGCTGTTCAATTCTTAGTCAGGCGTGTGCTTATTAGTCTGAACAGTGTCAAGGTCCCGGTTTTCTCCCTGTCAGGCAGTCCAGCCCCTGCAGGTTTAGGAGCTGCCAGTGCATGTGAGGACGTTCGCTGGTTTCTGTCACTGTCCCTTTGATGTGTGTGGAGTTGAGCCTTACCCTGGTGTTATGGTGATTGCTGCCAGCATGGCTTTTTGGAGGGAATAAATCAGTCTGGTCCAATTAGCAAGTGATCCATGGCCTTACTGATAACCCAAATTAAGAAGAACAAAGCTTTAATTTTATTCAAGTTTAGAAGAAGTTTAACTCCCTTTGGCAGGGAGCCCTCTATGCTCCCTCCTTCCATCATGCAAGCATCAAATAAATTGTTATAGCTCAGCCAGAAATGCTTAAAGATGTTCTAGAAAAGAATTTATTCTCATGGAGCTGAGAGGATGAGCTTGTGCAAACCGGCTTCCAGCAACTTTTCAGGGAGAAGTTTTGAATGTTCAACCTGGAGACTGGTTCAGTTGTGATGGCTTCTATTGACACTGGCGTTCAAGCCAGTGCTAATATACAGAACTTTGCATGGCCTAGCAAATAGAAAATGTAGCTCTATCACAGAAGTTGAAATGTTTTCCATTGAGACAGCAGCTAGAGAAGGTTATGCAGGACAGCTGCTGACTCTGAATGGTTTAGAATTGTTAAATCCAAGACATTTATATCTGAGAACTTTTAAAGACCTGGAGAGAGAAGCTCTGTTGACCTCTGTATGTTGCTTTTTAGTCAGCAAGCGGAAAAAAGCAGGTTGCTAACATGCTACGACAATTGAGTGCTGGTGGTAAGTAGAGGTCTTTCAGCTTGACATTGATCCAAAGCAAAATAATGGAATGACTAAAATAGGACTCCTTTAATAACAAATTAAGGGAGGACTACTTTGTTAGCATCTATCCACCTGAGCCTAAGGGAAACAGATCTTGTCAAATCAGCTTGATGTATTTTACTTTACCAAGATTACAAGCTTGCCTGATAATAGATGCAGTAGTCATCTGAGTGGGCCTCCTTCACATCTTGATCCAGAGACAAAATGAATAATGTCCAACAGAAAATGGTTTTGACGCTGACAGATCTCCAAATGGAGATGGATGGAGGGAATTGTTTCTGAGCTGGTGTGTGCATAGCAGGGTTCCTCAGGGATCGTTTGCTGGCCTTTCGCTGTTTAACACTTGTATCAGTAGCTTGCTAGAAAACATAAAATCATTACTGATAACGTTTGCAGATGTGCATGCGAACTGGAGACAGCCGAGGTGATGAATAAGTCAGCTCACTGGAAGAGCCACCTGCGTTATTTTATAAACTGAGAGAATGTAAGAAACATTTATTCTTTGCCTGGTACAGGGGCTTGTATTTATTGCTCAGGACAGCAGGTCTTGGCAGGGGCCCGAGACTTCGCTTCTGCAGAGCAGCAACTGAGAGGCCCCGATGGATGGAAAGGGAGTATAAATCCCGACACTTTGCCAGGGTGTGGGGTTTGATAAGGCACCGTTATGGATGTGGAAGGAAACATTAGGAAACTAAACTTGGTATTGGTAAAAGGAAGTGGGTTGTTTACAAAGTCACTGTATGTTGGATAAAATCCACTTTTGTACAGAGGGCTAGCACAGATGGTATCAAGGCTTGGAATGAGATTTTCATCCCGGGCTGCCTTTCAGTGCAGGGGTGGAGTTTACTCTTTGAGCCTCTTTATGTGATTGTGCTACATCAGGACTTAAATTCTGTATTTACTGTTTTCCTGGCAAACATTTAGGTAAATGTTGCATTAAGTAGACATTTATTTTTAATAACATTGACATTTATCTTGCTTTTCTCCTGACATTTTTAGCATTTTCACAGATGCCTACATAGCTATTTCTGTTCTAAAATTTGCGCTAATTAATTGCTCTTCTGTGTGTCTGTGGGAGCAGCTATCAGCAAAGAGAAAGGGAGGCACTGCAGTTACACATCGTTTGATTAAAGATAAATGGAAATAATTAAAGATGTGGTATTTAACATAGATGCTTTAGGGCTGAAAACCAACATCCTGATACCTGCTGAGAAATACCTTACTCCACAAATAATCTCTGTTCTAGTAACTTCGGCCGTGACTAAGGCTGGTATTGGAATGTGGCCTGCGGTAATTACCATTTTGAGACAAAGGGGACACTTTCTATTCACCCAGAAATAAATCACTTTGATTGCACTTCTCCTATGGTAGAGCAGTGTATGTATAATTTAAGATGTACAGCGCAGCAGTGGAGCCTTTTAGAACTGGATCATTCCAGCAATCAGCAGTGAGAAAGCTATTGCAAGCAATGGGTGAGCAGATAAAGGCCAACAATTTCAGGAGCTGGCTGGTGTCAGGGATGCTACATGTACTTGCATGACTGACAGTGCCGTACATCTTTCAGTCACCAGTATTGATCCTTCCAGAGGTGAGACCCAGCTTGCCCAGGTGTGGCTGAGCTGCAGGAATATCTCAGCGCTGCTCTTCGGGGGATTGCCTGAGCACTGAGTGGAGCTGCAGTCATGTGGAGAAAACCAGTCCATCGTGTCAAGTGCTAATAACAGGAATTAAGTCATTCTGTGAGCAAGTTTTGGAAGCATAAACAAGCATGATCAGTTTGGTGTCTCCTAACAGGCTGGTATGTGATGAATGCGGTGAGCCTTGAACAGCCTTTGTAGAGAGAGGCAAGGGAGAGCATCCCCTTTGAGAGCGTATTTGCTGAAAGCACGGGACTTTCTGCTAGCTATGCATGGAGCCGCTCCGTGCACAGCTGGGGGGTGACCTCATGAATGCAGGGTTGCTTGTTGAGTTATTAACCAGCTTCTTGGGAAGGGTTTCTAAAAACAGCTCTTTTTTTATTACTTGGCGAGCACTTGTAACGTAGTCTATGGCAGAAATTGCTGCTGTGCTTCTATCAATTTCCTTTCAATGGTTGTCTCCTCTTTCTTTAGTCTGGGGTCTGAGATGCTTTGGGAAGTCTGGAATCTTTCCCCCTCTCCTCCCTGACTCCAGCTCCTCCCCAGGCTGCAAAGTCAGCCTTAATCTCCAGACGCTCATCCTGCTCTGAAGTCTTTAAACCTTTAAGTAACGCCGCAGCTAAATAGCCCCTTCTCACGGTGCTGTGAAAGCACATCTTGCTCTGCATACCCTGAGTTTCTGTACCGGAGGCATGGCAAGAACTGGAGGAACTGCTGCTGCTGGCAGCCACCCACTTCTTGCAGGGCTTTTCACCCAAGCAGGTGGTTGTCGGTGCTGGGTGTCCTCCCTGCTGTGGCCGAGAGGAGAAGTGAGCAGCGAGCACCGAGGTTCTGCTGTCACGGAGCATCTGGCAAGGTGGCATCAGCCAAAGTTTGTGAACCTGGCCTTGATACTGTGTTTTCTCTTCTGGCTCAGCTGAAAGGCGGACTTGGAAAGTTTAGTAAGTGTTGAGTAGGCACCCAGCACCTGCCATAGGCGAGATTGCTTCATTGTCTCCCATGTGTTAATTTGAAAAAGCAAATATATGTAGTTTGCATGTCTAATATAACTAGAAGAGCCAGAAAAAGACCAAAAAAGGAAGTTCTTCTGTGTCATTTTTGGAACCATTCTGCTTTTGTGTAAAATCAGCATTGTGATTGAGGCATTCTTATTATAATTTTGCAGATACGTGTCTGTAATGTGAGGCATGGCCACGTGGCATTCTTACACCCCTTTTTTTTTTCCTTCTTTATAAAATTTTATGCTTTCAGTTCTGAAGTAAATTAAAGGTTTTAGATTGACAGTTCCAGATGTAGATGTTGTCTGTTCATAAAGCAGCTGCTGCACAGTAGCAGAATTAAACTATCAGTTTAATTTTGCTTGAGCACCTTTGATCTGATCTGAAGAAACCTTCATGTCAGCAGGGAAAGTTGGTGAGTGTGTTTTCAGTACAAGCGTGAATGTTTGTGATGCCGAAGTTCTGCAGCTGACTGAAGCGAACAGACAGGTTGTACTGCTGCCCTTCCATCCCTGCCCTCGCTTACTGGTTATAAACGCCTGCCTCTTTTACCCCTGTTCATAATCTGCTGGGCTTTGGTAGCATGTTTGCTGAGAAAAATTCCTGTTGTCTAATTTTAAGCCTCGTGCATTTGTATGCATTTTCTTCTTATTTGCATTTTTTTTACAAAAAAAAGGGGGGGGGCAGGATGACACACACCTTGGATCCTAACAGAGAGGCTATTTAAGCAGTAAGTACAACTTGGATGCCAAACCAAAGCTTTTCCCTTTCAGTCATTCCATGGGGGGTGCTGCTTCTGCACAAGCACAAGGTGCCCTTAGTACGTTTGTAATTCAGAATTATTTCCAGCGATATGAGTGCAGATGGAGCCAATAATTGGTGCTTATTTCTAGGCTCTGTCTTCTCACGGGAGAAAAAAGTCTTTCTGATGCCCTTTTGAAGCTGAGCATGATGCAAAAATCAGGCAGAGCTTTCATCTTCCTCTGTGCTGATGCTCACTGTCTTCTCTGTTGAAATATAGGGACAGTGACATGTGTCTCGCATACGGATTGAGACTCCTATGCTCAGGGCTGGAGACAGGCCACAGACATCTCCACTGTGCAGGACCCCTGGGGGATGAGCACTTTCTGTGAGGGTCCATGTTCAGCCCTGCGGCAGGAATGGGTCCCCATCTCACACCAGCCCCAGGCAGGAGCAGGAGCGGGCTGCCCCTCGCACAGGGGCGACGAGCAGGGCTGGCTTTAACAGCCCTCGCCTGCACCTGTTGGTATCAAAACCCAGGGGAGGTTCCTTTTACAGAAGCCTAATGGGAGATGTTTCAGTCTCTTCTAATTGAGTATTACTCTGAGACAAAATGCCATTTGAAAATCAATGTTCCTCTGTACACGGCTCTCCTCTCTCACCTCTTTCACCCTGGTCGAGGCATGGAGCTGAATTAGAAGCCCTGCAATGGCTGGGTAACGACTGGCAACAGGGCACATTTGCAAGGGGCCAAAACTTGGTCTAATCTGAGGTCTAGGGAAAACCATCTCCTTTAAGGAAATCTGGCAGCTGGAACAGACCAGCACAGTTTCTCTGCTCCACATCCCGACTGCAGTTAGCCACCAGGCCAGCATGCCGGTGGGATGCTCTCCACACCCATCCTCTCTCTGCCAAGCACAATCTGTCCCTCTGTGCCGGCTGCTGGAAATGCGCGTAGGGGGTATTGAACAAAGGTCTGCCTGTGCAAGCTGGTGAAGTGAGAAGTGCTTGCTCTCAGATGGAAGCGACAACAGCTTTTTTTTTTTTTTTTTTGTTAACCAAATCATTTATTTGAGTAGATTAGACGGTAACTGTGCGCTGTCTTCAGGGTCATCTAAAACCAAATTAATGGAGCGTACTTGAAAGTTGAGGCATAGGGAGGCAAGTAAATCCTTCTTCCCAAGTCTCAGAGGAGTTGCTTTTTCCCTGCAGCATGTGAGAAGGACTCACGCGTGCTTAAAAAGTCATGTATCGGTTACAGAGCCCACGTGACTGTTCAGGTGACACCACTGGTAAGCACGCAGTTTTCTTCCCTCTTGACCTAGGAATGCATGTGCCCTCTCATCATCATCCCCATTTTATTTTAATAGGGACCAGGCTACACCAGCATCATAACAATTTGTTTCACAGGGGTTTCTCCTCATGTAAAGACGATCTCTAGACAAAAGCTGGGGTTGGATTGCCACATGGGAAATCACTAGACTAAGGCTGGAGTGGATGGACAGTCTAGCCCAGCCCATCTGCATTCAAAGCTAGTGCTGCTCATGCTTTTTAGCATTAATGTCTGGCAGAAATTCAGGCTGGGTGCAGCAGTGCTGCTGTTTGCAGCTGGAGGTGCAGGGAGAGGTTTGCTGCTCCGTTATGTGCCATCGTTGGCTGTTGGGTTGCTGGAAAAGCTGACTTCAGTTGCTTCAGGTAACCACCTGGGTGGGGTATTTTTGAGTAACTGCTACTATGATTGCCCTCAACCCAAAAGGCTGTTAAAGTCAGTGATAGTCTGCTGAACAGTGATATCTGCTCATTGGCATAAGGTCTAAAATGACTAGACAGAAAAAATTATCGGTTTGCAGTTCTCCTTGAGCAGATGTTTCTCCCCAGGGTAACTCCCCTCTGGGCGTGGGGATGAATGGAAATTAGTTACAGGGAGTTCCAAGGGAAGGCAAAAACGAAAAGCAGTTTCATTATAAAGTAAGTGTTTATGTTGCAGAAATAATGGGTTTTGAGTAATAAAGATTTTAGGATAGAAAATATAGAAATGAAATATTTTATGCATGGAAAAGATTTTTGGTAGATTCTGAATACTAGATTTTATGCTGCAGTAAATTTGTACTATTAGTTCTGTCCAGAAAACTGCAATTTTTGTAATGGAAACAGTAGCAGGACATTGTCTCGTAGAGAGACATGATGAAAGAGGGGCCTTCTCTCACCCTGCATTTACAGCCAGAAAACTTTGTTTTTTCCTGTTAGTATCTTGACCAAAACCCCAAACATTTTTAAGGCATACTCCGAATGCTGCTTCGCACTGTAGTGCACAGAGTAGGGGCAACTGACTGAAATAGACTGATGGGGAAAGCATAAAAATTATTGTACAAAGAGAGATTGTTTAGATATCTTTATTTAGCAAGTGAAGTACGTTGCCAATAGGAATGAGAAAAATGGAGACTCAGCTGTGTTTACAAAGGCAGCAGAAATTTTCCTGAAGTAAGGCCAACTTTGATATGAGCTATTAAGTTTGCTTGATTTTTACAGGGCTAATTCTGAATAGGATTTGAATGTCATGTTTTTGAGCGAGGGCATAAACAATTTACTTTCAGTTCATACTAGCTTTGCATCCGTACTTCTAAAACTGATGCTTGGTCTGATGCTTGCAGACTGTAACGTGGCTGAGATTGCAGCACCACCTGAAACGGGTTGTGCTGAGCCCCGTGTGCTTTTGAAGTGGTGGGATCTTTGTGGCACCAAAACAGGTTCTTGATAGTAGTGCCAAGTGCATTGTTTTGACCTTGTACTTTTTTGTCCTTCGCTTCCATCCCAGCCAATGTTTCCAGCAAGCCGTTCAATGGCGGGCAGGTGCAAGCACGTGATGGGACCTACCAGCACATCTCACTGTGTGCTAAACTATTTGCAACGAAAAACAAACTACAAGACAACCTCTGTGCCCACCTGCCCCTGCTGGCCCCAGCCTTTGTTAGTGCCAAGTATGAACATCTTTCCAGAACGCCAAGCTCAGAGTGGCAAAGCAGGAAATACCAAATTAAGGTACGAATACCTACATTGCTCTCTTTGACCTCCAAAGATGGGTATAGCTGCTGGGAATTACCTGCAGCAGTTTGGCTTTATCCATGAGAGCAGTTTTGTTGGGTGCTTGATGTGGCAGCTGGGAGGCCTGGCAAGCTGTTCCTGGGCCTCATTGCACCATGAATGCAGTTGTCTGAGCACAGGCTGGCTGGTCATGCAAGGCCACCTGCAACACTTGCACCATCAGTGATCCATGCAAGATATTGGTGGCAAGCGCAGATGGTAGCGTCCTGGACGTTGCCATCCATGAAACACTAGAGGAGGGTGAACATCTTTCCACAGGGTTTCCTCTGAATCACATTTTTTTCTGTTACCTAGGCACAGGTATTAGCTGGCGGCTTCCAATTGGTGCAAACCAATGTGAGATGTCAAGTCTATTTCTGCCTCTATCCTGCCTGAGATAAGTGCCAGGCATGAGTGTCCTTTCTCATCCCACTAGGCCCACTCGCTTTCCTGACCCATTGACCATTAGCTTGAGAGTCTTGCTCCCTGGTCCCTTTACTGCTGCAGTTGAAGGTGAGAAGTAGCTCTGAAGGGTCTCCTGTATCTTATGCCTGCTCAGATCACTACCCTTTCCCCTTATCAGGAGCCCTTGGCCTTCTCTTTCCCCACTGATTACTTTCCTCATAATTTCGCCCTGCTGTTATTCCCCCATTTCTCTTTAATCCAGATTTTTCTGGCAGAAAGAATTAGTTTAGCTTCAAGTGCTTTTTTGATTTCTTGCTGCACTCAAACTGCAGAACCTCAAAGTGAGCCCTGCCTCTCCCCATCGCCTTCTTAGCACAGCCAGGTTGTAAGAGTGTGCCATTACTTTAATTCCTTTCACTCCCTGATTGAAGAACACATTTAGTGGGTATTGTTCAGGTTTTGGGGCTAGCAAACCCTCCCACTGATTCTGTTCAGTAAAAGACAAAAATTGAAGGCTAGAAATTTTCTTGACCAGATCAAGCATGCTTACCGAGACCTGTTTGGCTGCACCTGTTCCACGTATGACTGCCTGCTGAAGACCTCAATTGTTGTGGCAATACAGTGTTGAATTGTCCATGTCCCAGGAGGGACTTACTTGGTGCTACTTAAGTGGAAATGTCAACAGGTTTGCAAGTATGATGCTATGACCAGAATCTGCTCATGAGCGAGCTCTGGTAGACTTCTATCCACCTTAAGAAAATGATGGATTTGTCTGAAGATCGTATCCTCTGGTTTGCACAGCCAAGAAGCATCAATCTCATGGAGTTATTTATGGTGTCTGCCTCACATCAGTGATATTTTCCTCCTTTGGAGCGCTGTGAGCAATCACTGGGTACAGCCAAGTTTGTGAGATTTGGGTGGGACTTTTATTTCAAAAGACTTCTACATAACAGCTAAATAAGGTTTGATTTGAACCCTGAGGAGGAAAGCACAACAAATAAGCAACAAACTCCCACTGATTTAGAGAGAAAAACATCTACTGACATCCCTTGACAAACGGACTTGAGTGAAGCTTAACCAAGAACACTAAGCCATGGGCCCAGATGAAGAAGCTCCCAGAGAAGTCTTCTTGCAGCTTGTCCTTTCCTTTGGCAGCCCCAAGGTGCTGGAGGCTCTAAGTTTTGTTCCTCTCCCAACCCAAACCCTAACCCTATGCATGGGCTAAGCCCTTTTCCAAGGACCACAAGCTATAGCAGGAATCAAGAAGCTATTAGAGGAGAAATAATTTGGCAGCCTCTCTTTTCAGTCACAACCCAACTGGAGTTCAAGGATTTTCCGTCTCCTAACCCTAAATACTGGCCTTGGCTGGACTATCACCGAGTAGCACAAGCCACACCAGTGATGAGGTTTTCAAAGGCAAAATCCTAACGAAGCCAGTCCCTCCCTCTGAGGGAGCTCCTTGGCAGCTCCACATCACATGGAGCTCTAGGATTTGACATTCTCTGAACCCAACCCTAAACCCTGCATGAGCTGAGCATTTGCCAGAAAGACCAAGCCATTGCCAAAATAAAGAAGCTGCGAGGAGAGAAAGCTCTTTGCAGCCTCTCCTTTGGCAGTGCATTAACAACCCCATGCTGGCTGGAGCTGTAGGACCTGTAAGTGTCCTCACTGTAAACCTAAGCTGGGGTGTGGGCTGCTCCATGGATAAATACGCTCAGCCATGGCTGAGATGCAAAATTTAGCAGGGGCTAAATTTTTTGCTGTTCATTCCAACCTTTTCCAAACCCTTTTCAGACTTGTGCCAGCTGGAGCTCTAGGCTTGTCCCTCCTCCATCCCTAGCCCTAAAAAGCTTGAGCACAGTTGATGCTTAGCCAGGCACCCAGAGCAATGGTCCAGAAGAAAAAAGGATCAGAGGAAAAGTCTGTGGCCTGCACTTTCCCTCAGAAGCTCCTCACCAGTGCCATGCTAACTAGAGCTTTAGGCTTTGTCCCTTTCCCAACAGTAACCCAACTCTAACACTGTGCAGGGGATGAACCCTTTGCCAAGGACTGAAAGCCCAAATCAAGTTGTCAAAGGATTGATCTTTTAGGAGACTGCTACTTCTTTTGGCAGCCTGTGGGAAACACGACATCAACTGAAGCTTCAAGGCTGCTCTCCCTCCTAAAGCAGAAGTCTGACCTGAAGTTAACTATAGCTAGGGACAGCCACCCATGGTTCCCATGAAGATATCAGAGGAACAATCTTTAAGGTAGCCCACACCTTAACCCTAAACATAAGAGTGGAATGAGCCCTGGGCCATCATTTAAATAAAAAAGTTGTTGGGGAGAAACATTTTTGCTGCCTCTTCCTTCAGAAGCCTCTTGGCAGCCCCATGTCAG